>NW_024425563.1:64546855-64694855 GCF_017311325.1 Ursus maritimus | reverse complement strand
CTTATATTTTAGGGAAAGAAAGAAAGAAAGAAAGAAAGAAAGAAAGAAAGAAAGAAAGAAAGAAAGAAAGAAAGAAAGAAAAGAAAAGAAAAACATCCTCACTTTCTAATGTCTTGACTGATAGAATGGTTTGAAAAAGTATAGTCTTTGGACCCAAGTCTCAAGAGAAAATGTGGCATAGTCTAAGAAATTCACAGTACACATTCTCCTTCCTGCCCCTAAATATAAGCATTTGTGCAAAAACTGGATCCACGCATTTCTGTGAACTATATCCACTGGGCTTCTGACCTATAAGGTTTGAAACCATTTAAGTAAATGGAATGCTGAACAAGCAGCATGGATGCATCTGATGGTATGTGTTAGAGAAACACGTGGTGTCTCCAGTTATGGAGATATTGTTGCAAACACCTTCCCAGTGCATACACAGCACCTACCAGATGTTAGACCAGCATAGAAAGGAAGTACTCCTTTGGGGATTTTATCAAGTGTTGAATCATCGTCATAAATCCTGCCTTTAACCTTTAGTTGCCAAGTTCCACTTTGCAGAATTCACTCTAATCCTCAAAGCTTCCTGACCAGCTTCCTCCCCAAGAGGCCACCCAGTGTTGTTCTTGGATACATGTGAAGACACACACGCTTCCAGCCAGGTCTGCATCACTTGTTTCTAGGTGGAGTAGGGCTAACGCTTTCCCTAAAGCACCGAGGATTTGTATCTCTTTTTCTGTATTTTCACTTCAGTGTTGAGAAATGCTGGCCCCAATTGTCACATCAGAGGTGATGCTGGAACATACTTTGTGGGAACAACTTCATCATTTTAAACCGAATCTGCCTTCCGTTCAGGTCAGCAAAATCCCAGGCTTATTTTTAAGGACAGAGTGTATCCCTTTAGGAATAAGAGAAAGAAACAGCATCTCCCTGTTTGCTGCTATTTGCACACGACTGCTTTTCAGCAGCACAAAGCAGCTGGGGCGTTTCCAAGTGCAAGTAGAGCCATCATGACTAGGGCTTCCTGACTTGACCCTCTGTTCATAGTGGAAACATACTCACAGGAAGCCCTGGGTCGCCTGGATCCCCCTTCTCACATTCACAGATCTTGTGTTCGCACTGCATCAAGAATGAAATCCAATATTAATATGTAACAAAACGCACCATTTCTAATCTTATTCAGTACGTAACTAGAAAGAACGCTCCCTTGATGAGATTCTTACCTTGCAAATTTGTGGAGATTTTGTTCTCCCCTTTCAATTCTTCTAGGCTATCTCAGATCTAGCAAGAGCCAGCTAGTTAACGATTATTAGACGTTATTAAACATTGCTATGGTTAGATAAAATAGACCTCCCATCAAAAATATATGTATATCATCTAGTTGCCAGTGAAAAAGGAAAATCACCATTTTTAGTGGATTTTTGGAATTTCTGCTTTTTCTCTTCTCTACAGCACATTGAAGCTCAATGATACACAAATACCAACTACTCCTTTAGTCCAAAAGGAAAACATTGGGACATACCATATTTTATCAATTTGAGGATATACATATTTCCTTATTTTAACATGCCTGAAATCAGAACGAGTCTTATTTGAATCAGGCCTGATCATAATGAAGTTGTTATTTTCTGTCCATGTACTTCAAAACTAACAGAATGAAATGGAAGAAAACTCCAGAGACACTCCTGGAGAACACTCAAGAAATGCTTCAGCACCAGTGTTTTGATGGCCCAGAGGCCGATATGGGAGGGGGGAAAGGGCATCAGAGCCAGAAAGTGATTCAGGAGATTCAGACTCTGAATGCAAAGGTGTTTTAGAAATAACCAATTAATTTGCCTCAGTTGTCCCTTATACATACGCACAAAAGCAATAGAGGATTTAAAAATCTATATCTAAATAAATCTAAAGGGACTTTTACTGTGAATATAAAATCAAGAATTGTCACTTCTAAGAAGGTACTGTATCATAGTTTAATTGGCAGGGTCCTTTCCTGTCTCACTGGTACATAAAATAATGTGGCACCTGACCATTCGATGAAGCGTGGTGCCCTGCAGGGTTTGGTTGGCTCCTATTATTTTATGCAGTACTACTTGTACATTTCCTGATGTTTAATAAGCAGCTGATCCAACAGAATTTGCATGTTCCAAACTGTGTTAAGAAACACACGTCCAGTATAGAGGTCCTGGGCAACCTGGTGGTCAGCTATTGTGCTAAGCACCAGCCAGCCGGTGTTGGCTAGCGTCCTTTGCTGCCTGGTGTGTTTGCCACCAACAAGAAGAAGGAGATTAAAATTAATCACCGGGCAGCAGCGGGAGACTGAGCTGTGTCTCTTGGCCAGGAATCCCATAGTGGAGGACCCTTATGAGTAGCTGCTGTCAGAGACATGCTTAGAATAAAGGAAGTCACATAAAAATAAGCAAAAGCTATGTCTTTTGAGGGGTGCCTGGCTGGCTCAGTCAGTGGAGTGTGCGACTCTTGATCTCAGAGTTGTGAGTTGGAGCCCTGCATTGGGTGTAGAGATTACTTAAAAATAAAATCTTAAAAAACAGAACAACTATGCCATTTGGTTATCAATGATTTCTAAAATTACTCTCTAAAATCATATTAAAATATTTCCTACTTTTTCCAGATTCTGAAACCTGCAGTAGACATAGCAACATAAAGAAATCAGATGGCTGCCTCAAAATGGAGTGGCTCCTTTTTAAAAGAATTCAGCGTTTTTATGTAGACACACCTTATCTTCTAACGTGAGTTATAATGCTGATTTGATTTTGCGAACTTTGAGAGTTAATTCATAGTAATCAAAGCATGTGGTGCTTACCTTCTCTTCAAATAAGATATCCTGGGAGAGAAAAAAGAATAAAACATTAACTTGATTCTTGGTTCTGATTCCAGCTTCTTATTAGTCTTAATTATTCCCTATGGGATATGCAATTTCCAAGAAGGATAGCAATTCAGCTTTTTAACCTTGTAAAAGCAATAGAGCCTACCTGCCAACCACCCAAGGAATACTCTGAGCCATATAATAAGAGACATGAAGGGCACTAATGTTAAAAATTACTCTGTTTTCTGGGAACTTTATCCTGTTGCATGCTAAGTTCTATTTTTCTATCTATCAGCTCTCTAAACTCCTCAATGTGCCTATAAGCTTAATCAGTCATAATAAAAATTTCTCACTTTTACTTATAAGACTTAGCCAGAATACATAATTGTGTGTTTGCTCTTCTTTTGTTTTTCCATCCCTATACATACATGCATTTGTTTTTTAGCATTAAAACATTAATTTCAGAGTCGTAATTCCATGAAATATCAATTAGCATTTGAAGTCAATCAGGTCCAACCTCTCATCTTGCCCTAAGGAAACGTGGGTCTGCAGGGCTGTGACTTGCCCAAGGTCATACGCTTGGCTGAGCCGCCTGACCAAGTTCAACTGCTGCTTTGTACTTACACAGAAATGAATTAATCAGAATATTTTCCAAAACTCCTTTAAATTTTAGAGAAAACTCTAAATTTCTCTAATACTCCTTTAAGTTTTTTTCCACTTTCTTTTTTTTATTATGCTCAGTTAGCCAACACATAGTACATCATTAGTTTTTGATGTAGTGTTCAACAATTCATTAGTTGTGTGTAACACCCAGTGCTCATCCCAACACGTGCCCTCCTTAATGCTCATAAAACTCCTGTAAGTTTTAGAGAAATTCACGGTCTAGTTCTTGTCTAACATCTAGGCCTCCCTATATTACTTCAGCTTAGTGGGGTATTACCTGACAAGTGCACTGAAGGCCATGTCTGAAGCCAAACACGGGAAAGAAATTAACCTATGCTTACAGATAGAATTATTACTTTCATAATGTAAAACCTATCAGTCAGATTGATGCCTATGACTGAATCCAAAGGGTTAATTTGCATACGATAAAATAAAAATGGGAGTAGAAAGCACTAGAATATTTGTTGCAAGATATTAAAAATAAAGACTGTAATGAGGAAGTTAAAGATAGGTCAGAGTTGTACCTGTAGGGAGGACCCCACATCCTTTTAGTTTTATTTTTACTTTACCTTTATTTCCATATTAACTGTTAATATAGAGGGAAGATATAGCAAAATGCTTTATGTTGTCCTAGTGATTTAATGGGAGGAAAAATTAGGCTGGGGATTAAGTGTCATCCAGTGTTTTCATCCTGTGTCCACCATTAACTAGCTGAGTGGCCTTGGGTAAGTTCCATAATCCTTCCAGGTCATTTTCCACATATATGAAAAATAAGAAAATTTGACTATGTGATCTCTTGAGTTGTAAAACTCTGGCTACAGAGCCTATCTACAAAATTCAGAGTCTTACCTCTGGCCCTCTCTTCTCCCCTCCCTCCCACCCACTCCCCACTCCAATGATTTAAATTTTCTAGCCAATGTAAATCCCGGCTGAAAGCAGTTGAGATACTCATATCTTTATGAACTAGCAGGTCATGTGAAGAAACGGGAATTCACATATACTGAAGGTAAAATGGCATTTACCTTTCCCAGAACATTTGGCTGTGCCTGGAAACCGGAAGATGTATTGTGCTTTATTTCAAGGCTGTCCAAGACGAGTTCTTGTTCCTACCTGTTATTCTGACATTCCTTGCAGACATGTCTTAGGGAAATTCTTGTAGATTCTGTATATTTCAGCATTCATTGTTTTTAATAGTGAAAATTTAGAAATAATTTTGGAAATAATATCCATCAATATTAGAATGGATCAATAAAAGAAATATTACTCAGCGGTTAAGGTGAATGCATTGGATCTACATATTTCAACGTAGAACATTTTCCAAAAACAGAGTGAAAAAGCTAGTTGCAGATGAATATGTAGAATAGGATCCAAATTATGAAAATATTTAAAACACGTGTCAGAAGTTTAGTTTTTCTAGGAGGGAGGGAGAGAAAGGAATTTGAAAAGAGTTCAAGAGACAATAAACAACTATTAGTTCAAGTCGAATTGCAATATTTAAAACAACTACTGAAATAAAGAAAAATCCAAAGTTTTGTTTCCTTACCACACTTTTATACTAAGCAACACCCTTCTATCATCCAGTATCAGTTTTTAAACTCATGAATAGCTGGTACTGTGCCTGATGTCTAATTTTAACTTTTTTCAGCTTTTCCTTTGAAAATTTAATTTCTGCTTTGCCGTATTCACTCTTTAAAAACATGTGCCATGAGGCTTAAAGCCATAACAATGTAACTAACTAATTTTGGAGCTCATTTGATTTTGTGTTTGCTGGAATTTATTTTCCTATGGAAACACAAATGGACCCAAGACTGCACAATAGATCAGACTGTTTCAAACAAAGAACAAAGCTCCATCCCTAAGGCACTTATAGTCTATAAGACCCAGTGACAGAGAACAGCACACAGCAAGCAGCATGGGAAGGAGATCCCTACTGGGTGGGGAGGTGGGTAACAAGAGACTTTCTTGAAATAGGTGGGTTTTCTGGATAATTTTCAAGAGGGGAAAGCAAAGGACCAACTCACTGATGGAATGCTGTTCTGTATGTCAAAGGTTATGAGGAAAAAAGTCCTAAAGACTACTGTGGGCAGTAAAAGAAAGGAAGCAGTGAGGAGGGATGTTTAAAAAGACTGGACAAAAGGGCCCATGTGGACGGAGCTGGACACCTTGGGACACAGTGAGTGCTTTCACTTAAGCAGAGAGGCCTGTTGTGTGGAGTGCGGCTGGGAGGACATGGTCAAAGCCATGTTCAGTGAGGGAAGGGCACATTCAGCGAGGATCTGGGTGGATACTGTCGTCTAACTGGAAAGGACAAATAAAGACAAGACCGCCCTAAAGCAAAAGAAGGTGCATTTTATTGATGGAGGAAGAGCTTTATGATGCATATATGTGAAAGGAGAAGGCTAGGATGCCGATTTTGTGAATGAGTATGAAGTCAATGCTATGGGAAAGGGGCAGAGGAAATGTGAGGAAGGTGTCGAACTTATCGGCACAATAGCAAGTAGGATGAGAACAAAGAACCTGTAAGTGAGGATTATAAACTCTACAGCAACAAAAAATTTTGCAGCTTAGCATAGTAGCCAAATAGCCACCATAAATCTCTCCTAAAAGACCAACTAATGTATATGGACATTGGGTTGAAATTGTTTCTTTGGTTTCAATAGTGTTTTTTAAATCATAATAAAATAGTATTAGAACATTTTATATATCCTCTTCAATGTGGAATCCTCAGGTCTCTCTGAGGTTATTGAGAACTGAAGTGTTTTCATGGGGTTCTTACATGATCGTTTTTACTAGAAATGCCAAGGAGTTGGTAATGAGTCCTTGATTTGTCTTGGCTCCTGCAAGATCTATTCATTGTGGGCACTCATGTCCATTAAAATTCAGCTAAAGTCTACTCCGCAATGAAAAAAAACCAAACCACTGATACAAAAACCAGCCCAGTTGAATTCCAAAAATCATTATGCTGGGTCTAAGAACCCTGACAAAAAAAGAGTACACACTGCACGAGCTTATTTGCGTGCAAGCCTAGAAAGTGTGCACTAATCTGGATTGGCAAAAGTCAGATCAGGGGCTGGGAGGCAAGGGAAGGATATCTTGCAGAGGCACGAAAAAGTCTGGGGGGTGACAGAAATGTTCTGTATCTTAACTGTGTTGGTGGTGTCATGCATCTATACGTCTATCAAAACTCATAGAATTGTGAACTTTAAGCAGATGCAGTTTTGTACTTAAATGATACCTAATTAACTTATTTTAGAAAGTCAACTACATAATTATTTCAAAATGAAAAGTTAAAGAATTCAACTAAAAATGTAATAGAAATAGATGAGATGAGGCATTTTTCCAATGGCCTGATCAAGAATCAAGGTCTGCCCCCCTACACAGTAGCGATTTGAAACATTGAAACAGTATATTGTTCTTTGAAGGGCCTCAGAAGCCCTTCGGATGTTGGGAGTGTTTAGAAAGCAGCATCTCCTAAGAAGTGGCTTGTTCATAGAGCTTCCATCTGGACAAACAAGCTGAAATCACAGGATGCTAAGGAAGAGCAGGGTCGTTGGGACACTTGGTCATTCTCTGGCTTCCTCAGAAACGAACAAATAGTCCTGCTTCAAGTGCACTGCCAAGATCCTGTGTTGTGAGTTGGGCAGGAGCTCTCTGCGAGGAGGGTGCGTCTAGAAGGAACAGGAACCTCCTGAGCCTACACAGCTTGGCCAAACAAGGAGCTGCCTGTCCTGTATCTTCTATAGTCAGCAACTGGCGACTCATCCCAACTCCAGTGTTCTTTCCTGCACATGCTGAATCTTCTGTTTTGGGTTCCGTGCTAAGGACTCGCTTAACCTACGGCACAGGCAGCGCTAGGCAGTTAGCCAGCACCCCTGCACATTTCCCTTTTATGCAAAAGAGATGCTAGGATGGGCCCTCACTCTAGTCCCCTGAGGGCCGAATTCATCATCTCAAGCCTAGGCACAGCTCTCCCTATCTACCCCCAATGCCCCAGAACAAGAGGCTAGAAACAATAGAACTTTGGAGGAGGGATGTTGCTTAACTGTTTCAAGGCTGAGAAAACCTTAAAACACAGTTACTATTTTCTACTTTCAATATATCTTCACAGGGTTAAGCATGAAGACCCCAGGGCCTTTGCCTGTCCTTACATTTTCAACTGTAAAATGAGGATAATATAGTACCTACATCATAAGATTGTTGTAAAGTGCTCAGAAAAAATGCCTAATACACAGAGCCCTCAAGATGTGGTAACTATTACTTAGATTTTATTTTAAAGTTAATGTCTCATGCTAAAAACAACAGTTATAAGAATAACTTACCAGTTATTATCTTATAGTTAATATTGACCTATGAGTTATAAGAATAATGTTAGAAAAAAGATTGGGGGAAGGGACAAAAGGGTCAAAACAATCTCTGAAACAAGGCTGAGGTTTTTTGTTTTTTTTTTTTTTTTTTTTGCAACCTATGGAAAACAGCCATATGAAATGCTCAGTACCTAAAGGACATATTTGCCCTGCTCTCTTCTCAAGAAAAAAATCAATATTTTTAAGAAAATCAATTTTTAACACTTAACAAATCAACCATTTTCTCCAGGAGTTTTCCCTTGAGAAACACTGTGAAGAGGGATTTTATTTTGATTGCATTGCCTTGTGTTTTCCCAAGCAGAAAGGAAAGGATCTCACACACAGCTGAGCAATCAACAAAGAAAAGCTTTGACACAACTAATCAGACCGATCAAATGGCACGCATTGATCTGCAGGGAGAAACTGTTGGGTGACTGCAAGTCGCAGATGATTTTAAATTGGGTGGGCTTGCTAACACCTAAGAATGAGGATGTAATAAAAAAAATTGTAAGTCTATGAACTTGCTTGAATAGCATATTATAGCAGTAGGTGAGCCATCAAGTCAAAATATTTCTGCAGATGTTAAATGGGAAAAAACCAACGTAGTACAAATATAGCAGACCACAAGTTGACCACAAACTGAATATAAGTCAGCAGTGTTCGTGATCCCAGGATGTATGAACAGGAGCCTGAAAGTATGATTGGAAAGTAATTCTTCCAAATCCTCAGCATTGGCTAGCAATAGAGTTAGGAATGCGATGCCAGAACATGAGCCTCATGCTTTCCCAGTTTATCTGGTGTAAACTATCAAGGAAGTGGAGAAAGACTTCAGAAAGATTCTCCTAGCTATTTCCAAGGTGGGTTCTTTTTCTTTCATCTTTCTGACCCAGTATCTATCCTTACAGAATTTGTAATTAAGGTATCAATATTACGATTGGGAATATATATATATATAACCAACTCATTAGGTACCTACCAGGCGATCTCGAATTTTATCTACAAGGGTTGGATCACTTAACAGTGGAATGGGTTCACTGGATGAATCCCCAGATATCAAACGAAGTTTGGCTTCGTTGACTACAGTGGAAAGTCCAATGGTGATAAATAATATTCCTGCAGTTCTGGCGTCTTCAGAAATACTCTGAACATCTGGATTCTTTGGATGGTCAATGCCGTCAGTCATCAGCAAAGCCACCTTCACACCATCTTTACGCCCTTCTCTCTTAAGTAGCCCAGTCGCATTGGAGATGGCATAATAAGAGAAGGTGCCTTGCCCAATGAAATTCATAGACTTGACCCTCTGTTTAAAAGTCTGTAGATCCTTCCAAGAAGAAAAGGATGGATCAATTTGGACAGAGCTGCTAAACTGAAGCGCTGCCAGTTTGATGTCGTATTTCAAGGAGCGAACAGGGGTCAACTGGAAAACCTTGTCACTCAAGCTATCCACAAAGTCTTTCTGTTTATCAAAGAGAATAATTTTAGAACTTTCGGAGCTGTCCACAATGAAGACAACATCTATGAAGCAAGTAGAGTCTGAAATAGAACAAATAAGTTAGGCAAAATATTTGTTCATACTCATGAAATGACTTTGCATAAGAAAAGCCCTAAGGTGGTGTGATGTGTATTGTGTTTTTGGGTTTTTTGGTTTTTATTTTTGTTTTTTGACAGAAGTGGGGAGTGAAAAACAGAGGCATCTTGGAGATAGGGCTTAAGTTGTGATGAGCTAAATCTCTTTTCAAATCTATAAATTCTTTGCCTTTTGTAAAATCATGCAAGTCAGAAGCAAACAAATAAGCAAAACTTCAAATATTTTAAACATTCAACAAATATACATATATTTTTAATTTTATTTATTTCCAGGGATAGGTGAGGGGGAGGGGCAGAGGCAGAGGGAGAGAGAGGATCTCAAGCAGACTCCACAGAGCGTGAAGCCCGACATGGGGCTCAATCTCACGACCCTGAGATCATGACCTGAGCCGAAATCAAGAGTCGGATGCTTAACCGACTGAGCCGCCCAGGTACCCCAAAATTCAACAAATATTGGGTGAAGTTGTCTAGAAGTAAATACTGCTCTGCCTGATTCTCAGGCTGTATGTCACATTGGTGAGGCCCCATCTTGTTTTGTGGGTAGTTTTTTTGTTTGTAGCTTTTTTGAAATCAAGAGAGAAAATGACTATACATATCACACTGTGGCAATGAGGGAGAAGGAAACATAAAAGCAGAGAACTTAAGTTTGAATTCTAGCTCTTTCTAGTTAATTTGCCAATGGCCTTGGATGTGCCACTTAATGTCTCTGGGCCTCCATTTCTTTATCTATGACAGTGGCAATCTGTCATTCCCATTTTACAAAGCTACTACGAGGCTCAAATGAGATAATAAATGTACAAGGGCTCTAAAACATCTCATGTTTTTGTAAGTACGCTCTATAAGTATAGAGGGTATATTATTACCATAATATAATTATATTAAAATAGAATGTTACATAAATGTTTATATATATGGTTTGCTATTTACATCAACTACTATTTGGAAAAATTCCTATTAGTATTCTAAAAGGCTAACATTCATTAAAAACAAAAACAAAACATATTTTTTTTACCCTGGAGACCATTTTTCCTTGCCAGTAAATTGGACTTTGATCCTGTCTTTCTTTGTCCATGTATTGTTTGACTCCTAAAAGCTGGCAAAAGCAGGAGATAGAAGACAAAATATCTGTTCCACATTATGGTAGATGGTGAAAAGTCATCTGTCTTGTAGCACCTTTAATAGAAAAATCGGTTATAAATACTTTCGTCAAATACAGTGTTTGCTATTTTTAATTTCAAGCCAGCAGAATTGGAAACTGGCATGTGACAGGAGCAAAGTGTTTTCACTCATATTTACAGAAAAACATCCACATTGAGATTTTAAAGGATTCTAATCCAAGTAAATCATGGCACCACAATCAAACATTTATTACTGAATATTTCTATATAGTCAAAGAATTACGTCCAAGTAATATGAATTTCCCATTTTATTATGGGGAGCTGAGAGTGGGAAAAGCCATTTAAACACTTCAGTCCCACTCTATATGATGACTATGGTTCAAACACAGCGTCTGTTTTGACATTTTCACATTCTTCAAGGTGATATCAGGTTGCTACATGGTTGTTTCATTATAACTAATTCCTGACAATCTCAGTATTTTTACAGGGTTGTAGAGAACCACCATAATCTTAGTCTTAATAATACATGCACAACTTCAGTGAGTTCAAAAGGCAAGTCAAAAATGAAATCGCCCCACCAGTTCCCATAGAATACCATTTCTCTTTTATACTCTTACTTGGAAACTTCATCTACAGCAGAGTTCCAAGCTGGACTACGGCTGAATACAAATCCAACAAATAAAGAGAGTATGAGAGCAAAAATAGTAGATTTGCTCAGCAACACCGTTCTTCTAGTGAAGAACTGATGGACAGAAATAAGACTTGAAATCAGGAAGCACTTCCTCTGAACATTCCTGTGAAACTATTTTTCTGGGTAGATTAATAATGAAAAACCTAATCCTGTATTAAAATCTACAGCCATCTTCTCTCGATATGGCTGGCTCTACACCAAATGACTTTTAAACCCACAAGTTTCCTTGGCAAGAGAAGACTCATGGGGGGCTAGCCCAGTATACTTGAGAAGAAACAAGAAAGCTTTTTCTGAACCAACGTTCTGCATCATTTGAAAATGCTTTCCTTCTTAAACTATATTGACTTCAAAAGTTCTGGAAAAGGAAATCACATTTTCCTTCATTTTGCCTTCAGGGAATGGGAACTGGGAAATCATGAGCACGATTTTTCCAGGCTTAAACAGGGGGTAGAAATATATGCAAAGGCAGCGAGAAATGGAATGGATGACTGGCCTCTTTCATACATGCCAGATGGAGAAACCCCAAAAAAGGAATCAAAGCTGTTGGGTTGAGGACGAACCAATGGATAGTTCCATGCCAAAATCTGCTCCTCAACTGACATGGTCTCGCAGAGTTATGAAGCTGACACTGTATCAGTATGGCCAGTGCATCAAGTGCAATTGGCCAATGTCAACTGTTCCTCAGACCAGGTGTGCTAAGATGTGAAGACAGCTGGGTGTTTAAAAAAGAAAAAGAAGAAGGAGTTTGCTGAGGAAATAGAACACATAAAGGACATCCCTCCCCAAGTTATTCCTTATTAACCAAAGAGAAGAATACAGAAGGGTGTACACATTTAACTCTGAAGACTAGTGTAAGAATAAGGCTATGTAGAAAAACACAGCTGCTATAGCATTTTCAGGAGTGGGGGGAGGCAGGCGGAATAACACCGTGTCCCTAGTATTACACATAACCTTTCTCTTTTGTTGAGCCCATACCATAAATGTGTCTCAGAAGTTGTGCAAGTAAGAGACTGAGAATTTAATTTTATTGAAAATAGATTTTACAAGCTACATGATCAATAGAACTCTTCAAAAATCTAAAGAAGATGATTCGCATGCAGGATCCTGAGCAGAAAACCACTTTCTCTTCATTAGTAGGCCTCATTTTGGGCTTTAGAAATGCTGTCTTTAAATAAAGACTTCTCTTTCCTAAAATTAAGCACCTGCTCCTATAGGTTTTTTGACATATGATCGTGAATGCATACCTGAAGCTTCTATATACAGCGTTCACTGTCACACTTACTCATTAGCACTAATCACTATGTCTCATCTTTCATTACTATTTGCTCTGATATTTTTATCCAGCTCTCCCAAAGCAGTCTTGCTATTCCCCTCTCTTTACTGATATTAGCTAGAGGACACCCTTATACCTTATACTTTGGGTTTTGGGTTTTACTGCCTTCCTAAAAAGTCTTTCTTTTCTATTAGTTTGGCATCTTAAGTGCACACCCATTTCTAACCATTTTTTCCATATTTTATTTTGCCTCAGTTTTTAATAATTCTTACCTTTCTCTCATTTAGATATCATATACAAGCAAAATAGGTTTCAGGGGGAAAATGCCATTAGTTAAATGAAAGAAAAATAAACCTCTCTGTTCACTATAAGTTACATTTTATAAATGCAGAAACAATGATTATCTTTAACCAAATGCCATATTTTTGCCTTTTTTGCCTAAAATTTATTTTGGACAAGTATCAGAATCAATAATTCCAAGAGACTTTATATTTTGTGATTTTTCAAAAATAAAATTCTTTCAGCACAGTTTACCTATTGTATTCACAGTGTTTGCATCTCATTTGTTTCACATAAAGATAAAATTATCAAAAGAAGTCTATTCAAATTGCCAAATTATAAAATATTCTGTAATTAATACTGAGCTATAAAAATATGTTCCAAATTAAGAAAAAGAAGTCCCGAAAGTTATTAACATCATTGCAATGCTAGGTAGTAGACTGCAAATTAAAAATCAATTTTAAACTTCGAAATAAAATTTGAATGTCAACATTTTAATAATTATTTATATTTTTCTAATAATTAATGTAATGGCAGAGGATAGAAAATTTTGATAAGCTTTCTTCACATATTAAGTAGGCAAACCCGTTAGTCTTCCACAGTGCCTAGGTGGTCCTATCTGATTTCAAGTGATTAAAATAAAACAGTTATGTCTTACCTTATAAAGTTTGTCAAACAGGAATTAAAGACTGATTAAGCAAATGCCAACAGCAAGGACCATTGTTGGGGATGGAGTTGGTTATTTGATACTGTTCTGTTCTGTGGAACTAAAAATTATCTTTGGTCTTGGAAGTTTTGCAATCTTTTATTCATGTTTATTAGCCTAAGTTAAAGCAAGAGTGGTCAGGCATTTGGCCAGGGTGAAAGATCGGGGTGGGATCAGTAAGTAATTTAAAGGAACAGTGTCCTGTCAGAACAAGTCTGTGTTCTCCAGACTGTTATAAAAATAACTTGAGCAGATTTTCTACATTTTAGGCATTTATTGACAACCTGCTGTTTCTCATACCATGTCCTCCTTCTATTTTGATGTTTTTTCTTTGCCTGGGCAAAGTTTTCTTTGCCTGTGTGTTATTGGTTCTGAACAGCTTTGTGAGGGAGTATAAATGACAACAGCCTCAGACTCAGAACTGGTTTTCCAAGAGAGGCAATGGGTTGATAATTATTGAAGCTGAATGAAAAGTATAGAGAAGTTCATTATTCTAGCCTTTCTACATCTGTGATTTTTGAAAATGTTCATAATAAATAGTCGATATACAGTGAAAGAGTGATCTGAATTTAGCCCTGGTTCTGTCCCTCGTGTGGGGACCTCAGTTTCCCATTTATGAAATGAAGGAGTGAATTTAATTAGCTATCGAGATCCTTCCAAACTATAACACAAGAGCTAGGTGTACGGTGGTCAATATTCTGAGCTCTCTGTCCCAGAAAGGTAGTCACTCAAGTGGTTCCATTCTCTTTTTTCTTACTTTCCACCTTGTCATTATGACCCATTTTCAGTCGGTGTTTATTGGTGTGAAATCTGCTGCCAGGAAGCCCCTCGACTCCTAGACAACAGGCTTCTCAATACACTGCCTCAGAGGTAGAGAGTTCCAAGACGATTGGAGATAGCAATAGAAATGTTCCCGTCATAATTATTTAAAATCAGCTTTCTTAGGAAGGCATGTTGACATTTACGGGTCTGCTTATTGCAACAATAATAGCTTCCATTTCATGAACACTGTGCCAGGTGCGAGGCACTGTGCGAAGGGCTTCACGCACAGGACGGCGCTTAACCCTCCCACAGCGCCACCGCCTACCGACAGTAAGTGCTGGAAGTTTCACGTTTTGCGGATGAAGATTTGAGGCAGAGAGGAGCGCGGTCACTTCCCCACTGTCATATCTGTGCTAGAGAATGCCAGAATGATATCTCACCTCAGATGCAGCTGACCCCTGAGCCTCACTTATAACAACAACTGCATCATTAAATTACATGCCCGTGTGAATGTTCGTGTTTTCATTGTCTCTGCACCACAAAGCAGTTTTTGAGGAACTGAGGAAGCTTTGTGAGGCTTTGGTAACAAAAAGAAGAAACAGTGGGTACCCTGCAGAAGCACAAATGGAATTTCCCGGGAAGCAACCACACATACACCTTAAACAGCCTGTGGATGTTAGCCACACTTGTCACTTTTGTGACATGAGGATCAGGGGACAAGGAAGCGGCATTTTTTTCCAGACGGTCACTTCCCTTTTTTCTGGGGGTAGAGTACCAACACCCAGAACAATATACCTATAAGAAGCGAACAGGTAGCTCCTGGTGTGGAGATAGGAACTAAAGCCCTCCTGCTTCAGAACTGTTCTGACTGAAGTTGGGGACGGGTTGGAGTCCTGCCTGCTCATCCTTGTCCTTCTCTCCCCCAAAGTCAAATAGGGTAGCCCGAACACAAGGTTTGCAGCCTTTCATTCCCAGGTGTGGCCACCAGCACCAATCTGATTGGGTAGGTGACTCCAAAGAAAATCTTGTGTCCTATCCATTTATATGAGGCAATTCGCTTTGCCCCCAGAGAAACAAGGTGCCATGGGTGAAGACTGCAGTCTTAATCCTAATGGATGGGCTTGAATTAGTGAGCAGTTGGACATACACAGTCCAAATGAGAGCACATGGATAACGATGATGGCTAGAAAAGTTGACTTGGAGTCCATGCCCTTCTGACAGTTGTTCTGTAGCAAAGTCTTGTGTTTTTTTTAGAGTTTTCACTATGCCTTTATTATTGCTAATAGGGGTCAACCTCCTTTATATACCCCCTGGACAACATCTACCTTAACATCTTTAATTTTTCTATAGTTTGCAGTGCACAGTGCTGGCTGTAGCAAAGTCTTCATAGAAGAGGGACGCCTGGGTGGTGCAGTCGTTAAGCGTCTGCCTTCGGCTCAGGGCGTGATCCCGGCGTTCCGGGATCGAGCCCCACATCAGGCTCCTCCGCTGGGAGCCTGCTTCTTCCTCTCCCACTCCCCCTGCTTGTGTTCCCTCTCTCGCTGGCTGTCTCTTGCTCAGCTAAATAAATAAATAAAATCTTTAAAAAAAAATAAGTCTTCATAGAAGAAAGAAGCACGCTATTTTTACTATTATTACATTAATGGCCCAGAGTGAACACTCAATAAATATTTATTAAATATTAAATATTTATATTTATATTAATATATATTAATAATATATATTAATATATATCTTATATATTTAATTTATAATTTAATATATAATTAATTATATATTATATAATAATTAAATTAAAATAAAATAAATAAAATAATACAAAGTAATTTTTTAGCATTAATCAATCACTTGAGAACCATGATACATTAGATTGCTCTCTTTCAGAGCGCTACGAGGCAAGAAATCTTTTTTCAACTTTTTAAAAAATTTTGAATACTCTACCAGAGTAGAATCTTTGTCGGCTGTATTTGTTTTGGTACCAGTGCCAAGATCTCCATTTTAGTAGTGATGGTATTTTGGGGTCTAAAAACACTTAAAAGGAATCCAAGTTTGGGATGATTTGTGTAAGTCAGAAGGTTTTATCTATATGATGTTACAGAAATACTAAAAAGGCTAGTAACGTATCTGCTCAAGCTTGTATGGAAATTATAAATCTGGACCAAGACCAAGGTATAGGGTAATGTTTCATACTCTCCTTCCAATTTTGACCACCTTTCTCACCACTGACCCAGAGTAGAAAAGAACATTATCAACTGAGAAAAGAGAAGTCAAAGACCTTTTACTCAATTTGAAAAAATCTGTCATTGGGAGTCCCCTTCTATTTCTTTCCATATAAAATCTTGATTTAGTAGATTTTTTTTTTTAAAGAATTTCTAACATTTGCCCCAAAGCTCTGAAGTTTCTGGAGTTCATCATCCTTCTTGGCTCCAAGAGTATGACTTGGACCTTCTCTCTTGGAACACTAAACTAAATGTTTTTAAGAACAGTAAGTAACTTATTATCCCACATTATATCAACCCATTACAACACTGGTTACCACAACACTGTCCCTAACTGAGATAAGAGATTCATCTGCTTTTTGAGTTACATCTAAATTATATAGTTTCTCCTGGGTGATAGTTTGTTTCTTTGTCTGTCCTTTCAAATTCTGTACTAAAAGTAAATTATTCATGGACAAAGTTTACAGTGAAAGAGACCTGAGGTGAATTAATATTTTTTTCTTTGAAAAATCTTTTAATAATATAAAACTCTACACAAATATAAGGTACCTATTATAATCATTATTTATTGTTTATATCCAGAACTATGAAATTACACATGTATGATTTTTAACGTAATTTTTACTTAATTATATATTTTCCATTATATTAATTGACCGAATTCAGAAATGCCAAATAAACAAATTAGGACTGACCCTGGGTCCTGAGGAACTATTGGTTAGAAAAAGACATTTGGGCACCATCTTGTGGGGCTTTGTGGAAAGACACAGTATGAGAGTCAGCTTGTCTACTGTCATCAACAGATTAAAATTCTTAATTGCCTATGATTCTGAACAGGTAGAATGTAAATTGCTTTCTACAAAATTTTCTGTGTAGGGGAATAAGAGAAGAAACCAACGGAGGTGACAAAATTACTTTTATATGTGAATCAAGAAACTAACATCTGATGACATCTCAAATGCATTTATTTAACAAACATTAACTCATATATAGTTTATACTGTGTGTGAGGCATTGGATAGAAGACAAATAAGACCCAGTCACTTCAGCCCAGTGAAAAAGATAAGGAGGTAAAAGGCAATGGCAAATTTTACCAAAAATATTTTTTAAGTAATCAAATGACAAACTCTAGTTAATGATACCGTGCTGATGTGTTTGCAACCAAAGTGTACTATTATCTGCAACTTACTTTGAAATGCATCATATGATGGGCACCTGGGTGGCTCAGTCAGTTAAGCATCTGCCTTTGGCTCGGATCATGGTCCCGGGGTCCTGGGATCCAGCCCTGCGTCAGACTCCTTGCTCAGTGGGAGAGCCTGTTTCTCCCTTCTCCCCGCTCATGCTCTCTCTATCTCTGTCTCTTTCTCTCTCTCAAATAAATAAATAAAATCTTTTTTTTTTAAAGAAAGAAACGCATCATGTAAAAAGAAGATGGATAAAGGCCCAGGTAGACAGATATACGAGAGAACAAATATGTCAGTTACAGATCAAATGTTAGTCATGGAATCTAGATGGTGGGTAGTGGGTTTATAATTCTGTCAACTTTTCTGTATGTTTGAAAATTTTCATAACAAAATATTGGCAAAAAAACCCCCCAGGTAATGACAATCTAGTGCAATAATATCTATAAAAGAGACCTGTGAAGAGGGCTCCCAGTCCAGACTGTGACATGGAGGCTGGAAGTGCAGGGAGCACAAGAGAAGTAGGCATTTCTTTGATGCCGTGTTAAAGAGTTTAGACTTTATCTTGAAAGCAACAAGGAGCCACTGAACAGTTTTAAGCAAAGGAGTGACATGATCACATTTTCATTTTAGGAAAATCACTCTGGTGGCTGTGTGAAGAATTAATTGCAGAGAAGCAAGCCTGAGACTGAGAGACTTATTAGCAATCATAGCAAAATACCAATGAGAGGTAAGTCTCTCAAGTACCAGCGGTGGGGATGGAAAGAAGGGAACAATTCTGAGAAATACTGAGGAAGTATTGGCCTAGGAAAAGGGAAAAAAAATGAATAAGCGTGGTATCCAGTGGTTTGCTGAAGAGGATTTAACAATTGGTTCTCTGGAAAAGCGTATGTGTGCACACAAATTTATGTAAGTTTATTACAAATGCAACTGATAGAAAGAGTGTGTGGTATACAATTTACAAATAATAGCAACATACAATATTTTCTGTATTATAAATTCCAAATAGCAAACTGATTCTCATAGAATGATTTCATTGATTTTTGTCAAATCCTTGTATCCTTTATTCAATCTCTGGTTGCAGTTGACACATGACTATAGTTCTGACAGGGATGCTGACTGATATTTCCATTTTCTTTAACAAGCAAGTGTGCCCTTGCTTTCATATTTCTATGGTACTTACGTTAGTGTATAACTTTTGGTGTCTCTTTCCTCCCACTATTCACACGTCCGCATAGGAGGAGGAGTTGGATTTATCCTGAATGATGGGGATGAGAGTGTAACACCCGTTGGTCCATGTTTCCTGTCTCAGCATCTATCATCACAAGACAGTATTTTAATAGTCTGGGCATTTACTTAATTTATACACCATGTGTTCCTGCTTCTCGTGACATACAGTATCATTCCCTTTACAGTATTACACATGTAACATACATTATCATAACCCCTATTAGAAAAGTGCCTTTTTCTCAAGACTCTTACTGCCTGACAACCTGTCAGAATAATCACAATGCAAATGACCCTTCTGGAGGCATTTATTTAATGCACAACCAACAGAACTGTAGGCTTCAGCCCTGTGTAATGTCACACCACTGTTCATGCAATTAATATTTTGGTATAGAGTTGTAAAATCTTTTTTTGTAATTTATTATTACACTTTATAATTTGCATTAACTTATTAAAGACTAGAAATTTCAGTTACATACAATATTTTGCTCATTCTGATTCCATTCGAACGTCACCAATCCATTGAAAATGCAGGACTCCATAGGATGCATTATAAAACTTTATTTTACTCCCCCCTGTCCTTTTGTTCCTATTTTTGAGGGCAGGATTTTTTTTTTTTCCATTTGGATGACATCCCAGGCAGGTGCCATGAGTCTTTGGATCAGTCTTTTCTATAAAAATCACTTCTTTCACATTTAACCATAAAAACTATGTGCTTCCCACAATCAAAATGTCTATTCCCATGTAGCAGCCAAAACTCTGAGCTTGAAGATTCTCGTCTCCACAGCTGGGGCTTGCTTCAGGCTGGAAGCGTGCAGTGGGAAAAGGGGCAAAGTCAACTTTCCCATTTCCCCACTCTGTATCTCTCTGCCCTTCTTCCAGGTAGACCAGCAAGAAAGAATTACTTAAGTCAACTGCCTTGCTTAGGTTTGGGAAGGCATTAAAGTGATCTCTTTCTCCATTGTGGAGCCCTCCCTTGTTCTTTGGAGACTGCTTCACTGGGGATCTCTCACCCCACATTCTTTTAAAGCCAGCTAGGTCTCCTCTCTGGCAGGTGTCAAACTTCACCTTCTCTGACCCCAGCCTGTTACCAATGGAACACCACCAATGCCTCTCAGCTGAGGGCACCTCACTCCCGCCAGAAAGCCCTCTTATCTGACTGTGCTCTCCTGCCTCTCTCACCCTGGTGGCCCTCATCCTGTCTGCAGGGCACACCCAGTTATTGTTTATCCTGACAAACCCCAGGAGTGAAGGTTTTCCCAACAGATGCGCCTCTTACTTCTAGGCCTTCAGAACAACCAGCTGGCCTTTCAAGTTTTCAGGCATGGCCCAGACAGCAGACCAACATGTTGTCTACCCACGTCTCTGTTCCCACTTGCACAGATCAAGCTCTCTATGGACAACAGCACCCTAAGATCTCTCCTAGGGGATTAGGAGTAAGACTCCCTGGAAGTGAATTTCTCTAAAGAAATCTTTCTCAGATTTTTCAGTTCCTAACCCCCATCAGGAGGGTTTGGGGTCTTCAGGCTACAAAATCTGTTCCAGTTTTGCAGGTGGTAGCATCTCGCTTTGGAAAGTGGGAGTATTCACCACCTACTGTTCTGTTCCAGTCTAGTGGGGCTTTAGCCAGTTGTTACACATGGCCAATTCTATTTTTTAACATCTTATTACTCAAACAAATATGTTGTATGAGCACAGATAAATCCTGAAAGAGAAACAGAGGGATGAAAACAGTTACGCATGGTAGAAGTACCTGAATTTTAAGACATTTCCTTCAATATTGTTTTCACAATAATATTTTTAAATTTTTTAGTTGGAATGGAAGCCTTCATATATTTGTGTAATTTTTCATCATGCATTCCTTATTTTGATTCAACAAATAAGAAGGAGAACAATGATGACTGTAACATGTATCCCACCCTCAAGGAATTCACAAACTATATAAGTATATTGCAATATAATAGGTAATAGCATTATTACAGTATACGGTGATACGGGTGTGCGTGCCCATTTGCGCGCACCCCGCACCCACGCGCGAAGAGGCAAAGAGTCTGGTGTATTCACAGAAGACAAGGTGCCAAGTTGTCTGGAGAGGTAGACATTACTTCCAGCTATGGGAGATATTAAGGAGGAACTGAGTGATACATCTTGAGGGATGAATAGAATTTAATTTTTCTAATTCTTGGAGAAGAGCATTCCAGGAAAAAAAAATTGGAACAAAGTCATGTTACCAGGCGGTAGATTGTGGAATTCCTTGGTTCTTATTGTCTCAAAGGAAAGAATTCAGTCGAGAGACCTGATAGAATGATAAAGTAGCAAAGATTTTTCATTTACCAAAGTGAAGGTACACACCTGGGACAGAGAAGCAGGCTGACCGGAGGATGGGTGGCAGGGCGCTGAGTTTCTCACTGTTTTCTTTTAGAGGGGGTTATTTAGTCTCCTCCCTCCCCATCTTGTTATTATCACTCCACCCTTGAGTCTGCCTTGGTTTCCTCCCCTCCAAACTTTTGGGCAAGTTTGTGTTAGTCATCTTCCCATGAGCGCAACCCATGGTGGGGGTCCAAACCTCAGTGCAGATGGTATTATAATGATGTTATAAGAGCCTCAGGGTTACTAGTGGACAGAGTCTTTCTTAGAGCACATGCTCCAAAGTTGAGGAAGTCCCTGAAGCCTCTATCTTCTGCTTATCAGTCTGTGCTAAAAAGCACAAGGGATTGATCTGAGGGAGATGGGACAGTTTCTTGGACGGAGACCGGGTGGTCCCTAGCAAATGTCCGTCTGTTTTCCTCCTGTCTCTCCTCCTGCTCATGCGCATCTAACTACCCACTGTACCAGGCATGTTAGAGGAAAAGCGCTATGTAAAAGTAATTAGGGACAATTCGGTAGGGCTGGAGCTAGTATGGGTTAAGGGATCAAATGGGAAAAACATATTGGGCTGGAATGGGGACATCTTCATGTTGGTAACTTTTTTCCTAATATCCCAGAAGCTTTGTGCATGTTACATGGAGAGGAATATCCACCATTTTGTGTAATTTATCCATCTTTAAATCATTAACATATATTTTACCTCATTTATGCAACTAATACTTTGAAAATATATTGATTTAATAAGCTAGATTTCCTCAAACTCATAAACATTATTACAAACTGAATACTTCTTCTCAAATTTAGCAGATTCCTCTAAATGTTTTTCAGAAGAAGATAAAATACACTCCACTGTGCAATTATAAAACTGATAAAAAGTTCCAAAAGGGTTAGACCTTAGGAAGTAAATTTGTTTCCTCATCATTTCTATCCGATTCTAATTCTGATTCTCTTTATGCTTCTGATTTCTTACCTCTTGAATTTCTTCCTAGGGTTGCAATTATACTTACTAAGAAAGTCAGGCTTAGCCTCTCAAATAAGCTGCTGATGGTCCAAGATTTTGAACATGAGAATCAAATCCATTATCCATTTGAAGCCTTCATAATCACACATTGTATATTAGTTCAGAAACAGTCCAAATTATTGATCAGGGCAATCAGATATGCTTTGGTTTTTCTGTGACCCAGTCTTTTGCTCAAAATAACACTGATTCTGAATGCGTCACCTTCATAGTCAGATATATGTCTAACTTTCAGTGATGGTTCTGGAAATCTTTTTCTCATCTTATTGTCAAAAGAAGCCTGGCTTTACAACTGCTTTGGGCTTTGTCTGGCGTAGGTAATTCTAAAAATAATTTGATCCATTGAAAACACAAATTTTCTTTCTCATTGACTGTTAAGACTTACAGTATTGACATCTTAACTGCAGGCTGAGAAGTTTGGTTGTTGGTCTGTAGGGAACACGAACCAATGAAGAGTTCTACCTAAGAGGGTCACTTGAGATGTGCTCAGAAAGACCAATCTGGCCACACAGAGGAGATGGCTTAGAGGAAAAAGGTAGAAACGGGGGAATTAGAGGCCAGTTGGGAGACTGCTGTCTGGGTGAGCAGTAATTAAGACCAAAACTAGGGCAATGGCTATGGGAACAGAGAGATTAGTAGGATTTAGCCACATCATCTGTTTCAAAAGCCCAGATGTGATTTATTCAAATCCCATCCAAGGAGGGGAAGAGACCAGGCAGCGATATGGCCTGTGTTTCACAAGAATTAACAGTGCTGATCTGATAGTATTTTGACGGCTGCTCCTTTACTGCTTCAGTGCTCATCAGAAGGGATGAGCCAAGTTTCTTAGTCAGTTCAGGCTGCTGTAACAAATTACCATAGATTGCATGGCTTGTAAACGACAGACATTTATTTCTTGTAGTTCTGGAGGCTGGAAATCTGAGCTCAAGGTGCCAGCATGGTGGAGTTCTGATGATGACCCTCTTCTGGATTTCAGAGTCCCGACTTCATCATGTCCACACATGGCAGGAAAGGGTTGCGAGAGCTCTCTGGGATCCTTTTTATAAGGGCATTACTCCCATTCGTGAGGGCGGAGGTCACATTCATGTGACCTTATCTCACGAAGGCCCCATCTCCTCATATCATCACATGAGGTGGTAGGATTTCGCCATATCAGTTTTGGGGGGACACACACATTCATTCCATTACACCAAGTCACCCACACATGAAACGACCCTGTGAGGAAGCAATGAGCAAAGCAGGAAACGTTAGCATCCTAGAATGGCTCCAGTTACTGAAGCATCTCGCATGCTGCTTAAACCTTATTTCTGTCTTCACTCCGGAGGTTCAGGATTATGATGTGTCTGTCTATCATTATGGAATTTAGCATCCTAATTCCTCCAACCATACTCTTTAAAATAATATTCATTGGGTTTTTTTCCTCATTAAAAGAAGTTTTACATTTTTATTTTAGAAAACATAGAAAAGTATAATGAAGAAAATAATGATCACTTTAATGATCACGCAGTGGAGTCTACTAATAAAATGTCACCATTATTCCTTCCGGTCTTTAAAAAATAAGGGTAGAATTATGACGTTTATTCCATTCGGTACTATTTTATTCCTATAACAATAAACCATGAGTGTTTCCTTCTTTAAATGTTTTTCTAAAACAGAATTTAGCCAAGTAATCCAACCTGCCACCTGCTCCTATAAATAAAGTTTTCCTGTACCACAGCCACATTCCTCTGGGTATGTCCTATCTACGGCTGGTTTTGCACTGTGATGGCAGGAGGGGGGAATTGTGATAGAGGCAGTGCAACCTGAAAAGCTGGGAACATTTACTATCCGGCCCTTTACTAAAAGCGTTTGCCAACTTCTGTTTTAAAACATTATTGTAATGACACTTAGAACTGCATCAAGTGGTTACCATTTGATAGAAGCATAATGCTGGGGTCGCGATGTCTGGATTCCTAACTTCGCTCCACCACTTAAGAGATATCTTGGGCGGGCACCTGGGTGGCTCAGATAAATGTCTGCCTTCCGCTCAAGTCATGATCCCAGGATCCTGGGATAGAGTCCCACCTTGGGCACCCTGCTCAGCAGGGAGTCTGTTCCTCCCTGTCCCTCTGCCTGCCCTTCACCCTCTTGTGCTCTCTCTCTCTCTCAAATAAATAAATAAAATCTTAGAAAAAAAATTCTCTCTCCCTCTCCCTTTGCCCTCCCATTCCTCCCTTTGCCCCTCCCCTCATTTCCTCTCTAAAAAGAAAAAGAGAGAGATCTTGGGCAATTTATTTAGCGTTTCTGTGCCTCAATTTTCTCATTTGTCAAAGGGGAAAAATAACAGTATCATCTTCATAAAATGTGATGAAGAGGTGGTGAAGTCCATGACACACCTCCCCAATGTCCCCCTTCAGTAATGAATGACTTAGTCCTTCAGCTTCTGGGAAAGTTGTCAGCAGATGGCCTTCAGCTGTCAGCCATCTTTGGGGACTGCCTTGACAGAGAAAACTGCCTCACTCAAAGCCACTTGTCCCTCAAGGGACAGCTCACATCAGTGACATATCCACATCAGTGAGGTAGTATGAAGTCCTGAATCCCTTGTCCCAACTCAAGACACCTCTGGAGGGCCAATTCAATTTCAAAGTTTCTCATGGATTGGCTGAGGCACTTGTTGGTATTGAATCACAGCTCGGCTCCTCCCTCTGCTCCATCCTGCTTCTTCTTCCTTCCTTCCACTGGTGTTGACCCAACCCTCTTTCTAAGTATCCTACATCCCAGTCTCCATCTTGAAATAAGGTTCCAGGGCACCCAACCCAAGACAGTGTTAAATGAGCCTATGTTGTAAAGTATCTGGCATGTAGTAAATGCTATGTAATTGTTTATTATCAAACAAATAAATACTTCTGGGAGAAAGTAAAATGGAAATACAAGGTCAAGAAGAAAAATAGAATAATATAAAATTTCCTACAATTAAAGAAAAGCTTAGTCACAAAAATTTTAAATGAATGATTGTAAGAAACTCTCACTAAAGTATTTAAATTTTAACAACTACATTTAAAGTGTGATGCAACAGTTTTATTTACAATTCAAGTATTTAAAATTATTAAAAATCATATCCTTAGAACTACGTAATGACCATGTTAGATGTACTCTCCCAAAATATATGAATAAGTATACTGATTTACAGAACTGATTTGGGAGTATGCTTGAATACTTTTGAAGACCACTATTTTAAGATATCTTAGATCTTCTCATCCACAACCTTTGTAAAAAGATTACGTAAGCCATGTCACATGTTTCCAGGGACCTAATTTCGCCTTGATGCCTGAAAGCAAAACTTGGTCTCAGGTACAGACTGATTTTGTGGAAATAAAGGGAGTTGGGATTAGGCAATCACAGACTCCACGGAATGTTCCAATAGTAGATGAACTGTTGGGAAGGGCAGCAGTAAATAAGAAGGAAATAAGCAGTTCTTCAACTGTTGTCCTTTATTGGTTTAAAACCACAACAAACAAATCTTATCTTGGATCAGCACAACATGAAGGAGCTTAGAAAGAACAATATCTTGTTAAGGACACACACGTTTAAATTAAAAAACAAAACAGAACAAAAAAACCATGAGACTGAACTATAGCAACCCTGGCATCTGTTACAAACTCCATGTTTGATAAAGGCAAGTAGTGTAACCTCAGAGCAGTGTGTGAAGTTCTCTGACACAGCTTAATCTTCTAAAAAGTACAATGCACTCTCCCACTCGGTAACTATTTTTGAATACATATCATGCAGCAGGAGCTATAGGAAATCCAGAGTTCTATACTAAAAGTTCATTACTCACAAGGAAAATGCTGTCTGCCCTTTTCCAGACAGCAGGAAGGGAAAAGAGGAAGTGAATGGCAAGGAGCTTCTCTTCTAAGGAATCCAGGTTTACTAACAAGGAACACCGTTTAGTGGAGAAGAGGAATGGATTTCCAAGAAGAGTGAGAAAAGCATCACATTGCTCTAGAGATTCTAGAGTCAAGGAACTGGCAGCAGCATGAGAAGAATACACTTTCACAACAGCTTAGATGGAAAAGGAGAGAAAAATATATTAGCTGGAGGAGAGTGTAGAGAAAGATACTGTTTTAGGATTTATCCAACAAATTTTTATTGAGCACATATCTGTGCTATGCACTGTTTTAGGTTCTGGAGATTAAGCAGAGAATAAAATAGACAGAGTCCCTGCATATTAGGGAATAGGCCAAGGTGCTGTAACAGGTCCAAACAAACAGTAATTTTTAAAGGAACACAGTTTATTTTCTCTTGTGTAATGGCCCAGATATCTATGGTTGATCAAAGGCAGGAGGTAGCTCAGCTTTCTTTCTTTCTTTCTTTCTTTCTTTCTTTCTTTCTTTCTTTCTTTCTTTTAAGATTTTATTTATTTATTTAACAGCGAGAGACAGCAAGAGAGGGGACAAAGCTTTGCAGGGGGAGCGGAAGAGGGAGAAGATGCGGGGCTCCATGCAAGGACTCGATGTGGGGGCTCAATGTGGGGGCTCCATGCAGGGCTTGAAGTGGGGCTCGAGGCCAGAACGCTGGGATCATGACCTGAGCTGAAGGCAGATACTTAACGAGTGAGCCACCCAGGCACCCCATCAGCTTTCTGAATTAGACTGGGACTTAGAATAATGGGGCAGTTTTGTCTCCCATAATACACGGCCTCCATTTCTACACCATTTTTCTTTTTGCCATTTTCCACAGGGCTGGAAGAGGGAAGAGGAAGTAGATGTCAAGCAGCTTCTCTTTTAAGAGACAGGATCCATTTTTGTTCATATCTCATCGGTCACAACTTTTCCATATAGCCACACCTAGCTGAAAGGGAAGCCTTTCCAGGAATTGTCCTCTCTAACTGGGTCACCAAATGCCTTGCTAACATTTGGGGGTGGAGGTATAATGAAATGAAAACTGGTGATGTGGAGCACAGATTCTGGAAGGGAAGGACAACTATAGGCAAGTAAAGAGCAGTTTTGGTGGAGCGGTGGCATGAAGGCCTGAGAAGAGTGAATTCAGGGGAA
Organism: Ursus maritimus; assembly: GCF_017311325.1. Taxonomy (NCBI): domain Eukaryota; kingdom Metazoa; phylum Chordata; class Mammalia; order Carnivora; family Ursidae; genus Ursus; species Ursus maritimus. The sequence goes on along the minus strand of NW_024425563.1, from coordinate 64,667,580 downwards.
AACAGGAGGATGTAGGATTAGAGAGAGCCAGTACGGCCTTCTCCTTTGAGGAGAAAAATGGGAGTGACTTAAACATATGTTGAAGGTAAAGAAGCAATAGAAATGGAGAGGTTTAAGACACATAGAAAAGGAGAAAATCAATGGTGCAAGGTCTCAGAAGAGGAGAAACGTACAGCGTCCCTTCTTTTGTGTCAAGAAGAAGGTAAGAATGAGAGTGAATGATGATGCTGAGGGCAGGAAAGAGAAAACAATAGGAGGCTGTGGGGAATTCCTACCTGGTAGCTTAAATTCTTTCTGAAGTAGGAAGCAACGTCATCTCCTGAGGGCAGACTATGTATACGGTAGAGCTTGGATAAGGAAGAGACTTGTATTGATCTGGAAATTTGGGGCCAGGGCCTGAAACATTGAGATGATGGGCAAGATAGTGTATGAAGTGATGAATCTTATGATATCCCCCTGCAGCTCTGCAGCACTTTCTTCGGCCTCCACTTCTCCAAAGGCAGGAATGAATTATGGGAACGGGAAACCTAGAATCCTCTTTGTCCCTCACTCTCCTAAGTCAATCATCAAGCTCTGTTCATTCCATCTTCTAAATAGTCCCCACACACTTCTCTCCACCCCCACTCTCCATACCACTGGTAGTTTTTGGATTACCGTGATCTTTCATTGGGATTCTTCCCTGAAAAACTGATCACACTGCTTGCGTAGTTAAAAACCTTCCATGACTGCACCATTGCCTTTAGGAAAAAGTCCACCCAAACTCTCTAATCTCCTTTCCAAATGCCTTTCTGATAGAGCATTTTAATCTCTCCCCACTTCCTCTGCTCATCCATCCATACTACACTGCTTCTCCATTGAGATGCCATCCCTTCTCAACCTTCACTTGCTCTTCCTCTGTCCTAGAAGGCTCATCTCTTCCAACCTCCTCCACTGTTCCCTTTCCCATCTAATCCCATATTCATCCTTCTTCTGTCAGCCTGGTGGTCCACAAGAAAGCGTTCCTGACCTCCCAACACTAAGGGGGTGCCCGTCCTGTGGAGCACTGTATTAGCCCTAACAAGGCATCACTGTTTCCTGCCGGGACCGCATCTTTTTCATTCACTCCAGTGTCCCCAGGATTCCAGCAGTGTGCTAGGTACACAATAGGCACTCAAGATGTGTTTGTGGAATGAGCAAATGAATGAATAAATTGTGAACCACACACCCTGGAGTTTCTACTACATCGATGGCCTGCAATAAATTGTTAATGGAAATTTAAAGTGATCGAATGAGCTAAAGTGTCTGTAGTAGTAGAGATAATGCATCTCCCAGAGGCCTTGCGCGGGATACCTCCCGCAGGTGCGGGTGCCCAGGATGCCTCCCGCAGGCCGCCCCTGGGGCGGGGCCTCCAGGGGAGCACGGGCGCGCTTGGGCGGAAGGCGGGGCCTCCTGGGCAGTGGCCCCGCCCCGGGGCGGTGCGACTCCCAGGCAACCGAAAGGCGGGGCTCAAGGGCGGGGAACTCCTCTTCTAAGGCCGAGGCGCGTCGGCGCGTCCGAGAGGCGTGCGGTGTTGGGGTCTTGGGTCCCGGCCGGGTGGCCCAGGTTACTGACCGCGCCGCCGCGGCCGCCATCTTGCCCGCGTGCGGACTCCCACGGCGGGAGGGGCGGCGACCAGGCCGGAAGTGGCTGTGCGGCGGCCGCGCTGCCTACTCAGGTTAGTGAGTTGTGGCTCTGGCCGCGTCTAAGCATTCCCGACGCGGAGGCCCCGTGCGTAGGCTCGGGAGTGCAGGGGCCGCCGCGAGGGGCCTGGGAAAGCCCAGTTATAAGGCCCGTGCGGAGGCCGACCCGAGGGCCCCCTCGGAGCGGTGGCGCGGGACGTCGCGTTCCGCGCTGCGGGGTGTCGCGTTCCGCGCTGCGGGGTAACTGCGTCGGGCGGCCGGCCGGGCCTAGCAGGGGAGCCTCGGAGCTGCGGGCGGACCTCCTTGGGGGCGCTGGGCCCGCGCTGCAGCCCCACGCTCGGCGAGTTCGTGCGGAATCGCGTCCTGGCGTTGGACCGGTGGCTGAGCCAGGTGTCTGGAGCGTGGGAGTGGCCCTCAGATTCCCGATTTACGCGGAATAGCGACGAGCCATGCTCCAGCTGTGCTCTATTAAATATTTCCAAAAGGGCCTGTCACCCGGTTAGCTGTGCTTTCTTTTACGACTGATGAAAATTCCGTAAGAGGATGAATAAAGCCTTTCACGTGTGCCACGAGCATTACTAAATTGCTTAGCAAATGACTGCATTTACAGGCCTATATTTTTAAAGGAAATTTATGAAGTGCCTCTTCTTAAAGATGGTGAGGGTGAAAATTTCTTTAAACTGCTAGGGTTGTTAATTGTCATGGTAAGAAAAGTAGAAGACAACAACGAAAGGATGTGGAAGGGTAGTTGGATCCCCTGTACACTTAGTATTATGGATCTTCACTGTCCAGTAGCCACACGGGGTTGAGATGTGCTGTAAATGTAAAATACACATTGAATTTACAAGACTTGGCACCAAAGAAAAAAAATTCTCAATAATTTTTTACATTGATTACATGTGGAAAAGGGTATCTTTTTGATACCTGGTTTGCTTGAATAAAATATATTGTTTAATTTCATCTCTTTTTCAGTGTGGCTACTCGAAACTTTTAAATCATTGCTAACATGGTATTTCTGTCGGACAGTGCTGTTCTAGATATTCTGGTGAAGAATACAGAATCAACATGGTTTTCCTTTGCTCAGAAGCCATTGGTGGGAAGTGAACTCTTGTTAAACTTGAAGGTGAGGATGTAAATATAAGCTGTAATTATTGCACATATAACACCTTCTCCACCCACTTTTCAGTGTCTCCAACATTTGAAAACATTAACTTCCAGGGCTGCTTAAGGAAATCATAGTGATACTAATAGCTGTGTGATGCAAAGAACTCAATTTGTCTCAACTTTGTGAGGTGGAGATAGGGTGGGTTCTTATTCTTATTTCATAGTCTTGGTGTATTAACGGACTTGTTAGAGTCCAGCCAGTGAGTGTTGGAGGTCCTCTGACTCCAGGTTCAATTTTCTTTGCTCTTCACCATACTCCTAGTCATCTGTGTTCATGAGCCAAGATCCATCTGTCTTGTGTGTTGGATTGTAAAGAAATACATTTCTTACAAGGGTGCTTATGGATGTACCTCTCTATTCAGAGCCAGCTTTGTGTTATGCAACTTATATGCAGTCATATAAGGCCCATTGTGTAGAAGGGCTGGCACTTGGTTTATTGCTCTGTTGTCACCACCTTGAAATTCTTAACTTTTGAATAAGGGGGCCCTGTATTTTCATTCATTTTGCACTGGACCTTGCAAATGATGTAGTTGATTTTTTATTCTGCAGTATTCTAGGGTGGGAATTGGGAGGTGTTTGACAAGAACTAAAACATGTGGTCTTCACTTTACTCCCGTGTGAAATGAGAAGGGCTCGCGAGTCTCTCTCCCTGTTTGGTGATTCTGTATGAATTACTGTAATCAGATTTTGTGACTGGTAGTATAAACATTATACGTGCATAATAACATTAGGAGAAATGCTGATAGTCCTCCATTGAGAGTCATGCAAATCAAAGACTTTTTAAACTATAGTAACACTTTTTCCACGTGCCAGCAAGTTTTCTTATAGATCATCCATGTAAAGAATATGATTATAGGATGGATATATGAAAGTGTGATTATTTGAGCATTTATTTTGATAAGATAGGCCAGATCACCAGTTACCTCCATTTAAGAGGTTTCCTCTGTGAAGACATGAGTGTGAACCCTTACTTGGCAGTATCTGTTCCTTCTTTTTGTTGTCATAGCTACGTCTTATTGCATGAGGTGCCTCTTCTCATTCCTAAATTTTTAAATTCTCTTTAAGATTGGACATAACTTCACCATTAGAACGCAGGCTTTATTAGATCAGTTTATTAGTCCGCTTGGGCTGCCATAACAAAAGACCATAGAGTAGGTGGCTTAAATAACAGAAATTTATTTTCTCACAGTTCTCACAGGTTGGAAGTCCAAAATCAGAGTGCCAGTATGGTCTGGTTCTAGTGAGAGTTCTTTTCTTGGCTTTTAGACAGCTGCCTTCTCACTGTCGGCACATGGTGGGGAGAGAGCTCTGTTGTCTCTTCCTCTTTTTTTAAGGGCACCAGTTCTGTCAGTTTAGCACTCTACCCTTAGGACCTCATTTAACTAATCACCCCCAAAAAGAGTCTTTCTGTAATACTGTCACATTGGGGATTAGGGCTTCAACATGAATTTTGGGGGCGGACACAGTTTAGTCTATAGCAACTTATCTGTCTCTGTTCACTACCATGTTCTTAGCATTTAGAACAGTTTCTAGCACATACACTGTGGTCAATAAATATTTACAGAATAAATGAAAGACAGATAGTAGAGTGATCATGTCTTAGGGTGGCTCATTGTGGGCTCTTTTCCATCATTGGAACCAGTTATGACTTCGCTCTTGGCTGAAGCCAGTCTCTATTAGGAAGGATAAGATGTGAAAGCATGAGGAGATTGGTAAAATGTGGATATAGCAGTGTGAGAAATGTCAGGTGGAGCATTTAACAAAAAATTAAGTATCTAAGTGCCTAGCACTAGGCTGGGTCTCAGAGGTATAAATAGAGAGCAACAGATACTTTTCCTGCTTGTATGGCTTTTATAATTTAGGAGAGACAGGATCATTTAAAGGAAGGAATACTGTTTGCTTGAGAGTACTATCTAAGTAACCTGACAGACCAGGGAGGGGATAGAGGATATTTGATTTCAACCATGATGGTTGAGAGATGGTCAAGCATGTGTTAACTTGACCTAGAAGGGAGGGAAGAGTGCTCCAACCAGAGAGAACAGCATTTACAAAGTAGTGTTGATGGGGGGCAGAGGGAGATTTCATTCTAGGAACTGAAAAGAAGAACAGTGTAGCTAGAACACAGCAAAGAGGAAAATGGTGCCAAAGCAGTAGGTAGAGACCAAAGCATTTAGGATTTTATAGGTTATATTGAAGATTTGGAACTATATACTATGAGCAGTTGGAAACCATTAGAGGGTTTTAAGTAGGGATTGTATAGCCTGGTTAAGTTTGCGTTTTAGAAGGGTCCCTGTGATATTGCATAAAGATGAATTTCATAAAGACCTGAGTATACAGATGAGTAAAAGAACTGCTGAATCAACACATAGGCCAAGCATGTTGCATACCTTAATTTCTTATGGAATCAGTCCTCAGAGCTGTGAGACTTGGCAGCCTGAGTGGAGGAAAGAAGAGTAAATAATTGGGTTGAGCTAGGCTTGGGGAAGGCAAATCTAAAGTGGAAAAGAAATGAAGAAATTGAGGGTCTTGTAAAAATATAACTGAAATGATTGATGTTGAGCATCAGACCTCTTAAGAAAGGAAATAAACCAGTGTAAGAATTCTTAGAGGTTTTTCCCAAGCATCTAAATTGTATGAGTATATTGCTAGACTGATAACTCCTGACTATAAGTTTTACAAGATCAAAAAGTAAAGCAAGTATATTTGAGCTGAGTTTATTTAGTGTATCTCTACATCTGGTACAGGGGATCAGGGGATGAATGAATCATAGGTTCACCTTTTAAGAACTGACAGCATGGGGGCACCTGGGTGACTCAGTCGTTAAGCGTCTGCCTTCGGCTCAGGGCATGATCCCAGAGTCCTGGGATTGAGCCCCGCATCGGGCTCCCCCACTGGGAGCCTGCTTCTTCCTCTCCCACTCCCCCTGCTTCTGTTTCCTCTCTCGCTGGCTGTCTCTCTCTCTGTCAAATAAATAAATAAAAAATCTTAAAAAAAAAAAAAATAGAACTGACAACGTGGCTGTACAGATTCTAATTGCCATGAAAATACTAAATGTCTTTGTTCTTTTTTAATCCAGACTATAACCTGTAGCCAGAACTGGTTAGAAGGAAGACATTTAAATTTTTTGTTAAGTAGCTTTTACTTTTAAAATACCATTTCTCTTTTTAATTTTTTTTAAAGATGTATTTATTTGAGAGAGAGTGTATGCATGGGCATGTGTGCAAGCATGGTGAGGGGCAGAAGGAGAGAACCTACAAGCAGACTTCGCCCCTGAGTGTGGAGCCTGAAGGGGGGCTTGATCTCATGACCCATGAGATCATGACCTGAGCCAAAGTCAAGAGTCAGTCACTTTAACTAACCCAGGCGCCCCTAAAATACCATTTTTAACATAGCTATTTTTAGTTTGTGTTTAAACGACTATCATATTTATCTTTGCAAAATCACATGTCAATATTAATCAAAGTTCATAGAATTGAAAACTGGAAGAGCCTTTAATGATAACTTAATTCAGTTTCCTACATGCAGTGTGTGTACCACTGGTTGTAAACAGGATGATTTTAGGTAAAACATAATCAAGCATTTTTTTAAAATTCCAATATAGTTAACTATATTGGATATCAAGCATTTTAGGGGCTCCTGGGTTGCTCAGTCAGGTAAGTGTCTGCCTTGGGCTCAGGTCATGATCCCCGGGGTCCTGGGATCGAGCCATGGTTGGGCTTCCTGCTCAGTGGGGAGCCTGCTTCTCCCTCTCCCTCTGCCCCTCCCCACCACTCTTGTTCTCTCGCTATCTCAAATAAATAAATAAAATCTTTTTAAAAAATGTTAAGCATTTTAATAGTTACACATTTATTTTAATGTGTCTTAAAAAAATATGTAGCATACCATACCTATGATTCACACTGCATTTGGGAAACTGAATGGACTTCATGATGAGGTTAAAATCGATTTTCTGATTTTAAAAATAGTCACTTTAAATAAAAATATTAAATAAAAATAGGTGGTACATGAATGAAGTTTGGGAAACACTAATCTAAACCAACTCTTTTGTTATATAAATGAGAAACAAAAGGACCCCTAATCCCAAAGGCCTTTCTGTGGCATATAGCTAATATATGTCAGAGCTAGGAATAGAAGTTAACTCTATTCAATACATGCTACTGTTTATTCTGCCATATAGGGCTGCTTCTTATTGTTGAAACTTGAGGAAGAGACCTCTGTCTTAATAGTGGCATTGTACTTTAAATCTTCATTGTCCGTTGTGGTGGCCATATGTGGCTATTTATATTAAAAGTTAATGAAAAGTAAATTTAAAATTTGTACTAGTCACATATCTTGTGCTTGGTTAGCCACATGTGGCTAGTAGCTACCCTATTGGACAGTACAGCTAGAGAACATTTCTATCCCTGCAGAAAGTTCTATTGAATAGGGCTGCTGTAAACTGTTGCTTAAGAACATGATTCATAACACTTTAAAGTTTTAACCCCTTCAAAGAGATGATGCTTATTAATTTGCTTGCCATACTGAAGTTATATTAACCCTGAGGTTAATGAAGCTACTAGTAACAGTGCAATTAAAATAATCAATCGTGGGAAATGAGGCCAAAATGTAGTTCTCAGAATCTTACCACCTCATCTTATTGGGGGAAGTTTTTTTTCCCTTTTTAATCAATAAATATTGTCACGAATTCGTAGCAGTTAGAAGAAATATATTGAAAAACAGACTTTGCAAATAGTTTATTCATCTTAGAATTGTATTTTGTTAAGATTTTAAAACTTTTTATTTTTAAACAGATTTTCAGTGAATGGACCTGACTAAACTCTTTGAGCACATCAATAAACATGAGCGGTACCAAACCTGATATATTGTGGGCACCACACCAAGTTGATAGATTTGTTGTATGTGACTCTGAACTGAGCCTTTATCATGTGGAATCTACTGTGAATTCAGAACTCAAAGCTGGATCTCTACGTTTATCTGAAGACTCTGCAGCTACATTACTATCAATAAATTCAGATACGCCTTATATGAAATGTGTAGCCTGGTATCTCAATTATGATCCTGAATGTCTCCTAGCAGTTGGACAAGCAAATGGTCGAGTTGTACTTACAAGTCTTGGTCAAGATCATAACTCAAAATTCAAAGATTTGATAGGAAAAGAATTTGTTCCAAAACATGCACGGCAATGTAATACCCTTGCGTGGAATCCATTGGATAGTAATTGGCTTGCCGCTGGGTTAGATAAACATAGAGCTGATTTTTCAGTGCTGATTTGGGATATTTGCAGCAAATATACTCCCGATATAATTCCCATGGAGAAAGTGAGACTTTCAGCAGGTGAAACTGAAACAACATTATTAGTAACAAAACCTCTTTATGAATTAGGACAAAATGATGCTTGTCTCTCTCTTTGTTGGCTTCCACGAGACCAGAAACTTCTCCTTGCTGGTATGCATCGTAACTTAGCCATATTTGATCTTCGGAATACGAGCCAAAAGATGTTTGTAAATACAAAAGCTGTTCAGGGGGTGACAGTAGACCCCTACTTCCATGATCGTGTTGCTTCCTTCTATGAAGGTCAGGTTGCAATATGGGATCTAAGGAAATTTGAGAAGCCAGTTTTGACTTTGACTGAGCAACCAAAGCCCTTAACAAAAGTAGCATGGTGTCCAACTAGGACTGGTCTGCTTGCCACTTTGACGAGGGATAGTAACATTATTAGATTATATGATATGCAGCACACACCCACTCCCATTGGAGATGAAACTGAACCCACAATAATTGAAAGAAGCGTGCAACCTTGTGACAATTACATTGCTTCCTTTGCTTGGCATCCAACAAGTCAAAATCGAATGATAGTTGTAACTCCCAACCGAACGATGTCTGACTTCACTGTTTTCGAAAGGATATCTCTTGCCTGGAGCCCAATTACATCTTTAATGTGGGCTTGTGGTCGTCATTTGTATGAATGTGCAGAAGAAGAGAATGACAATTCTTTAGAAAAAGATATAGCAACGAAAATGCGCCTTCGGGCTTTATCCAGGTACGGACTTGATACAGAGCAGGTATGGAGAAACCATATTTTAGCTGGAAATGAAGACCCGCAGCTCAAGTCACTCTGGTATACCCTGCACTATATCCTTTTCATAATGATTTTCATGAGATGAATCAGGTAGAAATGTTCTTAAAGTTTGCTGAAAGATCAGTCTATAAATTTTATTCTGAATGTTTTATATGCAAATACAAGTTTTACAATGCTAAAATTACCAAGTAAAATTATTTAAAACTGTTGAACTTGAAATACTGCTTTACAGATTGTGTGGAAGGAAGAAAAGTTTATCTCTTCAATAAAGTAGAACCATCTTACGTTGGCCGACGCCTATTATGAATTGGCTCCAAATCAAAGTAAATTTAGCTTTGAAATAGGTTATTATGCATCATCATTAGTATTTCCTATGCATTTAAATACTTATGAAGCAGTATACAGAAGATATGGATCAGAAGTCTCCAGGAAACAAAGGATCATTGGTTTATGCAGGAATTAAATCAATTGTAAAATCATCTTTGGGTAAGAAAATTCTGTTTTATTTTCTAAAGTATAATTTTTGTACTCTTATTTTTCCCCCCTATATCCCCATCATATACTTGCTTCAGAATAATGTGTATAATTTTTGTTGTTGTTGTTTTTGGGGGTTTCAGGTTAGCTATTTTAGTGAATTGTTAAGTGCGTATTTTATATCCAAAATTCTTTTTCGGGGGGAGTCTTGATTCTTTGAAGTGATACTGTCTTTCTAATCTATTCATTTATTCAATGTTATTTTTTTTGAAGACCCACTTTGAGAGGTATTACGTTAGACGATTTATAGGTTCCTCGTTGTTAGTTTCAATTTTATCACAGTATTTTGCTTTTATAAAAGCTAAATAAAAAGACATAATTGAAGGCGATCTCTTTTTATTGTGCTGCTCAAATACTTTCACTTAGCTATTTAATAACAAGGTCTGGGTGACTATGTCATGACGTATGGCCTTACGTGAAGGAGCCTTACCTGAAAGAGTCCTTGATGAGTAAATGAATGTATGAGTTAATGCAGGGTTGAAATTGATCAGCTATTTAAGAATAAAGATGACAAATGAGCCAAACTTAGTTTTTCACAGAACAGTTATTCTTTTTATTGGAATGGAATTGTGTATTATACTATAATCCTTTCCCCAACCTAGGATTCAGTATCTAGCTTTTGATAGTAATCAAATTTGGGCCCAAGTCAAGCTGCTAGAAAAGTAGTTTATATTATTTAATCAAAGAGTGGCAGTTCAAGTAATAAATTCAACTTGGTCTTTAATAGGATTTTCATAAATACTATACAAATAATACAAAATACCAAAAATACTAATTATAATAAGGATAGGTTAAGCATTTCATTTAACAATTATTAAAAAAAATTTAAAGGACTTTCTCATTACTTTGTTCCACATTGCTGAAGAGGCAGTAGACACTATTTGATCAATTTCATTTTGGTATTTTCTCACTAGCTGTCCACCAAAAAAGTAACATGGGTCCAATTAGAAACTTCCATTTTCATTAATATAAGTAAAAGGGCAGATGTACTGTAATATCCCTGTAAATGAACTTGCTCATGACTTTAGAACCGCTACTGCAAAGATTTAAACACCGAGTTTATAGAATTTCTAGTATTTTTGCTATATAGTAGGTCAGGCCACATTGCATTCTCAGTTATTCTGAAGTTTATTATTGTTTTTCTCGCATTTTGATATACTTTAGGGGAAAACCTACAAACTGCCTCTGAGGAAAAGCAAGAGGAAAAATAGAATATCTTTATATTTCTAGTGCGAGTAGAGAGAAACTGAATGTCTTAAGAGTAGTCTTTACCCCGATTAAAAAACTACATTAGAAAGATTTCCTCATTGCTAGACTTTCAGCTTTTTGTTTATTTTGGTTTAGATATTTTTGTTTTTGTTTCTACAGCCCCAAAGTGAAAAGTAGAGAAATAACTTTCAAAGATGGCACATGTGGAATTCAGTTTTTTGTCTGGCCATAGTTCTTCCTCTAATTGCTAATTGTGTGCTAAGAATTGTCCTTGGAATAGTAAGATATAACTGTCAACAAGATAAGTCTCTTCCCTCAGAGACTGAACAAGGTAGATATTACCCATGTTCTTGGGAAATTTACATGCTAGTTCAGAATATGGAAAAGTAATTAGCAATTTACCATGAGGAAGAACAAACAATTATGTATAGAAGAATCCTAATTTGGGTGTAAGGATTGGAGAGGGTTCCCTGGAGGAGGTAAAAGCAAAGACAAGGAAGGTCCAGACAGGGAGTAGCGTATGCAATTAACCCAGAGGAGAGGGAGCATGGCACATTTCAGTATTGCTGGAACAGAGTGTGAGAGAGGAAATGAAGAAAGAATGGAGACTAGAAAGGTAAGCAGTGGGGTAAGTAACTCAGGACTTAGAAATCATAGTAAGAATTTAGGGAGATTTATCATTCTGTAACAAAGGGAAACCAAGGAAAGATTTTGAAGGGTATTGACAGAATTAGATTTGTGTTTTAGAGCTGTTGCTACGTGTGGAATGAATTGGAGAGGATCAAATGGGGACCTCAGATAAAAACCACAGTAATTAGGGGCGCCTGGGTGGCTCAGTCAGTTAAGTGTCTGCCTTCGGCTCAGGTGGCGATCTCAGGTCCTGGGATCAAACCCCTAATCAGGCTCCCTGCTCATTGGTGAGCCTGCTTCTCCTTCTCCTTTTGCCCCTCCCCCTCTGCTTGTGCGCTTGAGCACTCTCTTTTTCTCTCTCTCTCAAATGAATAAAATATTTTAAAAATAAAAGCCACAGTATTAGGCAAGACATGAGGGTGTTCCTACCAAGGTAGTGGCAGAGGAGCTAGAGAAATGTGGATAAATTAGAGTGCGACAAAATTTAATGACCGAGTAGAGGAGATGGAGAGGAAGGAAAAGTGAAAGATAGCACACATATATATAGCTTAGGAAACTGGGTTAATATGGGTACCAGTTAATTACGTAGGATTAACATAGGAAGACTGCATTTGAGAAGGAAAAAAGTTTGTTTTGGAGAAAGTTGAAGATAGCTAGGTGAAGATGTGCAGTAGGCAAGAATTTTAGAGTAGGTTGAAGAAGTAAAGTCATCCATTTTGAATAATTCTTCCAAGAAATTTGACTAAATGAAGGAGGACAAAGGATATATAGTTAAAACAGCAAGTGAATCTGGAGTCATAGGAGGGTTTTTGTGTTGCTTTGTTTTTGTTTTTAACATGGGATTGATTTAAGCAAGCTTAAATGCTGATGTGGGGAAGCCCATAGAAGGAGGTTGAAGATGCAGAGAAAAGGAAGTAGTGAAGAGCAAAATTCCTAGGAATATGAGAGAATGGGATCCGGAGTACAGGTGAAAAGACTAGCATCAAACAGGAGATGTACACTTTCTCCATACCAGCCCGAGGGGAAGGGGAAATGTATGCAGGTTGTATAAGGTTCAGTGACCGGAAGCTGAGGAGCTTCCCCCTGATGGCTCCTCTTTTCTCAGTGTAGTGGGTTTGCTTATTGAGAAGGAACAGGAAGGTTGTAGAGAGAAGACACGGAGAAGAGGAGCCAGAGTTATCTTGAGAAACATGGGAGGATTGTGGGGCAATGTTGTTTTACAGAAGATAAAATAAAGGACAGTGGGCTGAGAGAATTAGGATACTGGCAAGAGAATGATTCATTTGTTCTTCTTTGGGAGGGAAATGACAGAAGACTAATAAATAAAAATATGAGGGACCAAGAGATGGTGAGGTTGAAAAATTTAGAAGTGAGATTTCTGGAAGGCTATGAGGTTGTGGTAAGAAAGTGGTTCTTTTGAAGGAGGACCGATTTAGAGTATGTCTATGAAAGTCTTGGAGGTGTGAACCACTAGAGATAAGGAAGCAATGGAACAGAGAGACTAGTTTATTGGGTGGACCAAGTGTTGAAGTCAACCAGGATAAGAATGCATGCTCTAAGGGAATGTCTTGTATGGTCTTGTGAAGAAGTGTTCATAATGTTGTTAATAATTATAGTTCTTTCCTTTTAGGATGGCAGAAAATTGCATAATAAATGTTGGTCAGTCTTCCATCCAATATGACGAAAATATTTCTATACTTGAGGGGTAAATTCTGATTAGAGAACTTGTCTATTCAGAATTACTTTATTGGACAGAATAGATAGGACTTAATGTTTTTAACAACAAAATGGTCTTATAAACACTGGATAATTTTACTGCTTTGTTATATAGATGTAAAAATGCAACAAATTAATATCTACAAATAGCACAGTGTCTGATTACTTGTGTATGTAGTATTTGAAACCAATTTTTTTAAAAATGTTTTTTAATGTCAAATGAACTTGTTTCTCTTGCACCTGTCAATAAAATATCAATTCTATTATTTCTATATAGTGCAATCTCAAATTTAGGGGATACACTTTTGTCACTTCAGTATTGCATAACATACGTAAATAGATTTTAATTTTTTTTCAGAGATAGTTAAAATCATAATTTTTAAAATTCCTACATGTTAAAAGTAATGACTATACACTTAGAAATGCACAATATCATATTGCTTATTTGATAACCCTAATTAACCTGTCACACAGTTATCAAGCCATAAGAAGGCCTCTAGACAACCAAAATACATGACACAATATCCAGGCATTTGACTTAGAGGATATTTTTCTGCCTCTTAGTAATGAACTCTTTAGAGTTGTATGTGTTGATCTTTATTCCATGACACACTTTCTGTAAAATAAAAACTCAAACTGGAGTCTTATTAAACTATGAGGAATTGTTTGAAAACTGCTGCTTTTTGTTCAGCTCTTTAAAATTGTTATTTTTACCTTATAATACTCTCAGAATATTATCCAAAATTTATAGGGGAAGTATGAAAATAAATACCTTATGGCACATCTATAGCTTGTTCTACTTGAAATGTAACACCACCATTCTATCTAAATGTAAATTTGTTATTCAGAAAAGTAATGTATTTAATTTTTAATACACATGTTTTAATCATTATTCAAAATTTTCTAATAGTTCTTAAAATTTCACTTTAATAAGCTAAAAGCGATTTTGTCTTGACTAACTTTCCTCATGGTTGCAAACAGAGCAGCATGCTTCCTCTTTTCAGTCGGCAGGCCATTCTCTTAAGGAAAGAAAACTTTTCAGAAGTCTCCTCCTGACCCCTTGACCTAAATGGCAACAGTTTCCAGCAGTAAGGTTAAAAATAAGTACTTTCAAGTGTAATTATTTAACTGTTTTATTAAATTTCAAGAATTTTGTAAATAACTCATCTTGAAACTTCTTCATAAAGCAGTGATATATAGCTTAAAATATGCCCTAACATGAATAATATTGTAAGCTTTTGCCACAGCCTAACATCATATAATGAAACAAGTATTTAAATGTGTGAATTAGGTTTGACGAGTTTAGACTTTGGCTATGTACTAATTTTACTCTACCCATGTATTTAGACTAAATGGACTTTAAGAAATAATCTTTTGCATTATTTATATAATTGCATTATTTATAAATGACAACTGATTCAGTTGGGTTTTTGAAAGATTTTATTTATTTAGAGAGGGAGAGAGAGGGTATGCACGTGAGGTGGGCAGAGGGAGAGAGAGAAGCTCAAGAAGACTCCATGCTGAGCGTGGAGCCCGATGCCAGGCTCAGTCTCATGACCCTGACTGAGATCATGACCTGAGCCGAAATCAAGAGTCGGATGCTTAACGACTGAGCTACCCAGGTGCCCCCAATTCAGTTTTTAATGTTTTCTCAATATTGCTTGTGTTCATTTCTTTAATGCCTTGATCAGATGAGTATAAAGTCAACTTTGGACAGTATGTTAACTTATATTCATTTATTATTATTTCCATGGTCTGGAGTCTTGGCCTATACCTTCACTGGGTACTCTGCTCAGGGTCTCACAAGGCTAAAATGAAGATGTTGGCCAGGTTTCCGGAAGTTGGTGTACTCTTCCCAGCTCATATGGTTGTTGACAGAATTGGTTCTTTGAGTTGTAGGACAGAAGTATCCTTGCTGGCTGTCACCAGGGGCTGCCCTCAGCTCTTAGAGGCTGCCCACACTTCCTTGCCACATAGCCTTCTCACAACAAAGCAGCTTTTACTTCCAGTCCAGCTGGAGAATTTCTCTTATTTCCTCCAGACTCTTTTGAAGGTGTCACCTGGTTACCTCAGACCTACACAATGTAATTTCCCTTTGATTAAGTCAGAGTCAATGGAATAACAACCTGAATTACATCTGCAAAATGCTTTCACTTGTACTATCTTGTGTTATTTAGAAGCAAGTCACAGATTTCACCTGTCCTCAAGGGAAGGGGATTATGCAAGGGTGTGGTTGCTAGGGGACAAGAATCATGGAGCCCATTTTACAATTCTGCCTACCACAAATAAGTTGAATTATTTCTTAAAACCTATTTATTATTGATGTAGTTATTTACAAAGGCATACTTACTGTATTACATGTAAGTAGATAAACATAGAATCACTGTAAGTTACTCCTAATAAAAGATGTTTGTAATGTTGGATATTCTTGCTGCCTAATTCATAATTTAGCTTATTCTGAAAATCCTTTTCATTAAAATAACAACACATAATTCTATAATGACAATTTTGTTGGTAAAACTTTGTAAAACATTTAATAATTTGAGTTGCAATTAAGAGACAAGTTTCATCTTTATTTATTTTACCTTAATTTAGTACCATTAAGATCATCTGCTTTGATTGCAATCTAATGCTGAATGAATTATTTATTTATTTATTTATTTTAAAAGATTTTATTTATTTATTTGACAGAGAAAGACAGCCAGCGAGAGAGGGAACACAGGCAGGGGGAGTGGGAGAGGAAGAAGCAGGCTCCTAGCGGAGGAGCCTGATGTGGGGCTCGATCCCAGAACGCTGGGATCACGCCCTGAGCTGAAGGCAGAGCTTAATGACTGCACCACCCAGGCACCCCCCCGAATGAATTATTTAGATTCCTTATGAAAAGAGAATGAGAATATAAAGTCTTCTGACTTAGTGAAGAGGAAGAAACCTTCAAATCATTGCCATTGTATTTTAGCTTTAGTATTTAAACTTTTGAAGTACTTTTATATTTATCTCATTTTTTCATATATATGTATTATGCATACAAAGAGAAAATGGAAGATGGAGTGTATTGGATCTTAAGCACTGGGGATAACCTTTCAAATAGAAACAAGATGCCTGCCCTTTTGGAGCATACGTTCTAGCAGGAGAAGAGATAAGTCTGAAAATTAATAAAATATGGGAGCTTTCATTAGACCTAAAGGAAATAGAGGAAACTGTGTCACATTAGATAGTAACAGGTGACACTCTTAGATTAGGTGGTCAGGGGGGCTTCTCTGAAGCTGTGAGTCAGCCCATCAAGCATTAATTGTTCTTCCATAGCTCTTTTTGATATTTCAAGGAACTGTTGTACTTAACAACATGTAAAGTATGTTTTGTTTTTGGCATATTGTACATTTATGCTGTCATGAATTTGTAGTTAAGAAGTCAGATATCCAAAACATGATGTTGAAATAATCTCTGTGTAAAACGGACTTATTTTCTAAATATATTTCAAAAATTAGTAAAGCAACTAATATAAAAATACTTCTCTTTTCAGGAATGGTGGAAAGCAGCAGACATAATTGGAGCGGTTTGGATAAGCAAAGTGATATTCAGAATTTAAATGAAGAGAGAATCTTAGCTTTACAGCTTTGTGGGTGGATTAAGAAAGGAACGGATGTAGATGTAGGGCCATTTTTGAATTCCCTTGTACAAGAAGGGGAGTGGGAGAGAGCCGCTGCTGTGGCATTGTTCAACTTGGATATTCGACGAGCAATCCAAATCCTGAATGAAGGGGCGTCTTCAGAAAAAGGTATTAGGTTATAGTCTAAGATAGTTGTAGTTTGTAGAATCCTTTAAAGAAAAGATGCTGATCACTTTCAAATATTTAGTCAATATGTTTGTGTAAATTTTTTTGAAAGACAACACAGAACTGTATCTATGCAAGTAAATATTAGTCCATCCCTTTTGTTTATGCCTTGGTTTATGTCTGTAAAGAACATAATGTGTCTAAAGACAAAATGTGTCTTAAGTATCGTTTTAATAATATTACAGTGAATGCTCAAATGCATCCATTTTTAACACTTTTTCTTTAAAGACAGTTCACATTTTTTAAAAAGGATTTTTCTTGAAGGTTACGACTATTTCAGTTTGCAAGCATTCTTTTGTTTGTTCGCAAGCATTCTTATGGCGAACATTTGAGAGTATTTTTACTTCATCTTTTGGATGGTTATTGGTTGGCTTTTAGGAAACTAAATGACTCTTTTAGTTAGACTAGTATAGAGTATTGTAAAAATCCTACTTTGAGCTGCAAAATGCTTCTACTTGAGTCTGGTGATTTAAACGTAGTTTCCATTTAGTATTTTTTTAAAAGGAAACAATGAAACGTGATAAAGTTTTACTCTGACATTTTGCAAGGGAATACTCAGGCAAATAAATTCAATCCAGAAATTCAGTGTTTTTCTTATCAGGAATATTTCACTTGAAAATAAGACGTATATAGCTATTGATTTTTAATACATCTAGCAAATTATTTCTGATACTCAGAATGCTTAATTCTTACTTGCTGTTCCATTTTGAAACCATTACAGTTCTGTTGTACCATAGAGAAAAACATGGAATTAATGTATTTACTTGCAGTAAAAAAAGTTGAAAAAGCGAATGTTTTGCCCAAATTGGCCTCTTTTCCCTCACTTTTGTTCTAATGTAAGTCTTCCCCATTTGAGAGTACAGTAGAAGATAATATGGCGATGAAAGAAAGAATTTGATATTTAAAGCCGTTTCTAATTATAATTTTGCTACGACCTGGGTGCATGATACTTCCCTGTCATGTATACCTAGAAAATCTGGTGGTAGATTTGAACACTCATTCTGTCAGTAGGGGGAAAGTATCTTTCTAGTGATTTCATTTTAAGGACTAAAAGATTTCCCTGAGTCAAATGTTCCTTCCACTTGGAAATAAATTGTTTTGAGCAGGATTTAGGAAGATACTCCTTTGTTGTGGTGGTGGTGGTTGTTGTTAATCTTAAAGACTTTATTTATTTTTTTTTTTTCTAAGATTTTATTTATTTATTTGACAGAGACAGCCAGCGAGAGAGGGAACACAGCAGGGGGAGTGGGAGAGGAAAAAGCAGGCTCATAGCGGAGGAGCCCGATGTGGGGCTCGATCCCAGAACACCGGGATCACGCCCTGAGCCGAAGGCAGACGCTTTAACGACTGCGCTACCCAGGCGCCCCAATCTTAAAGACTTTAAATCCAACTTAATAGACTAGGTAGAGGAAGCAAGCACAAAGCAACTTGGGGAAAGTGTTTATAGAAATGAAGAACAAGGCTATTTAATAACATCAAGTGGGAAATGCTATTTTATTTGGAAAAGAAAGAAAATGATTAGGATCCAGGAACAGAATAAGAAAATTGCTATAATGTACAAAATAAGAGTAAAAGTTAAAAGTGAATTTAGTTTTTTCTTGAAGGTGAACTTACGTTAGAAGGCTAGCCAGTCCATAGGGCTGACTGCCAGGTTAGCAGCTTATCAGTGACTATATAAACTGCTAAGAACTAATGTTTAAAAGACTGTTGATAACAAATACTTTGTTGCAGATGTGTCTAAATAAATGCTGTGGTAATGCTCTTAAGAGTAAAAGTTAAAAGTGAATTTAGTTTTTTCTTGAAGGTGAACTTACGTTAGAAGGCTAGCCAGTCCATAGGGCTGACTGCCAGGTTAGCAGCTTATCAGTGACTATATAAACTGCTAAGAACTAATGTTTAAAAGACTGTTGATAACAAATACTTTGTTGCAGATGTGTCTAAATAAATGCTGTGGTAATGCTGATAGTTAATTTTGTCCTAAAAAAATTAAAAGTCTTAAGGTATTATAAGACTGCTGAAATACTGGTTTTTACTTAAGTATGAGCATTATATACTTAGGAATAGGAAAACAAAAAGATTCTGAAAATTATAGTACCGAGGTATAGTAATATTTACTATCAGTGCTTTGAAATATGTCAACATAAATGAACTTGATAAAGCTGACTGATTCTGGTCGTATGGCTTCACTTCTCTTCATTTAGGCTCTAAACAGTAACACTGTATAGGAACCTGCCTGGAATAAGAACTTGAAAATTTAAGATGTGCTTGTCTTGCACAGGGTTAGCAGTATGGGCAAAAGCTTTAGAAGAATGGAAATTTTTGCTTGTGGTCCTTGCCAGATTTTCTAATGTGGAAACCCTTAATTCTAGTGGGCTTATTTTTCTGTAGGTAAATGTGGCCCTCTGATCTTTATGGTTTAAGAACTGGAAGAGAAGGTATTAAGCTTTTGCTCACTTTGATTAGCTGGCTGTTTTAAATGTGCAGGTGATCTGAATCTCAATGTGGTAGCAATGGCTTTATCGGGATATACGGATGAGAAAAACTCCCTTTGGAGAGAAATGTGCAGCACTCTACGACTACAATTAAATAACCCGTATCTGTGTGTCATGTTTGCATTTCTGACAAGTGAGACAGGATCTTATGATGGAGTATTGGTAAGCTAATTTCTGTTTGAAAAGACTCCTTTTAAGTTAGGAGTTTTTATCTAGCCTTGTTAAAATTTTCAAATGTCCATTGCTTAAAATATTGTTATATTTTGATGTATTTTTGTATTATTTAAAATAAGGTTTCTTAAATATTTTTGAGCAGCTGTTCTTGAATGTCATTTTACAGTTAGCTGATAATAAACTTGATTTTTTAAAATAGTTTTAACAATATAATTTATAGACATAGAGGGCATAGGATTTATCCTTTAGCTTAAGAGCAGCTCTAGAGTTCTACAACTGTAAAATGTAAGTTTTATATTGAACTGTAATTTTTTCAAAGTGCATATTTTTGTTTTTAGTTAAGTAAACAAACACATGATCAGTTATGATCAGAATCACTATATATCTTGTCCAAGTTAGTATTTGCATTCTCAGACATGTACCAGTTTGGAAAATATATGATCACACTACTTACAGTGAACTATTTCATTTTTTCATTATTTGGTCTTTCATTGCTTTTTCTCTCATGCTTTAACCACCTATAACCACATCACCAAATAGATTCTTTATCACAGATTGGGGAAAGAAAGAATGAAATGAGTTGGGCTTGTAAGTTTCAGTTATTGGGTTTTTTTTTTTTTTTAATTAATTTATTTCAGAGAGAGAGAGAGACAGCCAGCGAGAGAGGGAACAGAAGCAGGGGGAGTGGGAGAGGAAGAAGCAGGCTCCCAGCGGAGCAGGGAGCCCGATGCTGGGCTCTATCCCAGAACGCTGGGATCACGCCCCAAGCTGAAGGCAGACGCTTAACGACTGAGCCACCCAGGCGCCCCCAGAGTTACTGGGTTTTAAGCTTCACATTAGTACTACAACTTTCTTCATGCTGTTGGACTTCTTTCTACCACCGAGAAGAGCTTTCTAACATGAAATTTATTTCTGTGTTTGCCGTTACAGCACTTCATATGAAAGATGCATTACTTGAAAAATTGATTTAAGTGTCAGTCCCTAAGAATTTATAAAAACATGTATTTTATGGAGCTATCTTAATGAAAATATTAATAAGTGTTGTTAGTGTCCATTTTGACAATTCCTTAGTTTATATATTTTGTCCATTACTTTTAATAAATGAACTGTTGAACTTTTCTAGCCACTTCAAATTAATATCCAAGAGTATGTTGGGTTTTTTGTTTGTTTTTACTATTATTACTCTTTTTTGTTAAACAGAAGACTTTAAGTGTTGCATTTTGAAGAAATAAAATAATACTTTTAGGAAGTAGAAAGTATTGTGAAGACTAGAAAAAGAAGTGGATTGTTCAAACTTTAAATTGATAGAGAAGTATTCTTTAAATATTAAGTTTCTGTATTTTAAATTAAATAACCCATTATAAATACCCTCATTTTCTTATACCTAAATTTGGGTTATTAGGTAAGGTATATCTTACGTTGAATAGGATGTTCATATTTCCAAACTGCTTTGAGAGTATACCTACTTATACTTTATGTAAATAATTATAATTAACATATCCTTTGTTAAAAATTGTTAAGTTGTAGTAATCTAATGAAAAGTACTGAATTGGGAAATCAGAAGATGAAGGTCTGAGTCCTTGCTCCAGCTTGGTTACTTCAGCTGGCCAGTTAACTTTTTTGGGTTTTAGTTTTCTGAGCTGTAAAATGGGACAGCTAATATTTATAACACTTTCCCCATCAAAATTGTAACACCTCCACCTGAATCTAAAGAGTTAAATCTAGTTTGTACCAAACATGTTCCCTCTTAAGGGCAGAACCATATTTTATAATTGAGAAAACATGCTAGGATAGGTACCAACTGAAGTGATCTTATGTTTAAAGCAGGAAAACTATATTTCATAGAATGACTTCAGTGGAAATAGGATCTTTTTTCCATCTTTACACTGTTTTTTACTTACCACAAAATTAATTACCTTTCTACATTTATAGAAATTCAAAATAGTGTTTTACAATATTGACAGATATACAAAAATTTAAATATCACAGTACCCCTGAAAATTTTGTCACAAACCACCTTTATAACTGTATTTTGCTATGGCCACAAACGTATGTCTATTTAGAAGGGTATATTTTAAAACTTACCACTTTCTGTATAGAGACATGTGTTGATAGACTTTCCAAATTCTGTATTGGTATATTCACACTGGTATATTCACTGATAATTCACAGATTTCCTGGATTTGTTGGTTAACTTAGCATCCCAGAAAAGATTTTCTCAGTTTTCCCAAAATTAATTTCTATGATGGAAGGATTACATGGCATCTTAAATCTGATGAACCATACATCACTGCTCATATTTCATGACTGAACTGGAATGTTTTTAAACTGAATTGGTCAGTATTTAAAGTGTAAATTTTTGCTTTGCAAGAATAATAACCTTAGCATTGAGTTTCCAAAGCGATACATTAAGAAAGGCATCTTGGGCAATCAGTGGCTCTGCCAGTATATACACAATAACTTACTAATACGTTTGAAAATAAAATTACATATTAAGTATGTAAAATAGTCTGCAAGAATTTAAAACTCGTAGCACCTACAAGTAACTTCTTGCTCTTCTTTTCAGTATGAAAACAAAGTTGCCGTACGTGACAGAGTGGCATTTGCTTGTAAATTCCTTAGTGATAGTCAGGTAAAAACTAATTTAATTCTATATTTGAGGTAATTAATATTTGCTTTTATTGGATTAAAGTAATCTTTACAAATATGTGTATGTAACATTTGTATATAAGTTCTTCTAAAAAAGTAAAGTAATAATTTTGTTAGATCAAGATACTGTAGACATGTATCATAACCAAAATTGTTTAAGAATCCTGACTTAATATTTACTTTATTTCTGCTTTTGGTCTACAGATAAAGACCTTGAACTAACCCCTTTGGGATGCTAGAAAAGAATTCCTTCATTACCTAATACAATAAAAGTATTGAATGCATATTCTGTGTCTATAGCGGGAAAGAAATGCCCTTAAACAACCAGTAGTACAGGTGCTAAGTGCTAATATAATGAGGAAGTGCTGGGGGAACATAGAGGAATCTTGGCTAGAGGTTGGGGTGAGATGAAGTCAGAGACCTTACCAAGAGGTGATTATTTTTTATAATCTTCAGGTTCCCTTTCAACTCAGATTCTGTGATTCCATTATAGCAAGAACTTTGCAGAATACTGAGGAACAGTTCTCTTTAAATTTAAAATTGTTAACCCTCTATACTTCTTTTATAGAATAATTATTAAAACAATGCTTTTTAAAAATTTTTTTAAATAATCATGGATGCTGCATTGTAATTTATGGTAGATACAGACTTCTTAAGCAATCACATCTAAATTTTTGCAAGGGCTTTGTTTTAAAATGTTTTCCATAAAAATAAAACTATTCCTAAAGTACAGGTTTTGAAGTACGAAGTATATAGTGAAACAGATTGCTTCAGAAAAATCACTTTGAATTTTCCAGTTAAATAGATATATTGAAAAGTTGACCAACGAAATGAAAGAGGCTGGAAATTTGGAAGGAATACTGCTTACAGGCCTTACTAAAGATGGAGTGGACTTAATGGAGAGTTATGTCGATAGGACTGGAGATGTCCAAACAGCAAGTTACTGCATGTTGCAGGTTAGTGCATTGTGGCAGCAACTTAAAGAAAAACAGTGATGGATCACCTTCTTCCTTCATTGAGTGGGTATGCCTTTTGCTTGCTCAGGATCTTTAGAAGGCATTTAATTTAATTCAGTTTTTTTAATTTAAATTTTGGATAATTAACATACAGTGCAATATAGGTTTCTAGAGTAGAATTTAGTGATTCATTGCTTAAATACAATACCCAGTGGTCATCACAACAAGTGCTCTCCTTATTACTCATCACCCATCTAGCCCATCCCCCACCCACCTCCTTCCATCAACCCTCCTTTTGTTCTCTATCTTTAAGAGTCTCTTATGTAAGCTTGTTTTCCTCTCTTCTTTTTTCTTTTCCCCCTTCCCATATGTTCATCTGTTTTCTTTCTTAAATTCCCCATATAAGTGAGATCATATGGCATTTGTCTTTGACTTATTTCACTTAGCATAATATAGTCTAGTTCCGTCCATGTTGTTGCAAATGGCAAGATTTCATTCTTTTTGATGGCTGAGTAATATTCCATCATATATATACACACCACATCTTCTTCATCAGTCGATGGACATTTGGGCTCTCTCCATAGTTTGGCCATTGTGGACATTGCTGCTATAGACACTGGGGTGCATGTGTCCCTTTGAATCTGTATTTTTGTATTCTTGGGTAAATACCTAGAAGTGCAATTGCTGGATCATGGGGTAGTTCTATTTTTAACTTTTGGAGTCACCTCCGTACTGTTCTCCAGAGTGACTGTACCAATTTGCATTCCTACCAACAGTGCAAGAGGATTCTCCTTTTTCTACATCCTTGCCAACACCTCTTGTTTCTTGTGTTGTTAATTTTAGCCATCCTGATAGGGTATGAGATGATATCTCATTGTGGTTTTGATTTGTATTTCCCTGATGCTGACTGATGTTGAGCAT
Source organism: Ursus maritimus (assembly GCF_017311325.1). Classification (NCBI taxonomy): domain Eukaryota; kingdom Metazoa; phylum Chordata; class Mammalia; order Carnivora; family Ursidae; genus Ursus; species Ursus maritimus. The sequence goes on along the minus strand of NW_024425563.1, from coordinate 64,643,566 downwards.
TGTTTCATGTGTCTTTTAGCCATCTGGATTTTTTTTTTTTAAGTGTCTATTCATGTTTTCTGCCCATTCCTTAACTGGATTATTTGTTTTTTTGGGGTTGAGTTTGTTAAGTTCTTTGTAGATTTTGGATTTTTTATCAGATATGTCTTTTGCACATATCTTCTCCCATTCCGTAGTCTGCCTTTTAGTTTTGTTGATTGTTTCCTTTCCTGTGCAGAAGCCTTTTATCTTTTTTTTTTTTTTTTAAAGATTTTATTTATTTATGTGACAGAGAGACAGCCAGCGAGAGAGGGTACACAGCAGGCGAGTGAGAGAGGAAGAAGCAGGCTCCCAGCAGAGGAGCCCGATGTGGGACTCGATCCTGGAACGCCGGGATCACGCCCTGAGCGGAAGGCAGACGCTTTAACGACTGCGCTACCCAGGCGCCCCAGAAGCCTTTTATCTTGACGAAATCCTGATAGTTCATTTTTGCTTTTGTTTCCGTTGCCTCAGGCAACATGACTAGTAAGAAGTTGCTGTGGCTGAGGTCAGAGGTTTCTGCCCATGTTCTCTAGGATTTTGATGGATTCCTGACTCACATTTAGGCCTTTCACCCATTTTGAATTTATTTTTGTGTATGATATAAGAAAGTGGTCCAGTTTCATTCTTTTGCATGTGGCTGTCCAGTTTTCCCAACACCATTTGTTGAAGAGACTGTCTTTTTTCCATTGAATATTCTTTCCTGCTTTGTCAAAGATGAGTTGACCATATAGTTGTGGGTTCATTTCTGGGTTTTCTATTCTGTTCCATTGACCTGCGTGTCTGTTTTTGTCTCAGTACTGGATCATCTTGATGACTACAGCTTTGTAATATAGTTTGAAATCTAGAATCATAATGCCTCCAGTTTTGTTTTTCTTTTTCAGAGTTGCTTTGTCTATTAGGGGTGTTTTGTGGTTCCATACAAATTTTAGGATTATTTGTTCTAGCTCTGTGAAAAATGCTAGTGGTATTTTGATAGGGATTGCATTAAATGTGTAGATTGCTTTGGGTTGGAAGGCATTAACTTTAACGTAATCAGTTGATCTGTAGAAGACTTCTACCTTATCTTGCTGTCCCTCAGCCTCCTGCATTGGTTATCCAGTTTTTCCTTTCATTTTGGGAAGTGTCAGTGTTGAACTTACATAAGACTCAAACAGAGCAGAGAAACCTCTTTCTAATATGTCTAGTTCACAAAACTATACCTTCTACAAAAGAGATTGCCTTTCCCTGATCTGAACTACAGTCTCACTTGAAGTGCAGAAGGCAAGTTATACCACAACTCTCTTAACTCTCATTTTCCCTTTTTATGATTTGGGGTAACCAGTTCATCAATTTATTCTCAGTTCTTACTGTCCAGCAGTTAAAAACAGATTTCTGGCAAAGGTTCCTTTCTTTACTTTTGATAGAAATAATGGTGAAAATTTAGAACGTTTTCCTGAGATTTTCTATAGCCCTCCAGCTAATCTTATCCTTTCATGGTGTCCTGTTTCCTATCCCCATCTTTTCATACACTTGATAGCATGCTGTGTACTGGGTAAATGTAGTAAAATGCCCCCTCCAACCCTACCTTCTTATGAACAAATTTAGATACTGGCCCACGAACCACAGTATAAACTTAGCAACTTATCAGGCCACTGCCCATGGAAGAAAAGGTGTCATTCTGTAACGAAGTGCATCATTTTTTTCTTGCTGAAATGAGGTTACATTTATTAAATCAAACTGTAAGTATGTGGCTACAGAGTGCAAGTGGCCTTATATTATTAATGAAGAGAAGTCAGCTATTATAATTATCGTCTCCCTGTATAATGTTTTGTTTTCCCTTGGGCTGCTTTTGATTTTTAGCAGTTTATCCTTGATGCTTAATTGTACTTCTTTCTGCCCTGCTTGCTGTTCACTGAGTTTCTTGGATCTGCAAGTCACTGTTTTTCATTAGTTTTGCCAAGTTTGGGGGTATTTTATATATGTGTGTATATATATATATATATATTTGTGTGTGTGTGTGTGTGTGTGTGTGTGTGTATATATATAAATTATTTTTTTTTTCTTTTCCCTGCTTCAGTCTCATTCTCTTCTCTTTTTTGGGCTCCTATTACACTTAACATTAAACCATCTGATAGTGTCCCATAGGTATCTGAGGTTTTGTTCATTTTCTTTCCATCCTTTTTTTCTCTGTTCTTCAGATTGGTTAAATGCTGTTGATTTGTTCATTGACTCTTACATCACCTGATACTAAGTTTTTCAGCAAATTCTTAATTTCAGCTATTGTACAATTTAGTTCTAGAATCTCAATTTTTTTATAGTTTACATTTTTCACTCAGATCCCTATCTGCACACTAAAACACTTTTCCTTTAAGTCTTTGAACATACACCTAATAGCTGCATTCAGGATTTTGCCTGCTAACTCTAACATGGGCTATTTTAGGCTTAGTTTCTATTGACTGCCTTTTTTCCTTGACTTTGAACTATATTTACCTGTTTGTGTCTCGTGGTTTTTCACTGGAATGCTGGATGTTGTCTATAGTACATTATAGAGATCTGGGTTCTTTTACCTTTTTCTGAAGACTGTTGGTTAATGCTTTTGGAAGTTCAGTTACTTCCTGTCACTTTGGTCTTAGATTTTGTTACTGTGGATCTGTGGGAAGCCCAAGTTATTTCCCAAGCCTTTCCAATCTTAATCTCCGAATTGTTTTCCTCTGCAGATTTTGTTGGAGCTTAATTTTAGGTTTATTTGGGGCAGATCTAGAGAAGACTTACCAAATATGAATTGACCAAATTCTTTCTGAGTTTATCCTTACTGCCACGGACGGGGAAAGAGTGGGATATGAAGATTTCTCCTTTTTTCTGTGAATTTTCTTTTTAATCTAGGGATTATATTCTACTTTAGTACTTAGTTCTGGCTACTTGGTCATTATCAGGACTAGAAGAGATGTTTACATTTTAAGAAGTGAAATTATCAGCTAAGAGTTTTCCACATATTCTTTTAGTTGAATTTAACTCTGATAATAGAAACGAACACCTAATTAATAGGTGAAAGATAAGTTCCTTCTGTTTTGATTGACTGTCTAAAGATTATCTATTAGCTGTTACAGGTTTCTTCCCTTTTTCCGTAAGTAAGATGCATGCTAACTTCTAACATTTTACTTTCTGTCTGGCATCCCAAAACTGGGATTCAGATTGATGCCCATGGTATCTTTGAAGGTTGAAACTTCCTCTACGTTCTTTATCATGTGAACTTAAGGAAGATATCCTGGACAGGGCTAAAAGCATTCTATAAAAACCCGAAGCAAGCACAGGTGAAATGTGAAATGTCACAGCTGCCAGGGAAAATACAGCTTTAGGAAGAGTGTTATTGGCAAGAAATTGAAGTTCTTATTGAGAAGAAATCTAAAGTAAACTTAAGGTAAAGAAATTGTTGCTTTTCCCTGTGGCCTAGGGGCAAAAGAATGAAGAACATTTTTGGTTTGGTTTTGGGGCTGTTTTGTTTTTGGTTTTGTTTTAATTTTTAAGGTAATAAATGTATATTTTAATTGAGGGAAGAGAGAGAATAGACAGGCTTAACTTTCAGATAAATAGGTATACAAAAATAGCATCTCTGTTCACAGTACATTGCTAGATACAAAGGATGAGGCTCAGTATTATTTTAAATGTGATGGAACAATTTTGGTATGCTTTTGGATTAGATGGTAAACAGATTTTGTGAATGCAGAGATTTTAATTTTGGGGACAAATTATTCACATTGCTTTTTATTGTATTCAAGTAGGAAAGTGAATCGTTTACCCTTGGGTCCTTAAATAAAAGAGAATTACACTTTCCTGGCCAGGTATAATGATAATATATATAGTACATATTTATGTCATTAGTAGAGGCCAGCTTAAATTAAAGAAGCTTCCATCAATTATTTTATCTGTATCCTCATTATGAACCAGCATTTGGCAAAAAGGGAGCCAAAAGGGAGCCTATTTCTTCTGTGTGACTCATACTCACATGTATCTGGAATCCTCTGGCTTAGCCAGAAAAATTTTAAACAACTGTATTAATTCATGTTTTCTTTTTAGGGTTCTCCTTTAGATGTCCTTAAAGATGAAAGAGTTCAGTACTGGATTGAGAATTACAGAAATTTATTAGATGCCTGGAGGTTTTGGCACAAACGAGCAGAGTTTGATATTCACAGGAGTAAGTTGGATCCCAGTTCTAAGCCTTTAGCACAGGTAAGTAAGTACATTATTTTGGAGAGAATCAAATTGTAACATGTGCTTAATGTAGCCCAAAGAGAATTGTTCACAGCATGTTATATTGGGTAAATGTAGAGTTCAGTTTAATAAATTATTAGCAGCTCATCCTTTGCTTATATTGAGTTCCTATTGATGTCTTTACCTATCCCAGATTGCACTCCGTCCTTGACCATCCTGTTTTTTTGGTCCTGCCACTTCCTAACAGTCATCTCAGTGGCTTGAGCTTTAGTCTGAGCCGGAGCAAATGACAGCAAGCTTAGAGGGTCTTAGGCAAACCTTATCAATTCTAGGGCTCAGCTTTTCTAGTATATTCCAAGCCCTTTCAGAATCTAAACTATTTACTATCCTATAAATTCCATTTATGTATTGAATTTTTCTGCACTAATGTGTAATAAGGCAGGATTTGCTTTTTCCTCTAACAGTGTATGCATATGTCTATATGTCTAATTAAACATGGAAATTGTTTTATTTTAATATTAGTTTAAAAACCATGAGCTCAGTTATCACATAAAACACATGACATGAGATCAGCGTATCTAAATTCGGACATTAAATACCGGGTATATTCTCAGTGTGAGCACTTGATGGTGCTGTTTTCTTATTTTAGCAAGTTGAGAAATTAGTGATTATTTTAAAACAACCCGAGTTTTTGTAAAATAGCATTACATGATAATATTATTAATCTGTGTAAGTGTTGAAGAGCCCAGGAATTTAATGTAAAAGCAAAGCAAACGTTTTCTATTACTATGCTAAAATTCTAGCTATTTGACATTATAGGGTCTTAAACTCCTTTTCGTCTTAGGAAATGAATGTTTTCTTTAAAAGAAAATTTTGTTCAGGGGGCTCCTGGGTAGTGCAGTCGTTGGGCGTCTGCCTTCAGCTCAGGGCGTGATCCCAGCGTTCTGGGATCAAGCCCCACATCAGGCTCCTCCGCTGGGAGCCTGCTTCTTCCTCTCCCACTCCCCCCGCTTGTGTTCCCTCTCTCGCTGGCTGTCTCTATGTCAAATAAATAAATAAAATCTTTAAAAAAAAAAAAAAATTTGTTCAGGAGATGAAATCATTGAACTTTGGGTCAGAACTTATATTGGGTTATTTTGTAATGTTCCGGTGTGAATTTTAAAGTCTTTGTTATTTCTCAAATGTTCTTATCTAACATTTCCAAGTTTTTCTACAGATGTCAATGGTGTTAGGAAGGATATAACTAAACAGAGGTAACAGAAAAGAAGTACTCAATGTCACCGTTAAGTGGAAATCCTAGATGAAAGCTAGTCAAATTTAGCACATAACAAATTATTTTACAATATAAAATAAACCTTAAAAATTATTTAAGAGTAATTTGTTAGGATCAAACTTTGAATTTATGTTATTTATAAAATTTGCATTATATTTATTCCTCCTTTCATTTGTTGTATAGGTGTTTGTGAGTTGCAATTTTTGTGGCAAGTCGATCTCCTACAGCTGTTCAACGGTGCCTCATCAGGGCAGAGGTTTTAGTCAGTATGGTGTCAGTGGTTCACCAACAAAATCCAAAGTCACAAGTTGCCCTGGCTGTCGAAAACCCCTTCCTCGATGTGCACTTTGCCTCATTAATATGGGAACACCTGTTTCTAGCTGTCCTGGTATGACATAATTCTATAATATATTTTCTGAGCTAAAATTGTTCCTACATAATTGACTTAATGTTATCAACAGAAGACATACAAGGTTGAGTTTATATTATTTCTAAGAGCAAGCCACTTTGCTGGCTCAGAGGTTTTGTATTTCCTGGAATTTGTAAAATCTATATATTAAAAGTAAAATCTGTATTCGTGATATCACAAGTAACCTCACAAATGCTGGCCAATTTAAAGTTTGTGAAAATAGCTTAAATATTAAGTAATCCTATAATTATATTATTTTCTTATCACTTTTTCTAAGAGGAGTTCCCTCAGATTTTGTGTTTAAAAGTCAGTGCACCCTCATTTATTAACAAATACCTTGTATGCATAAAGAGCTTTTGATAGTCTCAAAGCACTTTTACATTCTCTTTTTTAATCTTCAGAATCTACCTGTGAAATACAGAGAGAAAGTGTTAGTCTAGAAATCACATCTCTTTACTTCCAAGTTTTGGTGCTGCTTCTGCTAGTTTGTCGATTACCTAGTGAACATATGTATCTTTTTAATGGTTAGAAATATTAGGATTATTGTTTACTGCTTATGGTACATATAGAAAGAAATTTTGAGAACGGTAGATAATTGAGTATAATGTATCCAGTCGCTGAAAATATTTGAGCTATTTATTTAACTTGAAAATTACATTATGGCAGAAATTTTAATTAAAAACATGAGTATTTAGCATATTGGTATAATCAAGAACTGGATATGGTGTCAGAGTGCCTATTTTATTAGTTCTAGCTCTATGACATTCAGTCTGTAACACTGAGAGTTACTTCAGCCCTCGTTCATATAAGGTGTTGGACGGAGATTCTTTTTAGGTGTGGAATTTTATAATTCTGTTCTGCAGCTGGTTTGTGTCAGTAGTTTGTTTTGTTACATTAACATCTGTGAAAGAGGTTTGCTGGTATCATTGGCTGAGTAATTATTTTTCAAGTTAGATGCCTTTTTTTAAAATAAAGGCAATTTGTAATGTTTTCAAATTTATATATTAGTTTTGATTTAAATTTTAATCAAGGATTTTTATTTTCTGTATTGTGTATTGATCGCTTTTATGGTCTTGATACTAGTAAATAGAAAATAATTTGGACTAAAAATCCACTACAGTGAAAGAACGAGGCAAAATATTGCATAAACAAGTTATAAATGAACTGGGATACGTAAAAATATTAAAGTCAATACATCTTGAGACCATAAGCCCCAGGAAGCCATAATGGCCTGAGTGCTGTTCTTTTTTGCTAGATATTAACTTTTCAATCTTTTTTATTTTTGAAATAAGTAAAAAAAGAGAAAATCAGTTTTCTAAAATTTGAAGGAAAAGCAAAACATTTCAACCTCTCTGTTATGGAGACTGTTAATTTAATGAATATTCAGCACTCAGGTTTATAAAATCCTAGCATTTTTCCACATTTACTTCAGAAAATTTATTTGAAATTTGCTTCAGTAATAATTTTTTGTATATATTTGAATACTTACTAAGATAAGACAGATATGCTGAGATGAGTAAAAGGTCCTGTGGAGCTTATAGTGTACAGTGAGCATGGATAAAATAAGAAATGATATGTTTAAGAAAATAAATAGTGGTCCAGAACACCTTATCTGTCATTCCAAAATCTCTAAAAAGATGTGAAATCCGAAGTTTTTTTTTTTTTTTACGAATTTACAGTAATCTCATATGAATTTAAAAAAAAAGAAACAAAAAAAAAAAAACACCTGTTCAGAATTGACATGAGGCTGTTAAGGTCTTTGATTACAGAATGCTGCCTCAGACTTTCCTGGAATTGTTATATTTGCTCATTATTTTTCTAAAATCCCAAGTATTCTGTATTCTGAAACATGTTTAGCTCCCTGAGGTGAATAAGGAATATTGTATAAAGAAAGTATTAGGAATTTTGAAAGAGGGAAACATTACTTCTGTTTGAAGGAAATCTGGAAAACTTCAGAAGGAAGATGCTGTTTAAGCAGGTCCTTTAAAAAAGTTTGGGAGATTTAATACGTGAGGATTTTAGAGAAGACTTTCCAGGTATAGACAAAGAATGAAAAGCATGAAACTTGGGTAAAGAGATTGGTAAATGTAATTACACCATCGGAACTAGCAGTTGCATCTGTATGACAAGGGCTTAACAAAGTAGACTGATAGGAAATACATTTGTGTAGGAAAATTAGGGAAACCTGAATATGATCCTTAAAGGATTGCTGAGCTGAGTTAATTAGAAAATACAGTTACCCTTGAACAACATGGGTGTTAGTGGCACCAAACTCTGAATAGTCAAAAATCTAGGTATGACTTTTGACCCCTCCAAAATTTAACTAATAGTAGTTTACTGTTGACTGGAAGCCTTACTGATAATATAAACAGTTGATTAACACGTATTATATGCTTTGTGTTTTATACACTGTATTCTTATGGTAAAGTAAGCTAGGGAAAATAAAATGTTAAAATCATAAGGAAGAGAAAATTTATTTGCAGTACCTACTGCATAAAATGCACATGCAAGCAGGTTCACATGGTTCAAACTCTTGTTTTTCAAGGGTTAGCTGTAATAAGCATATTCTTTTTTAATATATAAAATCAGAAGATTCTGAGTTCCAAAATAAGACAGGACCTAATAGAAATAAAATGCTAGCTCAAGGCAGTTTAAAGATTGAGGTGTACAAACCCCCTGATGCTTTGCCTTTAATTAAAGATGTCATCCATCCATCATGGTTCATGATCCAATGGCCAGGATTTCCATAAGCTTCATTAACTGGTGTTGCGTATTTTTGTACTCAATTGTGCTTTAAAGATTGGAACTCTACTGAAAATAATGTTTATAATTATAAACCTTTATAATTATTTATAACTATAATGTTTAGTTATAAACATATTTAGCATTATAAATGTTATTTATTCAACAAGTATCTATTTAGCACTTATTGTTTTAAGTGCTAGGAATGTTACAGTGAACAAAACAGACAAAAATACCTGCCCTTATAGAGCTTAATGTAAAGGAGTGATAACTTTTTTTTAAGTTCAATTATATGCTGGTTTCTTTCTTACTCTTAGTAGTAGTAGTAGTAGTAGTATTTAGTGACTACGTGAAACCCTAGTTTCCCTCAACTATTCTGTAGCACTTATCTTTGTAATTCACTATGAATCTTTTAAAAGTTAAAACTATCTAAAATAAGAAAATAAAAAAATGAAAGTTAAAACGATTGATCTTTTTTGAGTATAGTTGACACACAATGTTACATAAGTTTCAGGTGTACAACTTAGTGATTTGACAATTTGCCATGTTGGGCTCTGTTCACCACAAGTGTAGCTGTCATCTGTCCTGTTACATCACCATTACGATATCACTGACTGTATTCCTTATGCTCTGCCTTTTGTTACTCATTCAGTAATTGGAGGCCTGTATCTCCCTCTCCCTTTCACCCATTTTGCTTAACCCCCCACACCTTCCCTCTGGCAACCATCAGTTTGTTCTCTGTATTTATGGGTCTGATTCTGCTTTTTGTCTATTTTTTTAATTTCATTTACGAGTGGAATTGTTCGGTATTTGTCCTTCTCAGTCTGACTTATTTCACTTAGCATGATACCCTCTAGGTCCATCCATGTTGTTTCAAATGACACGATCTCATCCTTTTTATGGCTTTGTAATATGACTTGTATATGTATACCACATTTTCCTTATCCATTTGTCTATTGATGGAGACTTAGGTTGCTTCCATGTCGTGGCTATTGTAAATAATCCTGCAATAAACATAGGGTGCATATACCTTTTTGAGTTAGTGTTTTCATTTTCTCTGAGTAAATACCCAATATTGGAATTACCAGATCATATAGTAACTCCGTTTTTAATTTCTTGAGGAAACTTCATATTGCTTTCCACAGTAGCTGCTCCATTTGCATTCCCACCAACACTTCACAAGAGTTCCCTTTGCTCCATATCCTTGCCAATACGTGTTGTTTCTTGTCTTTTTGATTCTAGCCATTCTGACAGGGGCAGGTGATATCTCATTATGGTTTTGACTTGCATTTCCCTGACTATTAGTGATGTGTATCTTTTCATGTGTCTGTGAGCCATCTGTATGTCTTTGGAAAAACATCTCTTCAGGTTCTCTGCCCATTTTTTAATAGAATTGTGTGTTTTCTGGTGTTGAGTTATAAAAGTTCTTTATATATTTTGGTTATTAACCCCCTATCAGATATATCGTTTACTAAAGCTATTTGATCTTTAAAAAGCCTTTTTTCATGTGGCAGTGAGGTAGACCTTAATATTTTCAGCTTCATCAGAGAAACATAAGGAGTAAACTGTTCTGGATTTAGTCCATTTTCCGTGTGTTAGAAATAACAAAAACAAAGTGAAAATCACTTAATGAGCTATATACAATATAAAATAGTTTATCTTTAAAAGGTCTGTATTTTCTTTCTTTTTGTTTTCTTCCTCTCCCCTTTCATTGTTAATCATTTTTATGAAGGTTTTAGGAAGAATTTCAGTGTATTTACATCTTAACCACCTATACATATTACATCTTCAACCACCTATATATCCTTTTACCTTATTATTATTAGCAAAAACAGATGGGTATTTTAAAAAACCATTTGTAAGACTATCCTTGTGGTCATTATATTATGACCAGCAATGGTCTAGGTAAAATTTTGACCACAGCATCATGTGTTAAACAACTGCTTAATTAAACTTAATATTTTTACTTACTCATTTTTCTATTCTTGTCTTTATATATGATCTTAAAATATTTTAATTCGATCTGTTTTAAAATAAAAGAAAACATATTAAGATAGCCAAAATTAATAGAATGAGCATTTTTTGAGCACTAAAGGTTATGTAAATATATATGTGAAGATACACATATAAATATGCATGCGTAATAATACATTTTTTTCTTCAACTTTTTTGTGAACTGTAACACAGATAGATAACACAGATAATATATATGTATCAAGTACTATGATAAATCAAACATCATTGAAGCCTGTGTCCTGCTTAAGATAACATTGGCTATACCAGCGTCTTTGCTCTTTATTCCCTGCCTAGTACTACCTCTTTCCTCTTTCCCAGAGGTAACTACTGCCCTAAATTGTGTTATTTGGTTCTTGGTTATCGGTATAGTTCTATTACATGTTTAGTTTTGTCTGTGTTTTAAATTCGTATGAATGAATCTTATGGAATATATCCTTTGGCTTACCTTTTTTTGCACAACATTTTTTTTTTTAACTTTTAATGATGCTGATGAATGTAGCTGTAGTTTATTCATATTTCAGTAGTATTTGGTATTCCATTTATGGCTGTAACACAGTTTTTTCCACTCCACTATTGATGGACACTTCAGTTGTTTCTAGATTTTTACTATTATGAACAATGCTGTTATGAACATTTCTGCATATGTCTCCTTTTAGCATGTATAAAAGTTCTCTAGTGTATGCACCTAGAAGTAGAATTACTAAGTAATACTGTTTGCTAATGTTTTCCTTTGGATTTTTATGTCTGTTCAAGGATAGAGATTGGCCTATAATCTGGCTTTCTCATATTATCTTGGCTTTTGGCAAAGTTATGCCAGCCTCAGGAAATGCATTGGGACATTTTCCCCAATGTTTTTTGGAAGAGTTTGTATAGATGAAAATGACCTGTTCCTCCAGGGTTTGGTAGAACTCACCTATAAACTGGATGTGGTATTTTCTCTGTGGGAAGATTTTAAACTTACTGTTTTTCTAAGGTTGTTAATTCAGATTGCTTCTTAATGGGTTTGATAATTTAAATTTTTCCGTTTTTTATTGACTATTAAAAATGTAAGGAAACTCCTGTTATCCAGTATTTTTCAATCTAAACTAGATCATAGCATTAAAATTGCTATTTCAATATGATGTGTGATTTGTATTTTGACATAGTTTTAGAAATACCTTTTAAGAAGCTTTGAATTAAATATTTTGACAGTTAACGAAGATAATTTTCTTTAACCCATAGGAGGATCCAAATCAGATGAAAAAGTAGACTTGAGCAAGGATAAAAAATTAGCTCAATTTAACAACTGGTTCACATGGTGTCACAATTGCAGGCATGGTGGACATGCTGGTCATATGCTTAGTTGGTTCAGGTAATCAGTACGTTTCTTCTTTCATAGGCTTGGAGTTAGAGGAGGTAGAGCAATGGCCTTTTAAATAGTTCAGGTGTATACAGGCAAAGGATAAATTTCTTTTTTGCTGTCACTTGGGTTAATAAAGTTGGTGTCAGCATTTCTGTCATTAGATAGCCTATGTAATCTTAAACTATAAAATTAACACTTCCATATGAGAAGCAGTTTAAATATTATGTATGGGTTAAATGTTTGAATAGCATTATTTGGAAAGAGGACTTGTTCATAGTTTTTTTTTTTTTTTTTTTACAACTGACCTAATATCCTATCATAGTATGTAATTGAAATTAGAAATTAAATGATGAAGTAAGTATACATATCAGACAACTGTATCAGTTATCATCTAAATAAACTTCTCATATAGTAAGTAAGCACTTCATGCAATAGAGACTCAAGCCATATTTAATTCTACTTTAAATAGTGCCAGGGCCCTTTACTCTTCATTGCTATAACTTTTACACCCAGTTTGTCACATTGGCTTTAATTAAAACTGAGCACATCCCTGTCACTTTCATAACTGTAAATCAGGTATCTTGTTATATATTTAAAACGTAAAGCTATTCACTTTCCAGTAACTTTCTCCCCAATTCAGCTTGTCAGTGATTTTTTTTTAATTCTTTTCATGCTTTTTGTCTTTGGGTTTTAATTCCTATATTTTTTCAAATACCATTTTGAAAATTACATTCTGCATAAAGATAGGTATATAGGTAAATGTATGTATGTATATGCTTAATTTAGATTTTTAACTGTTACTTGACCTATTTTTTTTAGGGACCATGCAGAGTGTCCCGTTTCTGCATGCACATGTAAATGTATGCAGTTGGATACGACAGGAAATCTGGTACCTGCAGAGACTGTCCAGCCATAAAATGTTATCATCTAAAGAGAAACCTTCAAGTGTGGAGCTTTCTAATAGATGTCCTTCATAGCTCAAAAACGTACCTCAGAGCAAGTCACTCATGACTTTCCTGTAATGGGAAAATAAATCATTCTATCAAATCAGCAATTTGATGTTTGAGTGGTTTTGATGTGCTTCACAGAGACAAATGCTGCTGAAGTGAACATCAGCGTGTGGGCATGAATTCTGTTCAGTAGGTTGAAAAAGTTCATTTTGGAAGAGTTTTAGAGGGTTTGTTGAAATTATGAACACTATGCAAGCAGAGTTTCTGGAATAACCAAGAACAGACCTTGAACCTGTATCTTCTAAGCTGACATTGGCTCTTTTCAGTAAAATCTGTATATCTTTTAAAATAGAATAAAATGACCAATTTTTTACCTTTAGAATTGGAGAACCCCTGCCCCACACTGAAGAATAAATTTCATCAAGGTATGGTTGGTATATATTTCTTAAGGAGTCTTTTCCTTCATACACTTTCATTTCAAGATAAGAAATCTTTTGGCACAGATCATTATTGTCTTCCTAAGAAAAGCCAAAATTGAGAATGTATCTGAATACTTTTTCTCTTCTGAGGAGAAAAATATGTATCATTTCAGGGGAACATGTTATAAAATTTTCCGTTTTTCAGCCTTTTGTTTTCCAGTGTCCTCATTTGTCTTCAAAGATTTCTCTCCCTATTAATTCATCATCTTATGCTCAACATCTCAGAGCATCTTCCTGAACACAAAGCCTATGCAAGATTATAGGTGACTAAGCATGCGGCTTAACCTGCGTCAGTGTTTCCTACTGTCAGATTCCCTCCTAGTTTGGAATACTGTTTTTTTGAAGGTAACCTGGGAGGGAGAACGGGGTCATTTTGGAGACAGTTATGTTTTAAATTTAAGTTTCTAAAAGTAAGTATATTTGAGCCAGTTCAGGGACTTTATTTAAAAATTTTATTCTTTTCCCTTTTCACAGCTAAATAGAGAAATACAAAGGATTTGTGGCATGCTTCTCTGCTACCTGACATACACAGAATATTGAACTGAATTTCATAGTTGAAGTTGTATTCATAGATAAAAGCATAAAAATTATTGTATAGATTTTGGAGAAAGAAATAATCTTAAGCTAAAGAATTTCAAGAGCTTTCATGTTAGCGGTTTTACTTGGTGGAATTAATATTGATTACATTAGTTTGAGGTGTGACCTAAATACTGAACAAAAGTGAATTCATTTTATTTTTACTTTGAGATCTGATACAAAAGGCCCTTTTCAGGGAAAACATTGCATATCTATTGCATGTCTACTGTAAACATCTCACCTAGATGACAGTCTTCTTTTAAGTTGAAAGAATTAGGAATAGTTAGAATTTTTTTTTTTTAACCAAGATTTTTATGAAGGGGATGTTTCCAGTTTTCTTTTAAGTAAATCTTCCTGACTTCATTTTACTAAAATATAACCTTTATCTTTACCTTTAAAATTGCTTCAGTTAAAGTGTTCCTTTCAAATTTTCTCTGTCCTAAATACAAAAACTTAGCTTTAAGTAATGTCAAACTATCATAATACATTTTCCTTTCTCCTTAGCTAAAGTTTGATCAAATTATTGAATTTATATTTATAATAGGGTTACATCTAAGATATTTAAAATTTTGGGAAATACGATATAAAAACAAAGTCTAGAATATAAATAATCTGCTTGTTTGTAGTCATAAAGGGTGACATTTTTAAGATTGTTTATGCCTGTTTGTTAGCCTCCTGATATTTTCTCTGAAGTCATATAAGATGTCTGTTATATTTGTTTTGCATTTCAGTGTATGTGGACCATGAAAATAGATTCAAATTATTTTTCCATTTTTATTACGAGTGTGATATTTGGGATTATAAACTCAAGATATTTTACCTAAACATTCAATAGAAGTGTTTAATTAAAGTGTTTTTATTACTTTTTAAAAAATTGAATAAATTTGGATTGCAGTCACCATGCCTGATCTAGAAATTATCTTTGACTCCTCTGTAAATAATCCAATAAAATAATATTAGTACTTATTTTGATGGCAAATTTGATACCTAACCTTAGTAACATTTTTTTAGGCTCTTTTTCAGTTTAATATGCTTTCCAGGATTGTTATTCTTTAAAATGGTATATTTTGAAAGTAGCTTTCCATTGTCAGTGGTAAGTATTAGAGTTAGAAGGGATATAATTCTGAATGTAATTATATGGCCAAATTTAATTTCAGCTACTCTTTTGACTGCAAATATTGAAAGTGTAGGCTTTGAACTTTAAATTGTAATCCTAGCCCCAGTATAGGGGCCAAGTGACCTGACCTTTTTGAGCCTCAGTTTCCTCACATGTTAAAAGGTACAGAAATACCTCATAGGGTGGTTAGAAGTACCATGTCCCTGTCACATAGTAAGTAAGGTAGTGGTTAATAGTTATTGTTACCTTAATCTTTATTGGTTACTCATCTATCAGTACTTTTTAATTGAATATGGTATAATTTAAACAAAGGATTTACATTCGTCTAAGGAGTGAAAATTTCCCAAGAGCTTATTTTCCAAAATCTGGATAAATTATGGCATTTTTTTTTTTTTTTTTTGAGCTAGGACTTAACTACTTTGTTTATCCTATTTTTAGAATAATACTTTTTGGTTTTTGAGGAAATCCTTCAAATAACCATCTAGGAGTTTGATGTGATACAGGAGTGAACCCAAGGATTAAAATTAAATTTTCGGCACATCTGGACAGCTGAATGGTAACTCAAAAACTTGAGGTTTTCGTATCCACATTCGACTCTTAAATCCGGGTCATTACTTTTCTAGAACATATCCAGCATTATCTCTATGTAATCCTTCCTTTTCTGCTATTTCATTACACTTGATGTTCATTTCAGTTAAAATGTTGGAGTGGTAGTAGTAATAATAGAAAGGAAGCATGAAGTTGGACACGAATTAGTTGTACATTTCAAACGTCTGCTCAGAGGCATCAGAGAGGTGGGAGAGACATGTTAGGTATTAGTTCAGCGTCCCCATATTGAGTGCTTGTGATCCACATGGCCGTGGCAGAGATGGGGCTACCTGGACAGCTGATCTGTCTACGACTCTAACTTCTCCCATTACATCACCTGCCTGTTTTCTCTCTTGCTTGAAAATTTTGTAGATCTTTTGGCTGATTATAAAAAGCACTTTACAAAAATATTAGTTTGTGTAAAATATTAATTTTTCCTGAGGATAGGGAGAGAAGGAAAGACTCCCAAAAGTTCTTAAAGCTAATGTAATCCAAATACCAAATAACATGGATTGCCAAAACAAAGAACTGATTTCACTTAGGAGTATACATGATAAATTCATAAGTAAAATGAATATCAAGCCCAACAGTTTATTAATAGTAGTTACTGCTGGTGCTTCTTATGTGCCAGGTACCACGCACAGTATCCCATTTGACCCTCACAGTAGCCCTGTGGGGCAGGTACACTATTACCATTCCCATGCTGTACACGAGGCAGTTGAGGGGTAGGGACATGACGTCACTGGCTAGGTTACACAGCTACTCAATAGCAGAACCAAGATTGAGCTACCAGTCATCTGACTTCCCAGTCTGCACTTTTAATTGCTATTTTATACTTCGGTGTACTAGTTTATGGGCTGTATATAAGAAAATCCACTATGACAAAAAAAGGTTTATTATATTTAGTATTAATACACCAATAGAGAAAAACCATGTTAACAGCTCATTGGATGTAAAAGGCATTTTGATAAAATTCAAAAATTGATTCCCAGTTTGTTTTTTAGATTTAGTTATTATCATGCAAAGGAAGTGTTTTTCCTCCATTGTTTCCCCCTATGTTACTATCTCAAACACCTGACATCATGCCTAGGGGAGAAATAGTAAAATCCTTCCCATTTACAGGCAGGAATAAAATAAGGATCCTGTTATTACCACTGGTTTTGCACACAGCAATGCAGAAGAGGAAAGCAGGAGACACACCTTGCTTCTTTTTCAAGTCCTTTCAAAGTCTGGTGTGGCAAGAATGTCACCAATAGTTAAAGGCAAATAAACTGATAAACTACAACATGTATGACAAATACCCTTAATTCATAAGGAACATTCTCAAATCCAGAAGAAAAGACATAACCAATAGCTAATAGTGATCAGCAATTATATAGGCAAAATAAATTGAAATGGCCAATAGGAATAAATGTTAAATCAGTAACTAATGTTAATTAAAACAATAGGATAATGTTCACCTGCCTGCATAGATTAAAAAGAATAATGTGCACTTTCATGAATGTAGGAAAGGAGCATTCTGAGATAAGGACTTGTGAAAGTATGTATCAGTACAGGTGTCCTTGAGGACTTGTGAGCAATATGTATCAAAATCCTTAAAAAGGTTCACACCCTTGGACACAGTATATTGGGAATATTTTCTGAGAGATAAGTGCACAAAGATGTAGGTTTCTAAGAAGTGTTTCATCACAGCATTGTTTATAATAACTTGGAAACCTAAATAATAGTAAATAAGAGTAAAGAAATTATTTGCAGTGGAATACTAACAAACTATTCAAAAAGTATAGATATTTTTATTGACAAAGGTAGATTCATGATGTATTAATGAATGGAGGGAAAGGCAAGTTATGGTATGTATAGCATATAAACAGATTTGCATGGAACACTTGAATATTTACAAAAGTTTTAACAGTGGCCATCATTCAAGAGTGGGATTTTAAGTGACATTTTTCTTCTTACTGTATCTGGTTTTTCTATAATAATGATAAACGTGCAAATAAATGAATGTGCATATCACACATTACTGGCTTTTATAAAAGTAACCCATAATGTGGTATCTTGTTATTATAATGAACAGTCAAATATTGGGAATTATTCTGTGAGGTGAAGAAACTTGCTACAAGGTATGAAAACTAGTATTGGAATCTAGTTGGAAAGCATTTTTCTAGATTTCATATTTTATAATAATTATATAGGAATAATAAGATGTGGACCTTTCTCTTAATCTTATCTCTCTCACATATTTGGAAATAGGTATGCATTTTGCCCCTCCATTTAGCACATTGGGAAATAGAGCCATAAAATAATGTGATTTCCCTGAGGTTAGTGATACATAATTAATGACTTCATTTCAATATTTTTTCTCCTAGATCTTTCTCATGAGATTTCCTAACTCCTTTGTTTTGGCTCTGGGCCTGTGGCAGGAAACCTTCTTTGTTTAGCATTTAGTTTATTATTGTCCAGTTCAGTCTAGAGTGCATTTTACTCATTTCCAGTAATTTAACAAGTTACCTATATCTTAAGCGATAGTTCTGAACCACCTGCCTGCCCACGCTTCTAACCAGCAAGGTTTTGTGTGCCTTGGTGTTCCAGACACTGAAAGGTTGTGGTTTCAAACAGTTGATGGGCACCATAGGTTGCCTTGGAGGAGCTGTATGTCTAATGAAAAAGATAGACATAAGCATAGTTTTCAACAGATGCAAATCTATTCAGGTTAATATTTATCATTGCTGGAAAGTATCATTTTAACATCTCTTTCTACAAGCCAAAAAAAGAAAAAGTTTAGTTTTCCAATTTTGGACTTTTCAAAAATTGTTGTCTAATTAGAAATAATTTAATGAAGTAGAGTTTGTCTATAACATTTTTCAAAAATGTAATTTTCTTACTGATCTATTAATAGTCCAAAGTTTTGAAATGCCTTGCTAAAAACATAACTTCAGGATTAAAGTTATAGACAGGAATAAAACAAGGATCCTGTTACTGCTGGTTCTACACATAGAAAGGAAGCACACCTTGCATCTTTTCTAAGTCCTTATAGTTTGGTAATGTATGTAATTTTGTGATGTCAGAAGTAGCAGCAATAATAGTAATTCAGTACAATTTATGAAAAGCATGTGGCCTTGACATAATATCATGGCTGGAAATTCAGATGTAGAAATCTAACTAGTTGGGCTCTTAAAATATAAAGTCATAAGGAGCATTTGAAGAATTTAGTGTCGCAGAAACTTGAAAAGACATTTGTGTAAGAATTCACGCAAACTGTTGGTCTTACATCTTTTTATTTAGAGAGTATTAGCTCCATTTACGTATACAAACATACCTGTGGGGTGGGGATGTGCATGGGTGTATATGCAAGAAAGTCTGGAGTTGGAAATAGCAAGTGTCAAAAATCATGCTGCTTCAGATTTATATCACATTGCACCCGCATATTTTGCTGATGACAGTTTAAGAAGCTGCCACTGTCAAATGTGAAACTATCCTTTTTAGCAGCAAGTAATTTGATAACTATCTCATAGTAAAAATTTGAATGGTACAAAGTTCTTGTACTACATATATTATTTTCTCTATTAGTTTGGAAATCCGTTTTATGCATTAAGCAGGTATACTTAATATTTGTTAGTTAACCTAGGGGTATGCATCTTTATCATAAATAAATGTTCCCAAAATAAATGAATGGAATAAAACATTCAGCAACTTGATGTGGGTGAAGTGTCTCTTTCAAAAGTAATGCATTTTTTCATCTTAAATCTTATCTTTCCCTTCCATTCTTCAAAAATGGAATGTAGGGTCAGTTATGACTCTTTGAACAAATTACCATTTTTTTAAGATGGATAGATATTTGAAATACATGAAATTCCTCTTGGAAAAGTGAGTGTGACTCTCTCAGTGAATGCTAAGATACTGCTGCCTTCCAAAAAAGAATACTACTCCAGGCAGGGAACATTGTTTTCCCTTGGAAGGATTAGACAACTTGGAGACAAATAAGCTGGGGCAGATTCTTGAGGTCATTTGGTACAACTAATCTTTGGTAACATTGTTCGCTTAACTTAGTGAACAAATACTTTTTAAAAGTCTAGTTTATTGAATCCTGTTATCTGTCTTCAGAAACTGTTATATCAATTATAGAACATGTTCCTTCTGGGGAGCTGAGAAATTAAAATCATGTATCATCCTTGCTGATGAAACATATCCTATGGGGGAAAATTAGCCAAAAAGTTATTCAATAACTCTTGGTTTGCCTCTTGTACTTCTCTATTCTTTTAGAGTTCATTCCCAATGTGTGGAATTCTACAGATTTCTAAATAACTTTTCAAATATCTCATGCTAGATTTTGAGTGGTATATATTTTCTGAAGCAGAGACATCTGAGCAGAGTGAAAATGAATTCTCATAGAACAAAATTGCCAAGCATATGTGACGGAACTGTAGGGGAAAAGAGCATAACTCTAATCTTCAGAGAAGCTTAAAAATAGCTCCACTGTTATTATGCATGAGGCCTGACAATTGACATTTCTCATTTTGGCAGCATTCACCCACAACCTCGTATCAGCAACTGAACACATTCATCTCTGGGATAAATGATTAATGAGCTGCCTATCATTTCAGCTTCTTTTGTACCAAGTGGCAGAGGCTTCAGTTGATCATATTGCAGCTATCAGCATCACTATTGAAATTGATTCTGCCACTAGAAGGTTGTGCTTGGACAATCGATTAGCATTTAAATAAAAGAATTAAGTTATGGCATTAAAAATAACACAAAATCATCCCGTCTGAGTCTGTCTGTCCCACCTGGTAACATTATTTTGTTTTGTTTTGCTTATCAGCCAGCACCATAGAAACTTAGATTGAGGAAAGAAACATGGTAGGCATCAAAATTCAGTTGTTCTTGTTTTGAGTGGAACCCACTAAGATTTCCAAACTTCCAATTCTCTTTATTAATCACTGTCACATTGTATGAAATGTACATGAAATTGTGCAACTTGCATGCAATGGTGAGCAATGAAGTTGCCAAATTACTGACTAGAGAAAAAGTTAAAGGGTAGAGTTGTTTTTTTTTTTTGAAAGGCCAGAATTAATCAGAAAGGAGAGAAGTTGGAGGATCTAGATTGATAAATGATACTCAGTTACAGTGAAATGAAGCTTAGTTTTCAGCAAGCAGATGTGAGAAGGAGGAGAAAGCACATCATTTCGATGTCTTGTGATGTGGGCTGCACTTCTAAAACAGATGGCAGCCAGTGAGGGCCTGCACAGGCCTACAGAAAACTGCACTTTGGGTAAAGTGATACACCCAAAGAAAAACAGCTCGATCTTAGATCTTCTTTTTTAGCATTTTGCTCTTGGGATTCCTGTTAAACAGTCTCAATGTCACTGAACTTTAGCTCCCTCCTCGTCTACGCTTGTCTTCTAGCATATGACACTCTTCTGTACATTCCCCTTGTATTTTCTCTTGTTTTCTGCCTGCTTTCTTCTGCATTTAATAAGATCAACTGTTTCATCTACCTCTAACTTAAGACAATTATCTGAACTACATTGTATCGGTTACCCAAAGTACTTGTGCATTTTCTTCAGAGCTAGGACTGTTTTTACAAACACCCATCACAGCTTTTTCTCAGTCCAGCTCCTTCTGCCCTACAGTTGATTAAGCTTCTTTCTACATTCTAGTAGTAGTGATGGTATTGTGAGTTTTCATTTTTCTGGTTTGCATATATTTTAAAAAGCTAGAAAAGTTTGCTTTGAGAACTGCTAAGTAGAGGACACTTTTACCCAAAAATGATTGATGTAGATAACTGAGACTGTATTTTTTGTTTTGTTTTGTTTTGTTGTTCAAGTATAGTTAACATGCAGTGTTATATTAGTTTCAGGTGTGCAATATAGTGATTGAACAATTCTATACATTTCTCAGTATAGATCATCAAGATAAGTGTACTCTTTATCCCCTTTATTTCTCCTGTCCCCCTACCCACCTCCTCTCTCCCTACCCACCTCCTCTCTGGCAACCACCAGTTTGTTCTCTGTATTTAAGAGTCACCTTTTTAAAAAATTTTGCTTGTCTCGCTTTTTCCTTTGTTTTCTTTTCTTAAATTCCACATATGAGTGAAATTGTATCCTACTTGTCTTTCTCTGCCTGACTTATTTCACTTAGCATAATACCATTCAAGTTCATCCATGCTGCTGCAAATGACAGGCTTTCATTTTTTATGACTGAGTAATATTCCATTACACACACACATACACACACACTCTCTCTCTCTCTTCATTCATCAATCAGTAAACACTTGGGTTGTTTCCATATCTTGGCTGTTGTAAATAATGCTGCAGTAAATATTGGGGTACATATTATCTTTTCAAATTAGTGTTTTCATTTTCTTTAGGTAAATGCCCAGTAGTAGAATTACTACATCCTACCATAATTCTGTTTTAATTATTTGAGGAACTTGTTTTCCACAATGGCTGCACCAATTTGCATTCCCACAAACAGTGTACAAGGGTTCCTTTTTCTCCACATCCTCGATACCATTTGTTTTTGCTTATTGTTTTTCTTTTTTAATTTTAGCCATTCGGACAGGTGTAAAGTGGTATTTTTGTTTTAATTTGCCTTTGCCTGATGATTAGTGATGTGAGTGAGCATCTTTTCATGTGTCCATTGGCCATATATGTGTCTTCTTTGGAAAAAATGTTTATTCAAGTCTTCTACCCATGTTTAATTGGTTTATTTGTTTTTTTGGTGTTGGGTTGTATAAGTTCTTTATGTATTTTGGATATTAACTCCTTATCAGATATATCATTTGCCAACATCTTGCATTCAGTAGGTTGCATTTTTGTTTTGTTGATGGTTTTCTTTGTGGTACAGTAGCTTTTTATTTTGGTATAGTCCCGATAGTTTAATTTTGCTTTTGTTTCCCTTGCCAGAGGAGACCTATCTAGAAAAATGTTTCTATAGCTGATGTCAAAGAAATTACTGCTTATGTTGTCTTCTAAGAATTTTATGGTTTCAGGTCTCATATTTAGGTCTTTAGTCCAATTTGAGTTTATTTTTGTGTGTGGTGTAAGAAAGTGGTTCAGTTTCATTCTTTTGCATGTAGCTGTCCAGTTTTCCCAATACCATTTGTTGAAGAAACGGTCTTTTTTTCTGTTGTATATTCTTTTTTTTTTTTTTTTTAAGATTTTATTTGTTTATTTGTCAGAGAGAGAAAGAGCACAAGCAGGGGGAGTGGCAGGCAGAGGGAGAAGGAGGCTTCCCGCTGAGCAAGGAGCCCAATGTGGAACTCAATCCTAGGACCCTGGGATCGTGACCCGAGCTGAAGGCAGATGCTTAACCAGCTGAGCCACTCAGGTGTCCCTATTGTATATTCTTGCCTCCTTTGTTATAGATTAATTAACCATAAAAGCATGGGTTTATTTCTGGATTCTTTATTTTGTTCCGTTGATCTCTTTGTCTATTTTTGTGCCAATACCATACTATTTTGGTTACTATAGCTTTGAAGTAAATCTTAAAATCTGGGATTGTGATGCTTCCAGCTTTGTTGTTCTTTTTCAAGAATGCTTTGGCTATTTGGGGTCTCTGTGGTTTCATACACATTTTAGTATTATTTGTTCTAATTCTGTGAAAAATGTTTTTGGTTTTGATAGGTATATTTTGATAGGGATTACCTTAAATCTGTGGATTACTTTGGGTAGTATGGACTACCATTTTTGTTAAAACCAGTTTTAACAATATTGGTTATTCCAGTCCATGAGAATGGAATATCTTTCCATTTGTTTGTATCATCTTCAGTGTCTTTCATCAGTGCTCTGAATTTAGCTGTTAGGTCCATCTGGTCCTAATGTGTCATTCAAAGCCCTTGTTTCCTTGTTGATTTTCTGTCTGGATGGTCTATTGATGTAAGTGAGGCATTAAAGTCCCCTACTATTACTGTATTACTATTAATTTCTTCCTTTATGTCTGTTGATAGTTGCTTTATGTGTTTGGGTGCTCCCATATTGCATGCATAAATATTTACAATTGTTATATCCTTTTGTTGGATTGCTCTACTTACCTTTCTGTAGTGTCCTTCTTTGTCTCTTATTACAGTCTTTGTTTTAAAGTCTATTTTGTCCAGTATGAATTCCTACCCCAGCTTGCTTTTCACTTCCATCTGCATGGTAAATGTTTTCCTATCCCTTCATTTTCAGTCTACACATGTCTTTAAATCTGAAGTGAGTCTCTCATAGACAGCACATAGATGGGCTGCGAACTGTATTTTGGAAAGTGGGCAGAGTATAGTTAAAGTAAGAGGAAGCACTGCAGTGATATGAAAAAAAACACATGGAAACGAGTTCCACAAGTGGACTGTTAACAAACTTCCTTTAATATGTTGAAATTCTTCATTGACAAATAACTCTCTTAAGTGACAGTGAGGTGAACTGGTCACGCCAAGTTGTGCCTGATCTGGTGTGAGTGAAGGGCCCCACCCTTCTTTAAGACCCTTGACACAAATTGCTTATCGATCACCTGCTTTCCCTCCAAACACTTTTCAGTCTAGTAATTCCAGGCATCAGCTACCAACTGGTCAACATTCATCTGTTAGCCATTTTTCACTTTGCCACTGATTTGGAAAGTTACTCATAAACTATTTAAAATCATAAATCTTAAAAAAAAAAAAAAAACCAAAAAACAATTAAAGAACACCTGGGTGCTTCAGTCAGTTAAGTGTCCAACTCTTGATCTCAGCTCAGGTCTTGGTCTCAGTTCAGGTCTTGATCTCAGGGTAATGAGTTCAAGCCCCCCATCAAGCTCCATGCTGGACGTGGAGTGTATTAAAAAAAATATTACTCTTAAATTAGAATGAATGGTAGACTGGAAGAAAACTACAGGGTCATTCAGGGAGGTGCTCGAACTGTAGTAAACCTGGAACTAGATCTCAGATCTCTTGAGTGAAGTCTAGTGTTTTCCTGTTTCATAGACAGTTGAAATGGACCAGGTGAATTCTTCCTTGTTAGTACAATGTATATTATATGAATCTTCAGTGATTTTTTTTAAAGCTAATTGTTATAAAAATAATGCAGGCTAATGGTAAAAAAAAAAAATCAAAAGTTAGAACAAGTGTAATGTAGAAGTATTTATCTCAGCCCTTTGCTTCATTATCCCCATTATCTTCCAAAATTCCAACTTTTACTTCCCAGGGGAAACTGCTTTAAAGTTCGTATATACACCTAGAAATGCGATTTACATAGACTGCTTCTCTGTGTGTCAGTCTGCCTCTCTGTCTTCACATGGATAAAATCTACATAAATTCTCTCTCAAATTGCTTTTTTTAAACCTAAAAATATATCTTGCAAACTTTCATTAGCCCATATACACCTACTTCTTTCTTCTTTAGCTGAGTGGTATGCGATTAAATGCATACATCCTCCCTTTGATGGAAGTTTAGGGTGTTTCCATTTGTTGTTTTTATAATGTCACAGTGAGCATCCTTGCCAGTATATCTTTGGGTATTTCTGAGTAAGCCTATCTGTCAGATAAAGTATAGAAGGGGAATTGTTGAGCCAAAAGCTGTATGTATTTTACATTTTGATAGTTATTGCCAAATAGCCCTCATAAACTATTTTCCTAGAAATCATTGGTATAGAAAATGCATATTTTCCCTAACATCTTCAATTGCGGGCATTATAAAATTTCTAATTATGACCATCTGGAAGGTGGAAATCTTAAAAATATGTTAATTTATGTATATCCAGTTTGAGTGAGGTTAAGCATAGGGTTTGTTTGACTATCCAGTATTTATTTACAGTGCACTGCCAGTTCATTTCCATGCTTAAACTTAGTTATGTTTACTTTGAGAAAGAAATACTGGAAAGCCCTGAATTGGATACGATTCTCTCCTTATTCATCCTTTCTTCTAAAACTTCAAAATTACCTTTGATGCATTTCTCCATTTTCAGGATTTTGATGTTTTTCTTCCACATGGATCAACCCCTTATGCCCCCTCACCCAAAAGAGGAAAATAACCTCTTTCCTTTTACCTTCTTTCAATTGCGACGCTTCCAGCATTGATCACGTTAAAACAGTTGTTTCAACCTTTGTCAAGGGATGCATTATGTAATGGTAGAGATCATATTTTGAGGTCAAATAGAGGTGGTGATTTTGACTATCATCCAGTAGCTATGCAACATTAGCCAAATTGGGAAATACCTCCCAGCTTTGATTTTCTGAGAGAGGGGATAGGGGGCTTATATATTAAATAAAATAAAGGGCAAACATAGCTCATAAGAAACCTTCCAAAATGGTATTTGCTGGCATTACTGCAAAGAACTTTGTAGCATGTAATATATTTTGTGTAATTTACTTAGTTCAAAATAAGAAACAATATATGCAGAGTGTTTTTCCAGGTTTGAGTGTTTGCTTGCCATTAGGGTGAAGAGGACTTACTAACAGTACTGCCAGAAATCTCTGATTGTCTTATTCAGAGATGAGTTTTGTCATAATGTTGCTTAACATAGTGTAATCATCTTGTTGCCGCCTAGTGTGGGTTCTTAGTATTCATCTTCTGTCTCGGTGGTTTCTAGTGTAGGTGAAATCATGTGTTTGGGGATAGCAGAAAGTCTTATTCCCTGTTTTGAGGATACTTTATATACTGACAGGCCAAAGTGACAGAACTTGGCTGATTTGTTTAGAATGCAACCTATTGGAAATTTTACCTCCTGTTTACCTGAGGACTAACTATTCAGGAACAAATCTCTATGTGAAGACTCTATTTAATATTTGATTAAGGAATTTATTCACATGGTTCAGATGGTTATTTCACCCTCATCCGCTATCTTTGAGTTTCCCCCACCCTATTCCTACCTTTGTGGATTTAGAAATAGAGAAGTAGACAAATTCTAATAAAGTCTGACAGCACACTCAAGGGCCTCTCATTATTGGTAATTCTTGGTGGGGTTGTGGGGTTCTGGGAGGGAGGGCATTTCAGAATCCTGACTGAGAAGGTTCAGCCATGAAATTTTAATAGTTAACAAAGGAAGACTTGAAAAGATTGAGAAATAGTTAAAGGAATGAACTGCCATAGATGGAATAAAATGGTTCCCGGGCTTATTTCTTGGAATCGCTATTGCAGTAATCACCCTTGTGTGTGGCAACCTCCTAGAGGTTACTTATATGAAAGTGTATCCTGAAGTAGTTTAAATTTCGTACCTTGGCCACTTCTTACCAAAATGCATGGGTGAAAACTAAAAGTAATACTTTCATCTGTACTGAATCTAGTAGAAATTACCCATTTCAAGATTGTAACATATTGTCTATAATGGTAACATTATTACATTTATAATATATAAATATAATTAGTTCTATACTGTTATACGATATCGTTGTGCAATGTATATTGTAATATGTTGTAACATATCCAAGCCGTATATGAGTAAAACTTATTTGCATGTTTGCATTCTTATGAATATTATGGAAATGAATAGATTCGTTTCTTAGTAACAAGTTTTCATAGCTCATAAACACTTAAATATGTGTATCTAAAGTTTCTCATCAGCACTTTTGAAGTTTTCCCCTAAACAAAGCAATCTGTCTTTTTATTTTTCATGAAATCATTTTTCTATTTTAGCATACATTTCTTTTTCATTTTAAAGTCTCTAATCTTCATTATATAACCTGCAGGCTACATGAGTGAGGTAATCCACTCTCCCCTCTGCTGGAAGGGGATTGTTTTCCTGTGCCACCATGTCATTTGCTTTGCAACAATTATTGCTATTTGTAACCAGATATAGTGATCACAGGACACATTTAGCTAGATTTAGAATCTGTTGAAAACAGGGAAGGCAGTATGACTGTTTCTAAATGTCATTGACTTCATGATTTTAACTCATAAAAATTTTTAAAGTTCAAATGCATCAATCCGAATCATTCATTTCTGAAATGTACTTTAGATAAATCCCTCACTGTTCTGATGTTGCAAATGACTGTCTTTATTATTTTATTTCCCCAAATCCCTGCAGTTTCCTAACCTCATTTCCAGTGAGATAATTTATCAGATGACTTCTGTCTAGATCCTATTTTTAAAACTACGGAAGCCAAATGTCATGTATTCCAGGCAGTTTAGGGAGTCATACCTAGTGCATATGGTGTCTTATAATCCTTTCCAGGCTTTTGATCAAGAAATCGTCAATGTATATGTAACTGGTGTCTTTTACCAGTTGTAGATGAAATTTACAAATGTTTCTTTGGCCTTTTTTTTTTTTCCTTTTTCCTTTTGGGCTGTTCTTCCTTTAAGTGCTGAAACAATCAACTGTGAATCAGATTAAACATGAAACATTATTTTTGTTTAAGCTTTCTTAGGTATAGGTTTTGAGTTATATGTACTGATAATGTATATTCTCTGTATTGCTTAAAATGTTATTAAATTTGTATCTCAAATAATTTTAAGTTATAAGATAAAAGCTAAAGGAAGAAAAGCAACATAAAACATATTTTATTCATTTTAGAATGTTATTTTTAAGTTTTTCTTAAGAAGGGCTAAAGCAGGATATTAGTGCCAGTTTTAGCAGATTAATGTTCCTGTGACAAATGACAGTAATCAATTGTCTGACTATCCCATTCTACCTTCACTGGTAACTCAAGTTCACATTTGCAAAAGTCACATTGTATGAATTTATGATGAGAAAACAGGGAAAGGATAGAAGCCTTTGCAGCTGTCTTAAATTCTTTTTTTAGAAACAAGTGGGATAGAAATAAATATCGTATCTCATCCTGAGTTGTTTTTGTGACTTAATCATACTGCTGAGAGTGAAAGAAATTGCTTAGTGGGTCAATTCCTTTAGGTCACCAGGTTCCAAAAGAAAAAGAAGTCTATAAATTCCCCTGGTTTGGAAGCAATGATTTCTAATGCCTAGCTCCTCCTTTGGTCCACAGTATGTTCATCTGGAAAACATTTAGTCATTTCTGAGGAGATTCCAAAATGAGGCAGCCCCTGGTCCACTGCCTCTTATAAAAGGTCAAATACATGACTAACTAAGGCATAACATTTCTGAGCCATATGAAAGAAATAACTGACTCAGTGGGACTCTGATCACTTTTAAAGAAAAACTAACTTATCTCTTAAAGATGTGTTCCCTCATCAAGCCCAATGTTTGCCCAATACTCAGAGCTTCTCAAAAGCTGCAGAAAAATATTAAAATGTTTAAGTGAAATGTGACACTGATTTTGATTTTCTTATGGTTATGCTAAATTTATTTGATAAAATTTGGCTTTAAATGGTCATTATGTATTAAGTGGAGTTGAGTTAATGAAAGTAAATATTAAGATCTAAATAATATTTAGTTCCTAAATAAATATCTAAGCTAAAAAAAATATCGAAGGACCTAGCATTTAAATCAGTAATAGAAGAATTTTTCCTTGGTGATTATCTTTCAAGATTTAGAGTAACAAGATATCAAGATCTTTCAATGAAACCATTAATTTAAACCTATCATTACTAAATAAACTTTATCATAACATTTTATGGTGAGAGATTCTTAGCCAAAATAATTGGCTTATTTTCCTGGGTAATATTTCAGACTCCTGTGAAAAATGAATAGTCCCTTTAAAACAAAGGCTAATTCAGTCACAATGTCATGTGTGGTCTTGCCAAAACTGTTACACTTACTGCTCATATATTTTCCTTTCTTTCAACTTATGGCACTCGATGTTGGAGAACTGTCTCGAATTTTCGCAACTTTGCATCTTAATCCATTATATGAAATCCACAGAGTTTGTTGTTCTTTAACTCCCCAGCTACAGAAATAATCATGTTGAAAAAAAATTTTTTTCACGTGTGAAAGTCATATTTCAGTCCAGATCTTAAAAAAAAAAAAAAAAAAGATGAGGCAATGCTACGGAACATAGTGCTTGGCATGCTAATGACAAATTTAATCTTTGCAGTCAAGATGAATGTGTTACACTATAAACTGTTCATAGTCTACACCTCTGGTCTTAATTAGCCATCTCAAATCCTATGCTCTAGGTCAAATGGGGTCATAACATAAGTGGCTTACCTCAAACCAACATCACAGTTAAAAAGTAACTTAAAACATATGCTTTATTATTACTCTGGATTTAGCATCTTCTTTTTAAGAAGGATAACCTGTGGTATCAGATTATGAATTTTCTTTCAGCAACAGATCAGAATCAAATTCCATGTGAATTATATAAGGGAGGAAACCAAATGGTAGCTTCACCAAATAGAACCTAAAGAATTTGGTTGTTCATAATCATGGATTTCTTTGAATCCTTAGACTGGTTAAGTATTAAACAGCTCTGAGCCAGACACCTTTGGAGATAATGCTAAACTGCTACAGATTGAAATTTCAGAGGGCAGGGACATTATTTATATGTATCTCTAGCCCACGACTTGACACAAAATGTTTATTGAGTATTAATACATATTAAATGATACCTTAAAAGAAAACTTCAGAATTATGTGAATTTAGTAATTATACTAGTTTATCACTCAAGTCATTTAACTCACCCTGTGAAGAGATGATTTAGAGTTGTTTTAATTTTGTCTTTGTCAGATGAGGAAAAAAAGATCAATTGGAGAATATCTGTAAAATCACTACTGAAGACAACCATTTTGTAGTTTGTCATCCTTCACATTAGATCCTGTGTGATATTCCTTTTAGAATTTAATATTAGGGAAGAGTTTGATTTTAAAGAATTTAAGGCTATGAACATTGTATGGCCTATTGTTCCTAACTTTTCCTAGGTTGCCTGGACACCTGGAGCTAAATTTAACACCTATGCAATGTGTTTGTAGTTGTTATGTCCTTTTTAGATGTTTTCCTTTTTATTTTTGTAGCCTAAATCTTTTTAGAAATAAGTGTGATATATGTTTGTAATGTCAGTGTTTTATCCTTTAAAAAAAAAAAAGATTTATTTGTTTGAGAGAGAGAGAGAGAGAGCTCACATGGGAGCTGGGGGAGGGGTACTGGGAGAGGGGAAGCAGACTCCACGCTGAGTGCTGAGGGTGGAGGGTGGGGCCCGACCCCACGACCCAGAGATCAGGACCAGAGCAGAAACCAAGAGTGGGGTGTTCAACCAACTGAGCCACCCAGGGGCCCTCAGTATTTTATCCTTAATTCTTCACTTGTTCCTTGAGCTTTGAACATTCTTGACTACTCTTTGAAACTCTTCTACCTTGCCTTCATGATACTCTTTCAGTAAGTAAATATTTATTGAGTGCTTACTAAGCGTCAGGCATTGTTGGGGTCCTTCTCCTGACTCAGTCATTATCCCGTTGCTGTTCTGTAAGTGCACAGTTTCCTTGTGTCATTAGTTACGCGGTTTTCTCACTTTGTATGCTGTCCTTTGATTTAGGAACAATCCCTTACCTGGAACTCTTGGGGCCAGCTGTGCTTCAGAGTACAGAATTTTTAGATTTTAGAAAAAGTCATATGATGCATCTGCCATATGATGTTATGTAATC
Source organism: Ursus maritimus (assembly GCF_017311325.1). NCBI lineage: Eukaryota > Metazoa > Chordata > Mammalia > Carnivora > Ursidae > Ursus > Ursus maritimus. The sequence continues at coordinate 64,612,423 of NW_024425563.1, read as the reverse complement.
CCCTCCCTGGAGGGCAGCACCCTCTAATCAAACATATTAATATTTCTGCAGTGAAATTTATGAGTATTTACAGTAATGGGATAGACTACAAGGAGCCCACTACAATTCTTACTGGTTTTGTTGCCAAATGAGTTTTACCCCAAATTTAGGGAAAAGCTGTTGGGTTTCAAACCGTTTTAGATTTTGAAATCACAGAAAAGGGATGGGAAGATCTCTTAAACTCTACTTTAAGTATTTTAGGTAGGTTGTCTCTTAAATCTCTGTCTGATCCTACATTTCCAAATACCCTCTGGACATCTTCACTAAAAGGGCCTATCAACTACTTAAATTTGTATTGAAGTGAACTTTTCGCCTCCTTGCCAACTGACCTTATCCTTACCTCTTATTCTGTTCAGTTCCTAGCGTTGTCACCAAGTCCTGTGGAATCCATTATAATATATTCTGAACTTCTTGCCTCCTGTCCTTTGTCACCTCACCTATCATGATTTAGGTCTTCTTTAGCACTCTCCTTGGCCTCGTTGCTTCTCAAACCAGGCTAGATGGACTAATTTATTCATACACTATGTTTGACATTGAGAGATACCAGTAAGACAGGTTTTTTTAAGCTACAGGTTTTTCACTATAAACACCTCTTCTTAGTGGGAAGGACTAACTAGAGGACTGGTTAAATAAAAACTTGGCACAATGGATATTTTGCAACTATTATAAAGGATGAGCTAGTTCTATATGTCAATTGCCAAGACATATTAAAGGAGAAATGCATGTTGCAGAACAGTTTATTGAGGTCCTATAGACATTTATGTAGTCAAAGTTCTGAAAAGTTATCTACCAGTCCATAGCCGTGTCTTTGGAGAGACACTGGAACTTTACTTTCTGATTTAGTGTTTAAATATATATGCAGTAGTCCCCCCTTATCCACTTCATTTTCTATACTTTCAGTCACCTGTGGTCCAGAAGCAGATGATTCTCCTTTTGATACATCCTCAGATCAATAGTAGCTCAAGGCTATATCACAATGCCTATGTTATTCACCTCATTTCGTCTCACCACATAGGCATTTTATCATCTCACATCATCACAAGAAGGGTGAGTACAGTACAATAAGATATTCTGAGAGAGACCACATTCATGTAACTTTTATTACAGTATATTGTTATAATTGTTCTAATTTATTGGTTATTATTGTTAAACTCTTACCGAGCCTACTTTATAAATTAAACTTTATCATAGGTATGTGTGTGTGTGTATGTATAGGAAAAAACAGTATAGTTAGGGTTTGGTACTATCTGAGGCATCTCCACTGGAGGTCTTGGAACATAGTCCCCATGGATAAGAGTGGGGGACTACTATGTGTGGGTGCATGTATACATATAAAATATGTATTTATACTATATAAGTATATATTTAAATGTACGGTTATATATTTATAATATATAAATAAATATATTTATCTGAAAATTAAAAAGGTATGAGCAAGTTAAATGTGATAAGAGGTATAAAGAAAGGAATATAACATAAAGTAACTAATTCTGCTTGCCTGTTAGGGAAGCTAAGAGAATGTTTTTCTTTCTGGACATTCCAGTCAGAGCAAAGAGCAAGTTCAATGGCACCCAGATCTTAGAGGGTCTAGTGTGTTCCAGTAACAGATCAGTACTAAATGGTTGGTAGTTTCAAGGGGAGAGTAGGATTTGGTCTGAGGTAAGGTGTGGTCAGATTGGGAAGGGCAACTACTAACTGGAAACGTGAACCTCAAGTAGTCAGTGGAGAACCTGAGGAGATTCATTTTTTTTTTCATGCACTTTTTATTGTGGAGAAATTCTAGATTTACAGAAAACTTGTGAGATAGTAGAGTTCTTGTGTAACCCCTCCCCCAGCGTTTGTCTCCCTTTAAGCTCTCTTACATTATCATGGTACATTTGTCAAAACTGAGAAACCAACCCTGGTATATTACTGTTAACACCAGCCTTTATTCAGATTTCACCAGTTTTTCCTTTGTCTTTTTCTGTTCCAGGAGCCAGTCTTCTCTGCTCTGAGTTTCTCTTTTCTCTTTTCTTGTTTTTCATGACCCTGACTGCTTTGAGGGGTGATCAGACAGTTTGTAGAATATCCTTCAACTTGGGTCTGATATTTTCTCATGATTAGCTGGTGTTAAGGGTTTTTGAAAAAATACCAGAGTGGCAAAGTACCTTTCTTATCACATTAGAGGGCACATGATCTCTGCTTGTCATCACTGTTGATGTCAACCTTGATCACTTCATTAAGGTAGCATTGAACAGGTTTCCCCCACTATAAGCTTCCAAGGACGTTTTCCCCTTTCCAAACTTCTCTCTCCTGTGAACTTTATAGTATGATGGTTAGAACTGATGTTAAATGCAGCTGTATTGCCTGGGAAACCCAGAGAGCCTGGAACCTGGAAGGCCATTTACAGTTAGGGCTGTTGTAATAGTTCAAGTGAGAGATGACAACTGTCTGAACTTGCAGGGGCAGTGGCGGTGAAAAGGACTGGAGATACTCAAGCTTTTCTGGGAAACGGGGTGGCTTATGGTAGCTTTAAAGGAAAAAGACCAAATCAGAACCACAATGAGATGCCACTTCACAGCCAGTGGGATGGCATAATCAAAAAGTCAGATTATAAGTGTTGGTGAGGATGTGGAGAGATTAGAATCCTTAAACACACTGCTAGGAATGAAAAATGGTACAGCCACTTAGGAAATGTCTGGCAATTCCTCAAAAACTTAAGCATATTTACCATTTGGTGCAGCAGTTCCACTTATAGTTATATATCCAAGAGAAATTAAAAGTATGTACACACAAAAATTTACACATGAATGCTCATAATAGCATTATTCACTATATCCAAATGGTGGAAACCACCCAAACTTCCAAATGATGATTGGATAAAAAGTGATATATCCATACAGTGGAATATTGGGCCATAAAAAAGTTGATGAAGCACCAATATATGCTACAAATAGATGAACCTTGAAAACATGCTAAGTGAAAGAAGTCAGTCACAAACAATCACATATAATTCCATTTCTTTGAAATGTCCAGAATAGGCAGATCTATAGACAGAAGATGAATCATTGTTTCTTGTGGTTAGGGGGTGATTATGGCGGTGGAGGATTGGGACATGATAGGTAAGAGATAGAGGGTTTCTTTTTGGGGTGATGAGTATGTTCTAAAATTGATTATAGTGATGGTATACAACTCTGAATATACCTAAAAGCCACTGAATTGTACAGTTGAAATAGGCAAGTCATATATGTGAAATATATCCTGATAAAATTATTACCAAATCAGGGAGCACATGGGGGGCTGCACACATTCAAACTACACTGGAAGCTAAAGTGCTGGTGGGATATCCAGGTGCAGATGCTGAGCAGCTCAGAAGTGAGGTTGGGACGAGATGTAGCACCATAAATAATTAGTAGAAAGGATTCACTTGGTGGAAAGCAAGATATGCTACTGATTTATCAAGTCCAATTTACTAAACATAGTAGTTCAAGGGAAGGTTTTAAGCAGGACGCCTTTAACGCCTTTAATAGCACAGAGTTGTCGGGGGTTAACACAACTGAGGACGTACTCTTTCTCTGGCATTCAAGACAACGCTGTTATTGAGACTGGCTGATGTTCCTCCTAAACCTAAACTTCAACTAGAACATTCTTTACTTCCCATGTTTTACCGCAAGTGCCTATGGCAATATTCCTTAAGTAATATGCAGAACATTTTGGGATAAAAGTTTAAAGTATTATCAGTTTCAAATTTTGCACACCCTACATGGGGCTTGCACTTACAATTGCAAGATCAAGAATCGCATGCTCTTATCAACTGAACCAGCCAGGTGTCCATAAAATAAATATTTTTGGTATAATTTACCATCTAAATGGATTTAGAATTAGTTTATTTCCTAACTGAAGAGAATGAGTCAAGCCATAAAACTTGACTGGCCACTAAGTCACCAGTTATTGGGCTTTAGCCTCTATCCTACACTTGCCACATCCCTACCTGCCTATCCCCAACATTACCTAGTGGTATGAAGTACAGGTAAACAGGAATTTCATACTGACAGTTGAAAGGAAGAAAAAAAAAAAATCAAATGATTTCGTCAACTGTTTTAATGATCAGATATCCCTTATTTAGCATTAGTAAATGTGGTTTCAAAATCCTGAGAAGGAGGTACTGTGATGGTTAATTTTATATGTCAACTTGACTGAGCTAAGGGAAGCCCAGATAGCCAGTAAAACATTATTTCTGGGTGTGTCTGTGAAGGAATTTCCAGAAGAGCTTAGTGTCTGAATCAGTAGGCCCTTACCACATAGGTGGGTATCATCCAGTATGTTGAAAGCCCAAACAGAACAAAAAGGTAGAGGAAGAGCGAATTTGCTCTCTTCCAGATCTGGGATGTCCATCTCCTCCAGTCCTCAGACAATGGAGCTCCTGGTTCTTGGGCTTTCAGACTCTGGGATTTACACCAGTGGCCTCCCAGTTTTCAGGTCTTCAACCTCGGACTGCAAGTTACATCAGCTCCCCTGATTCTCAGACCTTAGTACTCTAACTGTATTACCCCACTGATTTTCCTGGTTCTCCAGCTTACAGGTGAGTGATCCTGGGGACTCCTTGGCTTCCATAACCACATAAGCCAATTCCTGTAACAAAATCTCATATATATAGTTCTGGTATATATGGTTCTTTCAGTTCTGATTCTCTGGAGAATTCTAATATAGGTACTCACAAATTATAAAAGATATAGGATTCTGTTTGCTCTTTTAATAAATTAAAGTCATTTTTCAGAGAGTCAAGGAAATAATTAACATAATGTAGGTGGCCCAGGATTTCATTTGGTAGGTCTAAGTTCTGACCTTACAGCTATGAAAATTCCAAGTTAGTGTTTGAACACATGACCAGAAGAGTAAGAATGAAATGATCAACAGTATGTCCCATTTCAACTTTTATTAATAAAACAGAAAACTAAACTCAAGGCAACTGCTTTATTCTTGCATCTGATCTGACCATATACTACAGAAGTGATTCTTCATGAGGACTTAACTTTCAATATACAGACAGCTTCCATCAAACTGGGATATTGCAATATCTAATAAGGTTAGATAAATGAAATTAAAAGGAGAACAAATTAAATATTAAAAATCACAGAAATCTCCCCCTCAAATATCAGGGGCTCCCTATGACAGTCTGCAATATCTTCATCAAGATCAATCATATTGCACAACCCCCAAAGGAAAAAATTGAGGGAACTCATGGGTAATTTTCACAGCTTCATTGTAAAGTCCAAGATCTGAAAAAAATTTTTAGCAAACATTTAATCTACAATGGAAAGATGTAACATTATTTATTATCTAAAAGATTTCTACCTCTTTCTCTTTTCTTTCCCTCTTAGAGATCAACTTATTTTCATAATCTGTCTTCTAAAACAGGGATTATCACAGCTATTTACCTGTGGCTCTAAAAAATAAAAGACATGGGGTATAGACAACTGTTCATTTTGATATCCATTGTAGAGACAGTTCTTGCCTGGTTTTAGGCGTTATGCATTATTTGATGCTTTCGATGCATATGTTAAAACAAACTATTAACATTATTTTTGTTTGCCATATGTTTTAAGTTTCTCTTCCCACAAATATTAATCTTTACTGAGTTTCCTACATACACAAGCATTACTTAAAAGCGGCCAAAATGTTCTCCCATTTTCCTTTGGGATCAGAAAATTCTACAGAAATTAAAAGATGGTAGGACTGAGACTCAAGACCAAGACATCTCAAGTTAAAAAGAATAAAATTGTTTTCCTCCTAATTACATGAAACTACTTAATACCAGAATGCTTTATTTACCAAAAGGATGGTTATCTTCTTTAAACTGGACATATGATGCACACATAATGGTTGCCTTGGCCGTTACTCTTCCAACTACTTCCACGATTCCAGAGATTTCTTCATCAAGCTAACACAAAGAACAAATTGTCACCTTGGTGTTGTCATATTTCTAGTTGATAACTTGGAAAACTGTTACAGTTTACTAATCTTTCATTTCATGTAACAAAATCATCTTAAAATTTACCAATTTAAAAACTGAATTGTAAGTTGTTAAAAATGTTTGAGTACTTAATGTCAGCATGTCAAGTTCTATTACCTTTAGCAGTAGCTTCAGGTCCAAACACCAGTTAAATGTTTAAGCTGAAAACAACAAACACTTAAAGATTCGTCCAGCATTTCTACAAGGAGTAATTTGTTTAAAAGGACCGACTGAAAGGAACCTTCTATTTTCTGTATCTTATGCACTATATTCTGTATATATTAACCAAACAACACATGGATATTTGTCTTCATAAAAAACCAAGAAAAATTTTTTGAGTACAATAAATGCAAAATGTAAAAACAAGTGATAACTAAAAGTACATGTAAACAAAAACAGAAAATAGAATTTTAAAAATGTAAAACTCTTAAGAAAAAATGACTTACACAAAAGATTTTTTTATGTTGTTTTATGGTCTTTCATAGGAATAGGAATTGTTACCCAGTTAAGGGATTATTAAAAAATCATGGAGCCCAAAGAATCATTGGTTAGAAATGTAAAGGGATATATAATGTAAGAAGAGGACAAAAGTTTAATGTTAGAGCAGGGAAGTTTTATAATCTGGTCTTTATACAACCACTCCAAGAATCAGAAACATCAGCAAGAGACATAGAATTAATACTTAAACATACGGGCTCCATCAACTCAATGGTTCCATTTTTTCCTTCTCCATCTGAAAGAATAAACATTTTTCCAGTGGGATGAATCTAAAAAAGAAACACAAGATTTAAAAAAAACCACATAAACTTTAAAATCTCATTACAATAAAAATATTACAGATTTTACTGAAGATGAGCAGACTGACCCCAACAAATTTAGTTAATGCACACAAAGCAATTGTTTTTGAACAATTTGGTTCAAACTATAATCTTGTGTTACCATACCTAGGTGTCAAAATTTGAATTTCAGATAAACAGTACTTCTTAGTACAAACATGTCCTGTATTTTTATTTGTTAAATCTGGCAACCCTGCCCTAATGACAAATTAAAGGGAGTCCATACTGTCTAAAAATGAGATCTACTAGCACTCATGATTTAAATAGTATGTATTCCACCAGAGGGTATGTTTTAAAAATTAAGCTTGAGGGGGACACCTGGTTGGCTCAGTCCTGGAGCATGCCACTCTTGATCTCAGGGTTGTGAATTTAAGCCCTACCTTGGGGGTAGAGAACACTTAAAAAAAAGTTAAGCATGATGAAGTAGAGAACTGGTTGTCAGAAAATTTGGGTTCTACTGTTAGCTGTAAAGACAGCATTCAGGTCTGGTTTGAAGGTCAACTTTGCTACTTGCTGTGGCCTTGAGCACTTAACCATACACCACTCCTACCCAGTTTCCCTACCCTGAAGTCAAGTAACACCTATTTAACCAAGAGGATGTGTGGCTGAAATGAACTACTAAGGCTTTATAATAGTTTTTTTGTTTTTGTTTTTTTTTTCCCCTCGGCTTTCCCGGTTCACTGACTCCGAAACTTTGGGCCTGCTTCTCATCAGTAGGGTGAAGATACTGCACTGGCATGAGAACACAGACTGCTATGAGATCTGGAAGGGACCATCGAAGAATGTTTATGGCGACATGACTCTAACGAGAAAACGAAGTTTGAGAAGAGACAAAATTGCATGAGAAAGAAACTAGAAAAACAGAGTAGTTGTCAAGTCTGGCCAAACTAAAAAATCAGGAGGTAGATGTGTGAGTCAGCTCTATAATTTCTTTTTGTAAATACAAAAAGGAACCACAGTGGTTGACGCCAGAATTCAGAACGGAGCGCATTCGAAAACGTCACGATTCCGCGCCATAAAAGTGGCGCCAAAATGGGGCTGCAATGGCTAAAAAGTGTGCAGAACGTCCTCTTGTGTAAAACGAAACTGGGAGCGCTGTGATGCTCTAAGGCCTGTCTTCCTTTACCCTCCCTTACCACCCTGAGGCTGCCGCCCTGGCGGTCACGGGTTGCTCCCTCCTCCTCCCCCTGGGCTACAAAGCAGGGAGCCCAGGGCAGCGACGACGCGCACCTTTTCCAGCCTCCCTACGAAGCAGACCGGCCGGTCGATGAACTGAGCTAGCATGCTGGCGTTGACGCGCGACCTGGGCAACTCCATGACATCCACCATGGTAGCCGTGAGAGACCTGCGGCCCGCAGGAAACAGACGACTGAAATTGTGCGGCTCGCGGCGTCTACGGGGCCGAAGATGCCGGCACCAATCAGCGGAGAGCAGCTCTCTCACTCCACCAATCAAATGCGCGGAAATCTCTATCGCAATCGCGCAGTCCCAGAAACGAACAGAGCAGGGAGGGCTGCTTCCGGAAGCGGGGATCGGCTGCTTAGTGACGCGCGGCGTCCCGGAAGTTGCCGGGGTCCTCCGCAGAGTGGGCAGTGGAGGAGGGGCTTGCATGGGGCGGGCCCGCGGTTGCCTCCCGCGATCTCCGGCCTCCCCGCCGGGTTTGATCCCGGAAGCAGGGTGTTGTGCTCCTGTGCGGTAGCGTCGAGGGACTGCGGCGCGAGCCTCAGGTACCTCTTCCCGCGGGAGGCGCCGCAACCTTACTGTTTCCATTTCTCCGCGTCGACGGATGCGGAAGAAAGAGGCGGGACTCGGTTCTTGCCCCGCCGCGGCATTTTCGGTGCTGCGCACCGGCTGTTCGAGGTTGTCCACCTCCCCGCTTCCCGGTTCTGCGTGGGAAGCGAGGGATGCGTGCTGCAGTCGAGGGATCCGGTGTTTTTGACACCCGCCCTCCTGGAGACGGGAAGTGGGGTCGCCAATGATCTTTCATTGCCTCTGTCAGGCTCCCGCTGCTCGGTGGCAGAGGGTCCGGTGATTTAACCGCTCAAGTTGCGTCACTTACGTTCTGTTTCCCACCTGTTAGAGGAAGGGTTGATCCGATTATCTCTGCGACCATTTCTAGCCCTCACAACCTGGCCACAAGAGATGTGAGAGTTTTCTCACCACCTTGTTAGCAAGGAATTGAAGCTTCTGGAAATGTGTGGGGGGAAGGATCACTGAGCTAGGTGAGGAGACGAATTTAAATAGTTGTTAGATCCTGAGGAGATGCGCTTCTCCCTGAGACATACTTTCCCTATCAAAAAACAAAGGGGTTAGATGACATGAATGTTTTGTAAGATCCCAGCAGTTTTGCCCATGTGATTCATGGACTCGTCTTAACTTCCAGTAACGTTCCCCCATTGCTCCCCACACCCCAGGGCAATGGAGGCATGGAAGATCACCTGTTTCAAGGAGATGGGGGGGGGGGAGGAGCGGGCGGTGTGGATTCTTGAATCAGTCGCTGGCTCATGTGGTTGTTCATTTGGGGACTTTATCTGCTGGGATTGGTACTGCCTTGCCAGGGATATTATAGAACGAGCGCTCATAAAAATACCTGGCAACTGCTGCAGAAATTGGAAAAACGACTTTTTATTTGGAAACTGAATCCGTGAATTTGCCTAAAGCCCCGGAGTTGTCACTATTCAAATTCGGGTACTAGCCGGAATCTCCCAATTTTATCTCGAGGTTGCCTTAAGCAAAGAAATTCTATATGAGACTTCAGGCTGCAATTTAAGATAGGAATCTGATGTACCATAATTAAATGATAGCCTCCCTCACTGCTTATTTAGCTGAATATATTTGTTTTTTAATTTCGGTGTCACGAAAACAAATTTAAAGGATTTCGTTAGCAGATGCAGGGTGCATGTCGTTTGCTGTATACAAGAATGGTGGTACCGGTGCAAGTCAATAAAGTCTATATTTTTGTGCAAAGCCTTGACGTCTTTTGCACTTCAGGGTTGCTTTGGAAAACAAGTTGATGTACATTATAAAGGGTAGGGTGCATGACTACCTTTAACAGCAGCCCTTACCGTATTAGATGCTAATGTCATTATTTTATTATACTTAAAAGACCACTTCTACATACCAGTGGCCTTTAAAAAAAACTTAAAGATGAACAAGATAATTTAAAACAGCTTTTTGGATATATTTTGATTCATTTAAAATGTATTGTATAATACTTAATCAACAGAGAAGAGTATGTATAGCTAATATGTATCATTTCCAGAGACATTAAATGAACTCACCTGGGCCTTACATTCAGTTTAAGAAACGCAAGTTAGCCCGTTAGTAGTTTGCACTTCCTCAGTTTAATCCTCCTCTCTGGAGGAGCCACAAATAAACACTATCTTGAAATTTTTGTTAAGCATCCTAAGCTTTTCTATATGGTTTTATCACACATATAGTTATTCGCCCATGGTATGTTTAATTTTGCCCGGTTTTGACCTTTATGTAAACGGAATCATACCATATGTATTCCCTGACTTGTTTCTTTTGCTTGTTTTTGAGATTAATCCATGTTGCCATACGTGGGTGGAGTTCATTCTTTTCACTCAGCTATTTGCTGTGTTATTGACTGACATTTTGATTGTTTACAGATCTTTTCTATGTGTAGGGCTGCTGTGAATGTTCCTGTACCTGTTAGTTAGCTCACTTGTGCAAAGATATATCATAGAATTACTGGAATATAGGGTGTGCATCTTCTGCTTGACTAGTAAAACCAAATACAGTTGACCTTTGAACAACACAGGTTTGAACTGCATGGGTCCACTTCTATGTAGATTTTTTCATTAAATATAGTACAGCACTGTAGATGTATTTTCTCATGACTTTCTTAATATTTTCTTTTTTCTGGCTTATGTATTGTAAGAATACAGCATTTAATATGTATAACATACAAAATACAAGTTAATCAATTGTTTATGGCTTCTGGTAAGGCTTTCCGTTAATAGTGAATTATTAGTAGTAAAGTTTTGGGGGGAGTGAAGAATTATATTCGGATTTTCGATCATGGGGGCTGGGCAGGTGCACACCCCAACCCCCATATTGTTCGAAGGTCAACAGTACTGTCTTGAAGTAGTTGTACAAATTGGTTATTTTATCAGAGGTATAGGAGAATTTAAGTTGATCCACATTTTTGGCAACTCTTTTTTTTTTTTTTTTAAAGATTTTATTTATTTATTTGACAGAGAGAGAGACAGCCAGCGAGAGAGGGAACACAAGCAGGGGGAGTGGGAGAGGAAGAAGCAGGCTTCCAGCAGAGGAGTCTGATGTGGGGCTTGATCCCAGAATGCTGGGATCACGCCCTGAGCCGAAGGCAGACGCTTAACGACTGCGCCACCCAGGCGCCCCAATTTTTGGCAACTCTTATTAAAGTTTTTTTTACCCCAATCTGATGGATGTAAAATGGTTTCATGTTGTGGTCTTAATTTGCTTTCCCTGATTACTGAAAGATTGAACAACTTCTCAAATATTTATTGGCCAGGTGTGTTTACCATTTTTTTGTTGAGTTTTTTTTTTCTGTCTTTTTTCCTTTCTTTCATTGGAAGGAGCTAGTTTAATATGATTAAAATGTTTTTCCCTTTTGTGTGATATAGTTGAAAAGGTCAATTAAAAAATCTATAAGAATTTTTTCTTAAAACAAGCTCTTAAAGACATTATATATTTAAAATAATAGTTTTGCCTTTCATATTTAAAAATACTCCATCATTTAGAATTGAGTTTATATGCATGTTGTTAGGTAGGTATCCAGTTTCTTTTGTTTTCATTTTAGTTGCCCCAGCATCATTTATTGACTACATCATCATTCGCAACTAACCTTTGGCATCACCTAGGTTTTCGTATATGTGTGAGTCTGTTCCTGGGCTCCAGGTCTGTTCCATTGGTCTATTTGTCTGTCCCTGCACCAGGACCACTCTCTTCAGTACTGTGGCCTTATGATAATTTTTGATGTCTGAGGCACAAGGTTTTCTCTTGCTGTGTTCTTCAGAAGTGACTTCGTTATTCTTGCCTCTTTGTGATTGTCTATAAATTTAGCTCAATGAGTTCCCTGAAAAACCTTGTCGAGATTTGATCACAATTGCATTGAGTTTTTGGGTTGATTTCAGCAGTAACATCTTAACTACTCTTACTCTTTTTGACCTATTTTGGTCTTATTAATATCCTTCCAAAAAGTTTCATAATTTTCTATACAAAAGTTTTGACTTTTAAATTAGATTTATTCCTAGCTATCTTGTTGTTGCTAGTATAAACGGTATCTTTTTTAAGTTAAAGATTTTTTTTTTAAAGATTTTTATTTATTTGACAGAGATAGAGACAGCCAGCGAGAGAGGGAACACAAGCAGGGGAGAGGAAGAAGCAGGCTCACAGCGGAGGAGCCTGATGTGGGGCTGGATCCCATAACGCCGGGATCACGCCCTGAGCCGAAGGCAGACTCTTAACCGCTGTGCCACCCAGGCGCCCCGAAGTTAAAGATTTTTAACTAATTGTTTCTGGTACACAGAAGTGCATTTGACCTTTTTTCTGGCCATCCTGTTAAACTTCTTTCTAGTCATTTTCTGTCAGATTCTTTTAGGTTTTCTAGTCATGTGAATAATTATAGATTTGTTTCTTAACCATTCTTACATATTTTGTTATTATTATTATTATTGTTCTTTTGCCTTTGCCCAGTTTAGAGCTTACAGTACCATTTGAATAGAAATAGTGTTTCAGTTAAGATGGCATTTGACTGCATAAGTAAAAGTATCTTAAATACACAAAGTCTTAGTTTCACATGTTAAAGAAGTCCAGAGGCATGCAACTCAGCATGCAGCTGTGTGGTAGTGTCTCCGAGACATCAGGGACCCAGGTTCTGTCTTTCTCTTCTTTGATTCTCAGTATCTGGCTCCTTCCTTAAGATCACCTCATAGGCCAGGATAGGTGCTGAGCACCAGCCAGCAAGTCTCCATTCCAGGCAGCAGAGAAGTAGGCAGGCAAAAGGGACTCATCTCCCTTTAAGGAGCCTTTCTGGAAGTCCCTCACAACTTGAAGTTCTACTTATTAGGTTAAAGACTTTACCTTCTCTTCCTACTTTGATAAAAGTTTTAATTGAGTGGTTATGGATATTTGATCAAAGGCATTTTTTGCCTTAATTGAGATGATTGAAATGAATATATTTTCCAGTGTTGACCAACACAAGTTGGTTATATTATCTTTTATTATATATTCCTAGATTTGGCTTGCTGTTGTTTTGTTTAGGATTTTTGCATCCATGTTCATGAGTGAGGTTAGCTTGTAATTTTTCTTTCTTATATAGTCCTTGTCAGATTCTGGTATTTGTAGGGATATACTGGCCTCATGAAATGAGTTGCGGAGTTTCCTCTCTTCTCCAGGGTTTTGTGTGAAGCTGGAATTATCTGTTCATTGACTGAATTCATGAGTAAAACACTCCGGGTCTACACCTCTTGCTTTAGGCATATCCCACAAGTTTTCGTAAGTAGATGGTCGTCATCAAGTTCTAAATATTTTCTAGTTTCCAGCATTATTTCTTTTTTGACTCATGGGTTGTTTTTGTTTCCAAATGTTGAGGTTTTATTTATTAAATTTTGTTGTGTTGTTAATTTCTAACATAATTGCATTATAATCAGATGGTATGTTCTATCTGATACTAATTCTTTGAACATATATGAGATTTGCTTTAAGGCTTATCAAATACATGTTTTGTAAATGTTTCTTGTATGCTTAGAAAAAAAAATGTATTTTCCAGTTGTTGGATCAAGCTTGTTAATTGCAGTATTCAACTATTTCGTCTTTCATCTGATTAATGTTTCAGTAGTTGAGATAATTGTGTTAGGTATCTTACAGATATTAGCATTGGCAGTTTCTCCTTGATTCTGATGACTCGTGCTATGTATTTTTAAAGATTTATTATTCAACACATACAAGAGAAGGTTTGTGAAGTAAAATGATGACGTGAAGTAGTGAGTGTCTTAAATCATGCTTTTCAGATTGACGTTCATTTTGTCAGCCACTGCTGTAGACATGACTTCCCATTAGAATTTGTTTGTTGTATCTTTTTTCCATCCTGTGCTTCACCGAGGGGAGACAAGACACAGGGGCAGCATGGATGCTCATTTCTTTCCCTGGTGGCCTGTCAGAGAGCTGACTAGGCAGGTCTCAGCCGCAGGGCAGAACAGGCTGACGGCAGCCTGTGGGCTCCAGCGGTTCCCTTCTTCACAAGGCACTGCCTCAACCAGGAGGCGCACGCTGCGGCTGAAGTGCCCAAGGGTGTGGGGCTGAAGTCCTCTCTACGGGAGCGCTGGTGTTTGGCAGATCACGAGTGTGTTGCCTTTTCTCTGTTTGTTATATTTTCTCCAGTTAACCTTATTTGATATTCATACTGTGTGGTGCTTGTATTTGGGTCTGTGTTGGCCTGATACCTTTCAACTTTCCTGTGTCCTCCTGTTTTAGGTGTGTCCCTTGTCAACAGCACATTTGGCTGGAGGGTTAGTTTTCCTTTTGTCCATTTACATTGATTGTGGCTGCTGATATTTTTGGATTCATTTCTATAGTCATTTTGTTCTGCTTTTTTTTGTTGTCTGTTTTTTCTCCTCCCTTGTCTTCTTTTGAATTCATTTTTTAATTTTTTTCCTTAATTGCATTTTATTCCTTTGTATTAGTTTAAATGTTGTGCATTGTTTTTACAATTTTTGTGGTCATCCTTTAACGTGTATTAAAGTTTAAAGTTACTTTACTCTGTGTCAAGACAAGAACCTATATCTGCATTTACCTTTTTCCCATTAAAAAAAACCCAAACATTTATTTATTTATTTTTAGAGAGAAAGCAAGAGCAGGGGGAGGGACAGAGGGAGATGGATAGAGAAACCCAAGCAGCCTCCATGCTGAGTGTGGAGCCCCTCTCGGGGCTCGACTTCATGACCCTGAGATCATGACCTGAGCTGAAATCAAGAGTTGGACGCTTTAAGGGACCTGAGCCACCCAGGCGCCCCTCCCTATTTTAATGCTGCTGTCTAGAATTTTAGTTCTGTCTTGATTTCTTGTAACTCCACAAATTTGGCATTATTATTACTTTATGTAGTTATTATTTGCTTGGAATTATTCACATATTTGTCACTTTCTTAAAATTTATTTTTACATTTCAGCTTTTTGCTGGTATTTTTTCTCCTCTTTTTGAGGTGTTTTTAGTGAGAATCTTTGGTAATATACTCCATTGGTTCATGTTTTTCTGAATATGTTTATTTCATTCTTGATCTCAAAAGATAGGTTTATCTCTATAGAGTACTAAATGGACAGTTACTTTGTTTCAAAATTACTTTGGTATTATTTTACTCTTTTACTTTGGTATTATTTTACTCTATTTTTGTTGAAACTGTGATTATGTTGTAAGCTGTCATGTCTCCTTTATCTGCTTGATCCTCAGTTTGTCTTTGGTGTTCTGCAGTTTTCCTGTGTAATGTATCCTGATGTGGGTTTCTCCCATTTAGTTTGCTGGCCGATATGTTGTGCTTTGTGAATCTGATAATTCTTGTGTTATTGGCACTGGGATATTTTCAGCCATCATCCCTTTGAACACTGCCTCTCTCTTATAATCTAACTCCTTCTGGAACTCCGATTAAAAGTAAGAAGGATATTCTCATGTGCTGTTGACCTCTTTTATAATTCATTGGTTTTGATTATGTTGAATTCTGGATAATTTCTTTCATAGCTTCCATTTTACTAATTCTTTATGCAGTTGTGACTCATTTGCTCTATCTAATTTCAATACTATTTTTTATTTATTTGTTTCTAGAAGTCTTGTTTGGTTCTTTTTACAAATCTTAGTAGTTGTTATTGGTATTCTTTTGTCATAGTTTCAGGTTTCCCGTTATTTTTTTCAAATATTACAGAATATAAAGTAAATTTGTTTATAATCTAATTTTGATACAGTCTTCATGGGTCTCATTTTATAGTTTTTTTTTTTTAATTCTGTTGACTTCTCTTTGCTGTGGCTTGTTTCTTCATTTTTATTGTAATTTTTGATTATGAATTCATGTTTCTTGGAAGTTTTTGGTAATTTCTTTGAGATTTAGTTTGTGTGTTTCTTCACAGTGTTCTACTTCCCTAGGTGTATTTTATTAAAAAAAAAAAAATAAAACCTCTTGAAATTAAGATGTCTGCTGAATGGAATGCATCACATAATAGGGGATCACACCCATCCATAGAGGAGCAGGTTACAATGAAGAATTTTCTGGCCCCAAATGTTAAGAGTGAAGAGCTTGAGAAACCCTCGTTTAACATAATGGAAGATTTTACCCTCCTTTTTTTTCCCCCCACATTTTTATATCCGTTCTAGTTACTTAACATGAAATGCAGTATTGGTTTCTGGAGTAGAATTCAGTGGGTCATCACTTACATACGGCACCCAGTGCTCATCATAACAGGTGCTGTCCTTGCTATGATGAGCATCACCCACCCATGACGATATCCATCACCCATCTAGCCCATCCCCCATCCACCTCCCTCCGTCAACCCTCAGTTTGTTCTCTACCCTTAAGAGCTCTTTTGGTTTGTTTCCCTTTCTTTTTTTTTTTTCCCTCCTCCCATATGTTCAACTGTTTGGTTTCTTAAATTCCACAGACCAGTGAAATCATATGGTATTTGTTTTTCTCCAACTGACTTAGTTTGCTAGCATAATATACTTTAGCTCCATCCATGTCATTGCAAATGGCAAGATTTCATTCTTTTTGATGGCTAAGTAATATTCCAGTGTGTGTGTGTGTGTGTGTGTGTGTGTGTGTGTGTGTGTGTAACATCTTCGTTATCCATTCATCAGTCAGTGGACATTTGGGCTCTTTCTGTAGTTTGGCTATAGCTATGAACATCAGGGTGCATGTGTCCCTTTGAATCTGTATTTTCGTATTCTTGGGTAAATACCTAGTAGTGCAATTGCTGGATCATGGGGTAGTTCTATTTTTAAATTTCGGAGGCACCTCCGTACTGTTCTCCAGAGTGGCTGTACCAATTTGCATTCCCACCAACAGTGTAAGAGAGCTCCCCTTTTTCCACATCCTTGCCAACACCTCTCGTTTCTTGTGTTGTTAATTTTAGCCATCCTGACAGGTATGAGATGGTATCTCATTATGATTTTGATTTGTATTTCCCTGATGCTGACTGATGTTGAGCATCTTTTCATGTGTCTTTTAGCCATCTGGATGTCTTTTTTGGAAAAGTGTCTATTCATGTTTTCTGCCTATTTCTTAACTCGATTATTTGTTTTTGGGGGGTTGAGTTTGATAAGTTCTTTGTAGATTTTGGATACTAACCCTATCAGATATGTCTTTTGCACGTATCTTCTCCCATTGAAGTCTGCCTTTTAGTTTTGTTGATTGTTTCCTTCCCTGTGCAGAAGGCTTTTATCTTGATAAAGTCCCGATAGTTCATTTTTGCTTTTGTTTCCCCTGCCTCTGGTGATGTGTCTCGTAAGAAGTTGCTGTGGCCGAGGTCAAAGAGGTTTCTGCCCATGTTCTCCTCTAGGATTTTGATAGTTTCCTATCTCACATTTAGGTCTTTCATCCATTTTGAATTTATTTTTGTGTATGGTGTAAGAAAGTGGTTCAGTTTCATTCTTCTGCATGTGCTGTCCAGTTTTCCCAACACCATTTGTTGAAGAGACTGTCTTTTTTCCATTGAATATTCTTTCCTGCTTTGTTGAAGATTAGTTGACCATATAGTTGTGGGTCCATTTCTGGGTTTTCTGTTCTGTTCCATTGATCTATGTGTCTATTTTTATATACTTTTTTTAAAAAAATTTATTTATTTCTTTGAGAGAACGAGTGAGAGAGCACAAGCAAGGGGAGTGGCCTCCCCACTGAGCAGGGAACCTGATGTGGGGCTCGATCCCAGGACCCTGGGATCATGACCTGAGTTGAAGGCAGATGTTTAACCAACTGAGCCACCCAGGCACCCCATCTGTGTGTCTGTTTTTGTGCCAGTACCATAATGTCTTGATGACTGCAGCTTTGTAATACAGCTTAAAGTCCAGAATCGTGATACACCCAGGTTTGTTTTTCTTTTTCAGGGTTGCTTTGGCTATTCAGGGTCTTTTATGGTTCCATATAAATTTTAGGATTTGTTCTAGCTCCAAGAAAAATGCTGTGGTAGAGATTGCATTAAATGTGTAAATTGCTTTGGGTATTACAGACATTTTAACAACATTTGTTTTTCTAATCCAGGAACATGGAATGTTTTTCCATTTCTTTGTGTCCTCTTCAACTTCTTTCACAAGTGTTCTAACAGTTTTCAGCATACAGATCTTTTACATGTTTGGTTAGGTTTATTCCTAGGTATCTTATGGTTTTTGGTGCAATTGTAAATGGGATCAGTACCTTGATTTAATTTTCTGTTGTTTTATTATTGGTGTATAGAAATGCAACAAATTTCTGTATATTGATTTTATATCCTGCAACTTTGCTGAATTCATGTATTAGTTCTAGCAATTTTTTGGTGGAGTATTTTGGGTTTTCTACATAGAGTATCATGTTGTCTGTGAATAGTGAAAGTCTGACTTCTTCCTTGCTGATTTGGGTGCCTTTTATTTCTTTTTGTTGTCTGATTGCTGAGGCTAAGACATCTAGTATTTTGTTAAATAGTAATGGTGAGAGTGGACATCCCTGTCTTGTTCCCAACTGTAGAGAAAAAGCTCTTAGTTTTTCCCATTGAGGATGATATTAGCTGTGGGTCTTTTGTATATGGCCTTTATGATGTTGAGGTATGTTCCCTCTATCCCTACTTTGTTGAGGGTTTTTATCAAGAATGGATGCTGTTCTGTCATATGTTTTTTCTGCATCTATTGAGAGGATCGTATGGTTCTTAATCCTTTCTTTTATTAGTGTGGTGTATCACAGTGATTGATTTGTGAATATTGAACCACACTTGCAGCCCAGGAATACTTCCCACTTGATCATGGTGAGTAATTCTTTTAATGTATTGTTGGCTTCGATTTGGTAGTATCTTGTTAAGAATTTTTGCATCCATGTTCATCAGGGATATTGGCCTATAATTATCCTTTTTAATGGGGTCTTTCTCTATTTTTGGAATCAAGGTAATGCTGGCCTTGTAGAAGGAGTTTGGAAGTTTTCCTTCCATTTCTGTTTTTTAGAACAATTTGAGAAGAATAGGTATTAACTCTTCTTTAAATGGTAGAATTCCCCTGGGAAGTCATCTTGCCCTAGACTTTTGTTTATTGGGAGATTTTTAGATTACTGATTCAATTTCCTTGCTAGTTATAAGTCTGTTTAAATTTTCTTTTTCTTCCTGTTTCAGCTTTGGTGCTTTGTATGTCTCTAGGAATTTGTCCATTTCTTCGAAATTGCCCAATTTGTTGGCATATAATTTTTCATATTATTCTCTTCTAATTGTTTGTATTTCTGTGGTGTTTGTTGTGATCTCTCCTCTTTTATTTGTGATTTTCTTTATTTGGGTCCTTTCTCTTTTCTTTTGGTTAAGTCTGGTTAGGGGTTTATCAAGTTTATTGATCTTTGAAAGAACCAGCTTTTGATTTCATTAATCTGTTCTACTGGGGTTTTTGTTTGTTTGTTTCTGTAGCGTTTATTTGTGCTCTAATCTTATTTCCCTTGTTCTGCTGGCTTTAGGCTTTATTTGCTGTTACTTTTCTAGCTCTATTAGGTGTAAGGTTAGGTTGTGTATTGAGACTTTTCTTGCTTTTTGAGGAAGGCCTGTATTGCGGTATACTTCCGTCTGAAGACTGTCTTTGCTGCATCCCAAAGGTTTTGGACTGTCATGTTTTCAGTTTCATTTGCTTCCATGTACTTTTTAATTTCTTCTTTAATTTCCTGGTTATCCCATTCATTCTTTAGTAGGATGTTTTTAACTTCCTAGTATTTGTGGTCTTTACAAATTATTTCTTCTGGTTGACTTCAAGTTTCCTAGTGTTGTGGTCTGAAAATATGCATGGTATGATCTCAATCTTTCTGTACTTTTTGAGGGCTGATTAGTGACCCAGTGTGTGATCTATTCTAGGAGTGTTCCATGTGCACTCAAAAAGAATGTATATTCTGCTGCTTTAGGATGAAATGTTCTGAATGTATCTGGTCCAGTGTGTTATTCAAAGCCATTGTTTCCTTGTTGGTTTTCTGCTTAAATGATCTGTGCATGACTGAAAGTGGGGTGTTAAAATCCCCTACTATTATTGTATTATTATCAATGAGTTTTTTTTATGTTTGTTATTAATTGTTTCATGTATTTGGGTGCTCCCAAGTCGGGGCCATAAATATTTATAATTGCTAGATCTTTTGGATGATATAATGCCCTCCTTCATCTCTCAGAGTCCTGGGATCGAGCCCTGCATCGGGCTCCCAGCTCCACTGGGAGTCTGCTTCTTCCTCTCCCACTCCCCCTGCTTGTGTTCCCTCTCTCACTGACTGTCTCTTTCTCTGTCAAATAAATAAATAAAATCTTAAAAAAAAAAAAAAAGATTCTCTCCCTCTTATTTGCCCCTCCTCGTGTGTGTGTATGTGTGTGTGTGTCTCAGAAAATAAACAAATAAATAAAAATTTAAATAAATAAAATCTAGTTGTCTGATATAAGTATGGCTACTCTGGCTTTCTTTTGATGTCCATTAGCATGATAGATGGTTTTCCGTTTCCTCACTTTCAATCTGGAGGTGTTTTTAGGTGTAAAATGAGTCTCTTGTAGGTAACATATAGATGGGTTTTGTTTTTTTAATCCATTCTGATATCCTGTGTCTTTTGATTGGAGCATTTAGTCCATTTACATTCAGAGTGATTATTGAAAGTTACAAATTTATTGCTGTCATGTTACCTGTAAGGTTAGTTTTTCTGCTGGTGCTCTCTGTTCCTTTCTCGTCTTTGTTGCTTTTGGTCTTCTTTTCTCCACTCAGAGAGTCTCCTTTAATAGTTCTTGCAGGGCTGGTTTAGTGGTCATAAATGCCTTTAGTTTTTGTTTGTCTGGGAAAATCTTTATCTCTACTTCTGTGAATGACAGCCTTGCTAGATAAAGTATTTTTGGCTGGGTATTTTTCCCATTCAGCTCGTTGAATATATCCTGCCACTATCTTCTGGTCTGTCAAGTTTCTATGGACAAATCTGCTGCGAACCTGATCTGTCTTACCTTGTACATTAAGAAGTCTTTCTCCTTGCTGCTTTCAGGATTCTTTCCTCATCTGTGTATCTGTAAAATTTGACTATTATATGTCTTGGTGATTGCCGGCTTTTGTTGAATTTGATGGGAGTTCTCTTTGCTTCTTAGATTTCAATGTCTGTTTCCTTCCCCAGATTAGAGAAGTTTTCAACTATAATTTGCTCAAACTCTCTGCCCCTTTTTCTCTCTCTTCATCTTCTGGGACTCCTTATGATATGGATGTTATTATGCTTTAAGGAGTCACTGAGTTCCCTAAGTCTATATTCATGATCCGATACTTTTCTTTCTCTCTTCTTTTCAGCTTCATTATTTTCCATAATTTTATCTTCTGTATCACTGATTCTTTCTTCCGCTTCGTCCATTTCCATTGTCATGGCATCTGTTTGGGTTTACGTCTGCACTGTAGCATTTTTAATTTTGGCCTGACTACATTTTTAGTTCTTTTCATCTCTGCAGTAAGAGATTCTCTGGTGTCTTCTATGCTTTTTTTTATGCCCAGCTAGTGTCCTTATGATTGTTGTTTTAAATTCTAGTTCAGACATTTTACTTAGATCCGTATTGATTAAATCCCTTGCTGTGACTTTTTTTCCTGTTCTTTCTTTTGGGGTGAGTGCCTCCATCTTATCATTTTGTCCAGTAAAAAAAGAAAAAAGGAATCTAGATCCTAGGTATGTTTTGGTCTGCTTGTTAAAAGCAGCTAGATCCAAAAAATATTTAAAAAATAAATTTAAATAAATTTTAAAAATAAAAAGTAAAAAATACATAAGTAAATAAAATTAAATTTAAAAAAATTTAATTAAAAATAATAATAAAAAAATAAAAAGGAAGGTAGATCTATTTACCTTAGAGCTGCAGCTTTGCAGCACTCTGATCTGTAGATGTGGTGCCTGCGAGGGGTTTGTGCTGGTCTTCTGAAGGAGGGGCCAGTTTCTCTGATTCTCAGGTGGACTTGCTGTAGTGGAGATGCGTCTGCAAGGCACAGGGGGGGGGGGCTTGGTGCAAGCAGCTTCTGTCTCCACTAGGTGGTGCAGTTTTGCTCTCTGAAGTTTTTCAGCACTGATGGGCGGGGTAGAAATGGCGTTGCCCTGCTCTCTCCTCCTGGGATGGGGAGCTGGCACCTGACACCTTCAAGAAACCCTCACAGAAGAGCACACAATCACCTCTTCTGTGTCCCGGCTCTGTTAGAACCCTGTCTTCACCCTGCCTGCCTCTGAGCTGTCTGCCTGCCAGCTGGCACGGCACTCCTGTGTTTAATCTCAGGCACAGGCTGGGTTCCAAAACTCCAAATTTTAGAGATCCCCGTAGGTTGGATCCGCGCTGATCCCCTGGGTGAGGGTCTGGCTGACTTGCAGCCCGCTGCAGATTTGTCCCAGAAATCAGAGGTACAACCACACAGTGGTTTGGAGTTCATGGCAAAGCATAGCAGAAAGCCTACCAAGACTCGCTGCCTTCAGCCAGTGCCCATGTTCCTATGTTAACCAGTAGGGCAGCTCAATGGAATCCTCTGGGTTTCTTGCCCCTGGAGAGGTCACAGCACCCCCTCTCCCAAATGTACTCCGAGCAGGGGAACTGCCTCTCCACATGCGACCCAGGGGATCCTCAGACCTTGCCACCCACTCCTGAGTCTGTGCCCTCCTTCCCCACTGGAACACTGCTAAGACCCAGGCATGACCCTGGTGATGTTACCAACCTCTGAAATTTCACACTCTGTGTTTCCCTGTTTATAAAAACTTGTGATGGTCTGCTCTTTTCCTTTTCCTGGTCAGTGGTTTTGCCCATTCCCACTCTCTCTCTCTTTCCTTCTCTCTCACTGCTCTCTCTGCAATCAGGGCTCCCTCCGCATTGCAGCAACTGCATCTCTTCTCTCCCCCAAATCAACTCTGCAGTTCCTATGTTTCACTATGTGGCGGTTTTTTATTTGTTTGTTTTTCAGCTCTGGTTGTGCATTTTTACTCTCTCAGTCCTCTTGGATGTTCAGAATGATTTGATATTTATCTAGCTGTGTTCCAGGGAGGAGGCAAGCATAGGGTCTCCCTACTCCTCTGCCATCTTAAGAGATTTTGCCTTCCTAAATTAGTAGAATCAGGGGAGACATTAATATTATGCTGTTCTGTTCGTTCTTTTGTTCTTTCTTTCTCTCTCTCTCTTTTTCTTTATTCCTTCCTTTCCTTCTTCTTTTCTTTTCTTTTCTTTTCTTTTCTTTTCTTTTCTTTTCTTTTCTTTTCTTTTCTTTTCTTTTCTTTTCTTTTCTTTTCTTTCTTTCCAATGAATAAGGGACAGGAGAGGGAAAAGCAGCCAGTTCTTCTCACTGCTAGGATACTAGTCTTGATTCTGAAAATAATAGGGTAGCTAATTAAAAGGAAAACAAACCAACAAAAATCCCCAAATCCAACAACAACAACAGCACTAAAACTACACAAAACCTCCCTGATAATTCTAACAGAGACTTCGGGATCATATTTGTTTACAAAGTAATGGAGGAGAATAAAATTGCATGAGGTCCATTTTACTGTTAGTGAGATCATCTGTATGCAGTGATATAGAAAGGATATGAGAAGAATGAAGGTTCTGTTCTAAAACTTTCTTGGACCACCTTGTGACTTTTCAAGATGACTTTGTCATATGCTTGAAAAGCAGTTCTGCTAGAGAAAACCCCAGAAAATTAGTAATTTCAGATTATGTAATGCTTCCAAGATAGCAGGATTTTAGTATTATAGTGACAGCTAATGATTGCAAACAGCTCCTGGTGGTATGCATCTTACTTGCTAATGAGTAGCTGGCAGTGGAGATTATCAGATGAAGCCTCTGTGCTGCTCCCCATGGCAAGTAAAGCCAACTGTTAAAAGTCACCAAGTTGTGGTGATAAACTAGAAACACCCCCCAACCCAGCTCAAGAAAAAAAACGCTACAAAATGAAGAAAAAAAATTCCAGCTTGGCCCCTGTGTGAAATCTTCACTGTGAAGTTCTCTGGAGCTCCTTTGCACTCTTCCAGAATCCTGTCTTGCCTGGTGCTATATAATTATGAATTTGTAGCTTAAGATCTTCCAATTTTCTAAGTATTTTAGATACTCTGTTTCGGCTAAAAAAATCATACCTGTTTAACTTATCAGCTTGCTAAAAGCAACTATTTCCCCATGTTAGGGAAATGAGTTTTATTAAATCATATCACTTCAATTTTTAATGGCTGTTAGATATGCACATGATGTCACTTTCCAGTTAGGTGACAAGTGAAAAGGTTAAAAGTATTACATTAAAGGACAAGCTCTCTTCAAAGTGAGGTTGCCCTCTCTACTTTGTATTCATCTGGGTATCTTGTAAAAACTGTGCTGGAGTGTTTAGGGACAGCTCTGAGCTGCTCCAGACCAGCGAAAATGGAATGGAAATACTAGTTCAAGGAGAAAAAAGAGCAATGTAAAATTTCCTACTGTTAGAAAAGAACTAGTTCATGTATTTTTAAAATGGTTGATGGTGGATATTAAAATGCTCTGGTGTTTAGATTCCATTAGAGAAGTTTAAAAGAATGTTATAACAGTTTATTTCAACATTTGAATATTTATAATATGCTAGAAACTACATCTTTTATAATTTTCAGTGGAAAGTTTTAGATGTTACCTTAAAAAATGCAAGGGGATGCATAATGTCTTACAGTCCTTCTAGGGGTTATGTGAGCACTACAGTATGATTAGTGGCTTTGAAACTTTTGGCCTGCAACCCAAACTAAGAGATACATTTCGTATCATGACCTAGCACCCAACGCAAAAGTTCAGAAGTTCATAAATCATTATTTACCACTTATGATACTCTCTGATATCTTTTTGCTTCCTTTCCCTTTCTTTTCTTCTTCTTCTTCTTTTTTTTTCTTTTCTCTTATTTCATTCTATTTAAAAATGTGGTCATGACCCACTAAATTGAGTTTACTTCTGCTAAGGTGTTGGGACCTGCAGTTTGAAAAACAGCTATAGATACAAGATTCAGTTCTTTGTTTTTTGTTTGTCTGTTTCCTGAGTGTTTGGGGGGTGGGGAGAGGGGCTGGTCTGAGCATAAAATCGGAGAGGTGGAAATAAAATTTATGTTAATGCTTCAGTTCAGTTAATTGGCTTTCAAACTTCCTGGGAGCTTGTCTGTGACATCAGTTTAAAGGTCTTTCCTTGCTCCGCACTTGCTTATCCTCTCAGATATCCATACTTTTCCCCATTACGCCAGTATCACAAACCTTCAAAAATGATAAAAACCTATCTGGGATGGCAAAACAGAGGAATACCTTTGGATGATCCTAATTGGTAGTCCAAAGTGAATGGATAAATTATAAAAGGGGTTAAAGTCATCTCTCTCATACAAATGTAAAACCTGTCACAGACTACTGAACTCATTAAGGAGGGAACTTGTAAGATATTATAGCTGGTTCAAAAGAGAACTCAAAAGTATCACCACACATTTATAGTCAAAGAAGGGAATGTTGAATTAATAAATGGATGCAAAACTGGTCACTATCCCACAGAGCAAAACTGGTCACTGTCACACGGAGCAGTAATTAATGCATTCTACTGGATACATTTCTGTGGATAGGAATTATTGGCACGACTATCCATTTTCTACAAGTTACCTCCTACAGGGTGGTGATATAACCTAGTCAAAGATAAACAAAAGTTGCCATAACCCAGATGGATAAGCTAGCCAGAAGATCCACTAAATTCCAAAGCCCTTCACAATTTTTCTTTATGCTGACTAGATTTAAGCTATTACGCACGATCCTGGCCTAGGTTTAACATTCAGCACGTGAAGGCCACATCCAGTTTGTGGAGGGTTTATTCAGTCTCTGGACTATCTTCTGAATATTTTCAGTTTGTTGCTATCATCTAAAAACTAGATTTTTTCCAAAATAATTCACTTTCCGCTTTGTCTTGAAAAATCAGAGTTGGTGACACAAGGCCCACATTTCTTCACAAAACTATGATTGGAAACATCAAAGGTCCCTTCTGTTTTTCTTTTTTTTTAATAGAAAATAGAAAAAAACGCAAATACTACAGAAGAACTGTACAGTGAATATAAACTGGTCATGCATCCTGGTAACAACAGCTATTAGGTTTGGTGTCTATTTTTCCATATTTTTGTTTTCTAAGTGTAAACATGCTTATCCCCCCCCACCCCTTCACACACAAAATAGAAATTACTTTTATAATTAGAAAGCCCGCTAGGCTTTTTTTTTTTTAAGAAATAAATTAGGAAAACTACAGAAAGAATGAAATAGTATAAGACAAATACAGTAAAAAGACATACTGTAAAGAATATACAAAAAAGTTGTTAAAACAGATGATTAAAGAATTATAAGTAAATTATATCAGCTAAAATGATTTATTAAAAAAATGTTTGAGGAGAAATAAATCACTTTAGCTGCAAGGTTGTCTAAGAGGACTAAACCAGCAGGAGCAGCTGTAGGGAGCCCTGGGCTCGTAGTCCCACTCACAGGCCTTAAAATGGGCCCTTCAGACTGATGCAGCCTTAGATGTTCAGGCCAAGTTCCACCGAGCTTTCTAGATGTTTTGGGATCATCTTCCTGGGGGAGACAGTAGCTAACCACAGCTTCGGCCTGGTCCTGTTTGTGTTTGTCGTCGTTGCTGTTTTTATCGTTGTTTTTAGCTTGGCCATAACAGCGAGTGCAAATCTGAGGCCAGGCTTTCCCAGCTCAAAACCTTCAAAAGCTCTTTCACTGGTTTCGGAATCAAGCCCTCACAAGCCTTGTTTTGGTGAAGGGCTCCTCCTTGCGGCTCCCTGGGTATCTGTCTCTCTTCCTTCCTCCCTTTCTCGAAGTGCCTGTGGGAGACCGGCCGCACTGGCCTTCTTCACTCCTTCTGTCTCACAGGAGCTGGCTTCACGCACACTTAGCTGCTTGGCATTTGAATTCACCACCCCTGGGTTATGCTGAAGAGGTCGTTTGTTTCTGCAGTCTTGAAACGTGAAACACTATAGTCGAGTTAACGTTTAAGCCCTGATAAGACAGTCGAGTATGTTTTTGAAAATATGGAAGAGAAGGGAGTGTACACATCACTTTGGTAGTAATTAAGGGGATGCATTTTCATAGTATAACGTGAGATCTTAGAGATCATGACCTCAGTCCCTGAACTTTTACATTTTCCGTTTGAAATACCGCTGATGTTCACGGTTTCAGCTACCGCTTAGGTGCTAACAACTCCCTTTCTCTGGGGCACTAGGTCCTATTTTTCTAACTGCATTGTACATATTTACATTTTGTCGAGTCGCGTTTCTCTTATATTTAGCTTGTTAGAAATGGAATTCATTATATTTCCTCTCTGAAAATGAACTTCCCTTTCCTACTTTTCTTATTCATAATCTCACTTTCTTCAGTCCCTCAGGCTTGAACTCCCAGTCGCCTTGTAGTAATTCCCTTCCATCTGCATTTTGTAGAGCTAGAGTCACTAGGTCCTGCTCCATATTTCTGCACATCCCTTCTTTTTCGTTCCAACGTCTCCCATCTTAATCCAGTCCAATCCAGTTTTTGCTACAACTCTCTAACGTCTTGACTCCGGGCTCTCAATCAGCCTCTTCAGCCTCTTCTTTTAAACTTAATCTTTCTGAAACACGACTTTCCTCAAGATCCTGCAGTAACATTAAACAGATGCTGATCTGTTACTGTGGATGTTTTAACATATTCTTGACTCTCCAGCCCTTTCGGTAATTTGTCTCCACCTTTCTTTTGCAGTCTTAATTTCTGCTGCTTATGTGAATGCCTCTGTTGAGGTTAATCCCTTTGCTGTCCTCTAAACGCGCTGTGCTCTTTGTTCATCGTGACCCTTCTTAGAGGAGACGCCCCCCTCCTCCTTGCTTTGTGTCTGTACCCTACCCAGCAGATGACGTTGAGCTCAAGGCTACCTATTTGTGAAGTCCAACAGGGCTCTTCTGATTCTCACTGATCCTTCTGGAATCCTTCTGGAGCAAATATGAAGGGGAAAAAATGTGTATGTGTGTATACATACAAGTATCTCCTGCTTTTGGAAAGTTCACATTATACTACTTGGCTCTTACAAAAGACTAACCTTAGTACCTGTTATCGCTAAATCTGAAGAGGATTTTCCACTTTTATGAAAAAAGGTGAAAAGTAAAAATAGGGCTCAGCGTTCGTTTGCAGCAAGCTATTATAGAGGCAGTGTGCGTCCTAAACAGGGAGAGTGACCCTGCCAAGCCCCTTCCCTGGGAACCACACTCAGTAGCTGAGCTTGAAACCTCCGTAACTCTCCGCTGTGTCCCCGAGCATCTCTGCTTTCTGTGGACTTATTTTGTGTATCCCTCAGCAAGATGTGTCCTCTAAGGTGCCTAAAAAGCTGACGAGAAGTTATTTTGGGGGTCTGGGAATGTTCAGAAATTTTTCAATACAAAGTAATGGTAATTGCCTTTTCATTTTATGCCATTTTGGCATATGAAAAGCTTTTATAGAAACACTCTATGTTCGGATAGCAGGGGAAACTTGTATGTTATTCTTATTACAGTTAAGTGGCTGCTGTTGATCACTGATAGGAACTGCAGTGTATTTACATTTTACATTATCTAGTAGGCTGTTGATATGAAAGAAGATAATCAAATTGCGAAAACCAGGTTGCTTTAATCCTTTTGTCATGGGTAATATTAATAGGTAAGCCTTAGAATAATAGGGAAAGATAAATCTATTACTTGCCCTACTCTTTGCCCTTTCAGAGCAATAGGATCTGCCCTGTCTAGCGATCAAGTTACAAGCCCTTTTATATGCAGTTTCTGTATACCATTAAAAGTGAAGACACTGTCCTTTTATTTTTCAGTTTTGTGTGAATGCACAGAGAAAAGAAGCATTTTGTCTTTTACACAAAGACTGTATCTGTAACACACACACAGGGATTTAAGAGATTTGAGACAATTTTCCGAATCATTGTAAACTAAACATTTATATGACATCTAGGATATTGTGCTAATAATGAAATTTTTAAATAGTTTTATTGAGCTATTATCGACATAAAATAAATTGCACATATTGAAAGTGTATCGTTTGATGAGTTTTGAGATATATTATGCCCCTGAAACCATCCCCACAATCACTATAATGAACATATTCATCAGCCCCAAAGTTTCCTTGTGCTTCTTTGTAATCCCTCCTTCCTCTACCCCCCTGCTTCCCCATTCCCCAGACAACCACTGATCTGCTTTCTGTCATTATACATTAGTTTGCATTTTCTAGAAGTTCGTATAAATGGAATCATACAGTGTGAATTCTTTTTTGTCTGGCTTCTTTCACTTAGTTTAATTCTGTTGAGATTTGTGCATGTTGTAGCATATCTTAGGATTTCATTCCATGTTACTGCTAAATAGTATTATGCATATGCCACAGTGTATCCATTTATCTGGTTTTGGACATTTGGGTTGTTTCCAGTGTGGGGCTATTACTAAAAAAGCTGGATGACATTTGTGTACAAGTGTGGACATACGTGCTCTCAGTTCTCTTAGGTAAATACCTAGAAGGAGAAGGTCTGGGTCATATGGTAGATGTATGTTTATATTTTCAGGAAGCTGCCAAACTGTTACTCATAGTGGTTGTACTGTGTTACACGCACACTGCAGTACACAAGAGTTCCAGTTGTTCCACGTTTCTGCCAACACTTAGCACGGCAAGCCTTTTAAATTTTAAATATTTTAATCGGTATATAGTGGTATTTTGCTGAGATTTTAATTTGCATTTGCCTGTTCATATCTTTTGCCCAGTTTTTGTTGAGTTGTTTTCTCATTATTGAGTTTTAAGAGTTCTTTATATTTTCTAGATATGTGTTCTTTTTTTTTTAAGATTTCATTTATTTATTTTTGAGAGAGCATGAGCAGGGGTGAGGGGCAGAGGGGGAGAGAGGAGAGAGAAACAGAATCCAGGCTGAGCAGGGAACCCAATATGGGACTTCATCCCAGGATCCTGGGATCATGAGCTGAGCCAAAGGCAGATGCTTAAGCAACTGAGCCACCCAGGTGCCCCTAGATATGTGTTCTTTAACAGATATGTAATTTGCAAGTATTTTCTCCCAGCCTGTGGCTGGGGCAGGTGAATTCTTCATCCCCCATCTATATTGAGGTAGCTCGAGGATTCCCATGTTTGAGAATTAGGAGATGTTCATTCTGGGTTGGGTCCTAGCTCAGCGAGGCAGGAGTGTTGCTGCTGGCTAATAATGAATTTTTAAGAATAAATGTTGGCATTTTTCTTGTTTGTAAGTGTAAAAATCACTTATTTTAGACAATATTTAAAATACTGAAAAGTGCAAATAAAGAAATGAGACTGGAATATCTTGGGAACACCAAGCAGAAGCCCAACTTTCAAGGCCGCGTACATCCCAAGTGTGAGTGCTTAGCGCTTACTGTATACTAGGCTTGGGGCAGCAGGATATTATTGGCTTCCTCCACTTTAGGGATGGGGCTCTTAAATTACTCTTATTTTGGCTAAGGATTGCCTCAGAAATACGGTGGGCCGAGGCTGCAGTTGTTCCTCCTGGATGTAGGTTGGGTGCTGTATCCGCCATGCGTGGTCGGTGTCTGGCCTGAGCACTTAATAAATGTTTATAAAGTAAAAATACAAAGTAAATGAAGTTCTTGAACATAGACGTTGTGGAATTAGTAAATGTCTTCAGAACCTAGAGCTGGGCAAGACTTGGGGAAGAAGGGGGTGATAAAGACAGAATTGGAATTAATCAAATGTATGTGACTAATACTGGCAAACATTACAGTAAAGTCCAAAACAAATGTCCTAAGTGTTAAGGGCTCCTTGTCTGTGGTGCTTTGTTGATGAAAAGCTTTCAGTTTGGTTGCAAAAGGATTTGATTTAAAATTCTAGCTCTGCTGTTTAGCAGCCACTTAAGTATTGGACCAATACTTAATCTACTTCACTTTGATTCTTTCACTTACGCATTATGAATACTTAGGCGTACCTGGCGAGGTGACTATGAGATTATAGGAGATAGGGTAGTACATACGGCGATTTAGGCAATCTGGTATAATGACTGACACTGTAGGAGCCCTGTAAATGTTAGGAGGGTTTTAGTTACTCACCTCTCCTTTCTTGTTTCTAGTCTTCGGCAGGACAACTCTCTGGCTGCTGGAGTGGGGACCTACCCACACAGCTCTCTGACTGCAGGAGCGGTTCATAGAGGGGAGAGCTTAGAATGGTACTGCCAGCCTCACCAGGATACATTTTTACACTGCTGTGTGTGTTTTTCAGTGGTAGGAAAAAAATCTCGTGGGAGAAAGATAATGGATTATACATTATAGTGTCCAGGACATAGTCTTTTTGTGCATGGAGTGATTTCTGTAAAGATGTATGGGTAGACTGACTTTCAGTACCTTGTGGAATGACTCATTAGTGTCAGAAGTTGTATTGGTTATACAAGGAAATCCCAAGACTTGTAAAATTGGAACCTTATTTTCATGGAAAAACATCTTGAAAAAGGAGTGAGGGTTGGTGGTCAGATTGGTGGAGTGATGGGCATGAGGGTAACTGGTACTTCTGTAACAATTTTAGAGTTGTTTCAGATGGATATTTGTAGTGAGCTATTCTTTGCCGCCATTCTGAGTTCTTTCATTCTGTCTTGACTTCTTTTCTCTTACTCCCAATCTGTTTCTTCCATGTCTGGAAGTTTTTTGACTTATGGAACGCAAGTTATCCCTCCTTTTCTAGTGTTCATAATGTTCTAAAGAAAGGGACTATAATATTATTCATTGCCAATCAGTCATACTAGCAAACTGATGCAGCCTGTGTATAGTTTAAATTTGATGTTTTAGGTCATGAAAAATGTAAATGCTTCACTTAATTACTTTAGTTATAAATTCTGTACAAAACAATTGAATTAAAAGGAGAAACCAAGAGTCAAGATGCTTAACTGATCGAGCCACCCAGGTGCCCCTTAGTCTGGCTTTTATAACAACCTATTTAAACTTTTGGGGCTTGAGACTGACTTACCAGAACCACTTTTATAATTTCCTTGTTCGTTCCATTTCTGTTTTGTGGCCAGACATGAAAAAGTATTGGAGGGGAGCCTGGGTGGCTCAGTCAGTTAAGCGTCTGCCTTCGGCTCAGGTCATGATCCCAGGGTCCTGGGATCGAGCCCTGTGTCAGGCTCCCTGCTCAGCGGGGAGCCCGCATCTCCCTCTCCCTGCAGCTCCCCTGCTTGTGCTCTCTCTCTCTCTGACAAATAAATAAATAAAACCTTAAAAAAAAAGTATTGGACATTTGAATCCTTCTATTAGAAGGCTTTTCTTCGTATGTTAGAACAGGAACCTCTTTTTAAAGGGCTTGTCTTTCTCTGTGTTCACAAAGCTCCTTGATGTAGCACCCGAAAGGCACATGACACGATGAACTAAGCAAGCCACATGACTACGTCTACCTCCAAAGAGGGAAGAAAACTGCAGTCCTACGTCTCCATAAGGCAGAGAGCCAGTGAATCTGATGATTCCATGGTTCTCATTTGTCCTCATTACATACACAGTTCTCATTGTAGGCAAAATAACTCACCCCTCCCCAAGGGCAATAACCTAAACTGCCCCATTCACTCCCAGTATCTCTCCGTCAGGTTCAAGTGTGCCATCTCTTGGTCTGGAGACTTTGTGAATTAAAATGACCCACCTCCCTGTCCCCTCCCACTCTGGTGGAACCGGGGAACATATTGCCCAGACTCTCATTCAGAAAGGGGAGGGTTGGGAGATATACAATAGTCACGGAGTGGTAGCAATTCGGAAATAGAACTGAGCAGGCTTTTGGGGGGCCCCCACCTTGGGGATGTTTATTAATTATGCCCAGATTCTGCTTCCTGGAAGAGGCCCCCAGTCTTTTTTCTCCATGCCCCTTGGCTCTGCCCTCTTGGAGTTTCTTCCTTTTCTAGTAACTTATTTGGCTGTCACTGAAGTGGGCACTGGAGAATAGGCTCTCTTTGGGGTCTGAGCAGTTTTCTCTGGCAACTTGCTGTCTCTATGGTTGTTCTAAATACCCACTTGTCAGAGTCCTTTAAAAAAAAAGATTTATTTATTTCAGAACAGGGGGAGAGGGAAAGAGAGAGAGAATCTTAAGCAGACTCCGCACTGAGTGAGAGCCCAGTGCAGGGCTCAATCCCATGACCCTGAGGTCATGACCCAAGCCTAAATTAAGAGCCGGCCGCTTAACCTACTGAGCCACCTGGGCTCCCTGGTCTTCCTTTAATCCAGACTGAAAGCGGTCATTTTGGCCATACAGCTCTCAAACATTTTGTTGGCTCCTTAGCCATTTGATTCCAATCAGCTTCATGTGGCAATAGCCAGACCTACAATTTTTGCTAGACATCTCTCAGATTTGCTACATTCCTCACCGCTTTTACCCCGCAGGTGCTGTCTCCCTTCTTCTTCTTCTTCTCCTCCTCCCCCTCCTCCCCCTCCTTTTAAATTTATTTATGTGACAGACAGCCAGCGAGAGAGGGAACACAAGCAGGGGAGTGGGAGAGGAAGAAGCAGGCTCCCAGTGGAGGAGCCCGATGTGGGGCTCGATCCCAGAACGCCGGGATCACGCCCTGAGCCGAAGGCAGACGCTTAACGACTGTGCTACCCAGGCACCCTCCCTCCTTCTTTATTTGAGGGTAACTTTTCTCAGGCTTCAGCTGAAGACCTACGCTCTTCGTCTGTTTTCCTGAACCGTTTTATCCCTAGTGAAGGAACTGACTACATGCCACATTGATCCATGCTGAGGTTTCAGTATCAGGTGTAACGGTTGTATTCTTTTTTTTTTTTTTTTTTAAGATTTATTTATTTATTTATTCGACAGAGAGAGACAGCCAGTGAGAGAGGGAACACAAGCAGGGGGAGTGGGAGAGGAAGAATTAGGCTCATAGAGGAAGAGCCTGATGTGGGGCTCGATCCCATAACGCCGGGATCACACCCTGAGCCGAAGGCAGACGCTTAACCGCTGTGCCACCCAGGCGCCCCGTAACGGTTGTATTCTTGATTTGATGCTTACCGGAGGTCAGCTGTTGTTCCTTCAAAGGCTTTCCCCATCTTAATTCCAACTGCTTGGGGTTGAGAAGTTAGTTGCGTTTTCCAGTCTTTGAAGTCTTTGACTCTGAGCTCTATTTTCGTACATTCCTGCCCGTGGGCCAGCCAGTTCTCTTCTGATGCGTTTCCTTCTCGCACGCGCTTCTCTTCATCTTACTCAGTTACTCTTTGCATCTCACTCTTTGTCTTGTCATCTTTTGCATTTGCTTTTGCATCTAATCTCATTTTTCACCAGTTCCGTATGGGCCATGCCTCCTTGTACTCTGCCGAGGTTGCCAAACTATTTCTAGACCTTTCTTTTGGACCCATCACTATATCCTGTAAGCATTTTCTTTGAGGATTTCAGAGGCTGTTCCTTTTCCTTTCCTGAGCTGTTTTCTTGATTACATGCCTTGTGTTATTCTTCTCCAGTTGTTATTCCCTTAAAAGTAAAATTGGCCTGATATGTTTTCTATCAACAAATAAGCTCCGTTACCGTCCACTTGGGTCCACAGCTCAGGGCAGGTCGACCTCCACAAACCCCAGTGCAGTTCTCTGTTTCCAGAAGGCTCTTGCTCAGATAAAATCTTTATTTACTCTCCCTGCTGGATTTTCTGGTGTGGGTGGAGTATATGAAAACTAAAATCTGGAGCACTTGCTGCCACCAGGACTTAACGTTGCTTTGCTTACAGGGGCTGTCCTCACATTGTGACGTGTCTTCCCAGGTTCCCCCCAGCCTCCTTCCCAGTTGCTTTCTAGGAGTTGCTGTCCTCCCCGAATGTACAAATATGGGAGGAGAAAGAGGAAAGTGGTGTGTGTGTGTGTGTGTGTGTGTGTGTGTGTGTGTGTTGAGGCTCACAATCTTACCAACACAAAGATCTGCGTTGATGGGAATTTAAAGTTGGTTGCAGTGGATACAGTCAGCCCTTGAGTGTCGGAATCAGGTCACCAACTGTGGAGGGTATTAGAAGTGCCTGCCTTTCTTTTTCAGGGGGCCTCAGTTCTATAATGCTTAGGTGGTTATGGCATGACAAGAAACCTGGACAAGTTTTTGTTTTGTTTTGTTCTGTTTTTCCTTTCCTCAGTCCAGTGTCCGATTTACAGAAAGCGAGATCCTTCCAGTTTCTGGGATTGTCTGTTGATTTTAGTTTTATATGTATAATTTCTTGGGTTATTTCCTGCCTGTTCAGAAATTGATAGAGATTGCACGGTTCAGGGCACACATGGTTTTGAACTGGAAGTCTGTGCCCCTTAATTTCTGGGTTTGTCTTTTGACACCTGGAAAGGGCTTATGTTCTTAAGTTTGGTAATAGAATTCCTAAAAGTAATTATTGTGGTATCTCTATGTTTGGCTTTTTACTAAAACGGGTAAGACTTTTACATTTTCATCTGAACTTGACATCATATAGTGTTTCTGTTTCAGACAGCAGCAATGTTTCCCTTCTTCAGAAAATCTCCGGAATCTAAAAAGCCCTCCGCACCAGAGACAGAAGCAGATGGATTTGTCCTTTTAGGTGAGTCTTTTTAAGAAACAGAATCATAATGATTTTTCCTTTAAAAGATTACTTGGAAATTATATGATTGATTTTTAAAATTATTTCCTACTAATTCCAGAATTCCTTTATGTATATGACATCTATAAAAATAAAGGTCATCAATCACTTAGAATATTGGCTGTCAAGTCATACACTTCTTACATATTCCTTTGGCTGTATCCTTCAAATTAAATGTATAAAATCATCCCTCTTTTTTCTTTATGATAAGCTGGTCAACCTTTTTAATTGTGAAAAACCAAAAGTCTAGGGTCCTTGGTAGATTCAAGTTCTGTTTTATAAATAGCACCAAACCTTGCTTCTTAAATTAGCATCTGAAATTAAATCAGGCATCCAATAAATAATTTGCTGAACGAAGTATACTTTTTAAACATGTTAAACATGTCTTCTAAATGTTTGTTAAGACTGGTTTATTTTCTATTATAGAATTGATACCTGCAGTTATTGCAATTTTGGTAGCTTTAAAAAAAATTCTTTCAAACAAATGCTATGCTCTTTCTAAGGGGAGTTCTGCAAAATAACATTTCCTTCATGTCACTGTGACTTTCCCCCAAGGAAGAGATTTGCAGTCTTTGTATAGTTCTTACCAGAAATTCTCTCCCCAGAGGGTGGTGAGCAAAAACCCAGTGTTCCCACATAGCACGCATCCTCTTCCACTCTGGACTTCCTCCTGCCAAATTCAGCTCCTTCCCTGAGAGGATGTGCATGAATCCGTAGGGTACTTGTTCCCTGGGATGTTTCTCAGGTGTCTCCCTTTCCAGAGTCTGGTTTCCTACCTCTTACGGTCTTCGTCTTGGCCCAGCAGACTGGGGTTCTCTAGCATCGGCAAATGCTCTCTATGTCTTGAAAAGTGGAGGATGGCTCCTTGGATTTAAGGGTGATCCTGAATTTTCAGTTTAGGCCCTCTCAGAGTCAGGGTTCCTGTCATGCCTGTTTTCCCACACGTTTAGAAGTATGGGTGGTGGGTCTCCGCCTCTTCAGCCCTTCTCTTCAGGATCTGGTCTCTCACAGAAAGGACAGAAAGGTTTCACCCATCTGGCCCTCTTCCACTGCTAGGCCTTAATCTCTGGGAGACCAGATTAGAGTTCTTCTTGTGGCTAAATGTTACCTTAGAGTATCCCGTCTCTTCCACAGTCGAGTTCTGGCAGGCCCGAATATGCAGTGCTGGCAGATGCCCTTTCCCTTCTGGCACTTTGTCTGAATCTGCCTCATATGTCCTGGGACAGGGGCAGTAGCTTGACTGGTCAGAGCTGTGTTCTCTCTGCCCAGATCTCCTACACCTGAGGCAAAATAGTGAGGCAATGTTTGACCAGGGCCAGTGGTTTATCCGGGGAATTTTCTGACGGGTGTAAACTGGGGTGCCGTGTACACGCCTGCTTATCTGGCCCTTCTTACCACGTCAGGAATTTGTGCCCTGGCTTCCAGGTCAGAACTGGCTCCATCAGTCCCAACCTCTGTTCCTTGAAAGCTGCCAGTGTTGCTTCCCTCCTGAATTAGCCTCACTAACCGAACCTCATGGATGCCTCTGGTCTGCTTCTTTAGGCCTTTTCACAAGAAATTCATCTCTCAAAATTTGCTTCAACAAAGCCTGGTGTTCCAAACTCTGTTCTGTGTTTCTCTGTAGTCTCAACACATACGTAGAGAACTTTGCTACTTTCTGTTGTTTTGCGGTTCGAAATCAACATTATTATTTTTGTAATGAAACAGCTGTCTGAAGGCTGTGAGTTTAGCGCGCAGACATCTTTGAGAGCACATGCAGCTTCTAATGCTGGGCATCAGAAACTTTTTACACATCTTCACCTCTCTGGCTCTCGAGCCTGGCACTTGGCTGCACTTCAGGGGTAAGTTTTAACCACAGCCGAAAACACTCCAGCTGCTGCTCTTTCTGAAATCTCTTCCAGTGTCGGGTAGCTCGAAACATGTAGGTGCTTCACTTACAACTGGTTAGACCAATAGGGGCTCAGTTTCCGGGCTATTCTACCTCAGCGGGTGAAGCTTATTTGCTGTGGACCTTTCCTCTTCTAGAAAAGACTCTGGTTTAAGAAGTAGTCTTTAGCTGAGCCTCAGAAGATGGAGAAACTTTCAGATTTGCTAATTCATGAGGAAACTTGTAGCACTTCATTACTCTCATCTGCTCTCGTGTTCCAGCTGTGCCATCTGATATACCTAAGCTCTAAGGGTACATTTTCCCAAAAGTCGACATGCTGTACGTGACGGGCATTTTCCCAGGACCATCTCGGACTGAGCTAGGTAGGTTCTGTCCCCCCACTGTGCCTCCCCTGCAGTGTTATGTCCCTGGCAGTCATGGCGAGGAATCACTTCTGTTGTTCAACCACAGCGATGTGATTTGAGATGCAGCTGGTGGTACTCCCTCTTTCAGATGATCCAAGCCAGACAAAGTCCTCTAGATGTCTGCTGAGACTTTCTCCTCCTTCAGCTTCCTGAGTGTGGATGCTTGTCTCTGTTTAGCCCTGTTTCCCTCCAGATACAAAGCTCTACCCCTTCACCACTTTCCGTGAAAAATCCTTGCGTCCATGTACTGTTCTGTGAGCTTAGTTACTCTCCTCAAGTTGTGATGCCATCAGTCAGCATCAGTGTTGGCTCTCACTTCCTGTGTCGTCTTTCTCTTTTCATCGATCACACCACCTCGCTTCCTTCTCAGGAACACCTCAGAGGCACTACAGAGAAGCGCAGATAAGAATTCTGACTTGAGCCAGACCTGTTGGCTCTGTATCCTGGCTCTCCAACTTGCCAGAGTCTCCGTGAGAGGGGAGGCAGAACTTCTCCTCGCTCCTCTTAGGGTCTCTGCCTGGGCCTGAGAAGTACAGACACGCAGGACGCATTAACAGGAGAGAAGCATACAGGTTTTTACATGTACACAGAAGCCCCCCTAGGCAAACAAAGACCCAAAGAAGTGGCAAAACTTATGTGCTTATATACCAGGTTGAACAAAGAGGCCATTGTGGAAAAGTAAAGAATGTGGGGAGACTAAAGGAAGATAAGGGTTATTTTAACAGGGTCTGTTTGTACAGAGTCCTCTTGGCCTCAGTTCTCCACCTCTGCTGATAAGAATGTTTCTTTCCTCCTGGCATCTTCCATAGGGGGCTTTATCTCCTGCTTTCAGGAAGGAAATGGGTGGTCAGAGAGCCCTTCTTGCACCTGCTGTTTTTCAAGTGCCTTTAGCTCAGAATAATCCTTATGCCAAGGTGGCATATTTTGGGGTGGTAGATTTGCCGCCCTTCGCCATTTTGGACAAGTTATACAACCTCCAGGGGTGGGAGGGCATTTAGAAAATGAACATGATAATAGTACTAACCCCGTAGGGTTATTGAGAGGATTAAGTGGGTTACCATGTGTAAGATGCTTAGAACAACCCTGTCCGTGAAATGGTACTATTAGGTCCACATCAAGGTGAGGACTTAACTTTTCTGAGTTCCTCCAGCTAGCATATAGCAGATCTAGAAGTAGTCCAGGCAATCTGACTTTGGAGCCTAATCCTCTTAACCACTAAGCTACCTGTCTTTTTTTTTTTTTTTTAATGTCATAATATTTTAAATTTTAAAACAGTGACATTTTAAGCTCCTTAAAAATTTTTTACATTGTGTTCCTTACTGTTTCAAAGAGGAAGTATTGTGTTTCTTTGTTTTCATTTTTTAAATAAAAGAGTGTTGGTTGTTGTTCATAAAGTTCGGCTTCAGTTGTGGCTACCTCAACCTTTTCGGTATGTAATACGGAATGTATAATATTCTGAATATTTTTAAATATTGCAGACAACTGTCATCTCTTTAATGAGGTTGAGGTTGGAAGATGGTATACGTTATTTAGTTAGTAAAAAATGCATCGACAGTTAGGGACTTAATTGAGTTGACTGGTAAAAGGAAGATTATTAGGAATATAGTAGGCTGTCTTTAAAAATGGTTTTTAGTTTTTATTTTTTAAAATTTTTTTTATTATGTTATGTTAGTCACCCTGCAGCCTATCATTAGTTCAAAATGGTTTTTGAAGTGGTTAACACTTTAAAAGTGGTAGCCTCTTTTATTAAAGCTGACTTGTTCTGCTACGTTGTTCTTTTTTATCATGCGATGACATACTGACAAATGTAATATCTACTTTAGTCTCAGTGCAGACTGTGTAAAATATTTTGGAAAATGCCAAATGGGTCCAATGGTAGGTATGAACTGCTCTTATTAACATGCCCCCTACTTGCCCACGTGTACTTTGTCATCATATATCCACATACCTTTCTTAGTCCTCACGTGCAGTAGCTACGTTGCAGGAAAATAAACATACATGGTGGGCTTTGTTGTGTTTGGGAAGTGATACAACCAAGTGAAGACTTAGAAACACAATTTTATTTATGGCAACAACTTCCTCTCAATACGGATTCTACGGAATTTCTTAGAGTATCATTGTATGTGGTCTTCATAACCTGTTTCTAAAATGGTCAGAGTAAATATGTTGTGAAAGGTATAAATTATCTCTTTTTCCCCCACTCGAGAGTACCTTTTACCCTAGGCAAGCCTTCCTGCTTAACACCAATAGGTTTTAGGTTGCAGAGATTAGATGGCATTGCTGAATTGCTAAAGTCAACACCCCGTGACTTGAAATTCAGGGTTCAGTCAGAGCCTAGGCACTTTGTTGAGAATAGGAATATCTGGGCTGTTGGTATACAATTAGCTCACTTGTGGACATAAAGCTTTTTCCCTGTTAAGGTTTCCAAAGCTGTTAGCCTTTGTGAAATGTCTAGTGTGCTGAATAAGGATAAAGGGGAAAAAAGCCTGGTAGAAAAACATCCTTTCCCTTGTAACCAGTTCCTATTCACATAAGAAGGTATTAGCTATTCGTTCATTCAGTAATGAAGTTGAAGTAATCCTCCAGGGTACTCATTTTACACAAAAACAAATTGCAGTTTTCATTTGCATCGCTGGGTGGCGATTTTTCTTGGTTTTATACTACTGTTTAAAACCCCAGCGAGCATGGTACTATTTGTAATTACCAGGGTTTTCTTGTGTTATGACATGTTTAATTGTACTTTTAAGACATTATCTTTAAGTTGATTACAAATTTACTACTGTAGTGTGCAACCTCATAGTTATTTTAAATTAAGGAAAAGGGTATCTGTTGCCTCGATGTTGGCATATAATTCCTTCCAAAACTAAGACAAAGGCATGAATTAGCTTATTATGTTATGGCAAAAAGAAGGAAAATAAAAGCAACAAGAAAACCCCACAGAATATAAGAGGAAAAGGAATAATTTAGGTTACTCTCGTTATGTTCGCTGACATTGTTGACTAGGTATTGAATAGGACTTTGGAGCCGGCGGAATGAAATCGGACAAGGGCCGCCCCAGAGATGGAAGGGCTTAGGTTACGGGACAGCCGACATTCATCATGGCTTTCAGAATGTGCAGGTGCTTCTCGAAGTAGGGCACGAGGACCTGGAGTTTCCATTAAGCTAATTATTTTGTAAAACTGAATCAAGAGTCCGAGTTTAGTAATTCAGCAGCTTGGATTTCATCTTTGAAGTATTGATATTGAAATATGTAACTCAGTCTCACCTTCCGTTTTCCAGTTGAAATGAAACGTGATGGGTTATTTTTAAGATTGACTCCTACTGAATTCCTCATCCTCAGAATCATTCAGACCGTGTATACACACTCAAGTTAAACTATTCCATTCTTATATGGAATTTTGGGGTAACTTCTTTGTCTCTGTGCTCCTTCCTTTATTTAAAAGTGGGAATTTAACGGTGTACAAGACGAATTTACATTCCAAGAGGTGAGGGACAGTAAGACACTTTGATTCCCTCAGGCTTTAATTAAAACAACAAAGATAAAAACTAAACAGATTTTCAGTGTGTGCTTCCTATTTTTACTCCCTGTTTTTACGACAGAAGTATACCAAATCTTTTTTTAAAAAATAGAGTGTTGCTGGATTTAAAAAGCAACTGGTCCTATTAATATCTCTTTACCCATGTATTGGGACATCCAGAAAACTCAAATTACAATTACTTTACTTGGCAATCTTTGTATTTTTACTCTGACCTTGCAATTCTAAAGCAGGTGTGCCAGGTTTTTTTTCAGCTAAGTTCATTATGCACTTTTTTATTTTCCCGTTATGGATAGAATTAACAGAACTTTCACATTTGTTGGCTCCTAATTCTGTTCATCTAGCGACTCTTCAGAGTAGGAAGTGTTCAGGCGAGGCTGTTCTCTGTGGGGTGTATCCCCTGCCTTATCTGCTTGACCATGCAGATTGGAAGGAACATCATGGGGCAAAGGACCATACTGAGAAGTAGAACTGAGCCTGCTGTTTCATACAATTAATTGTGAGCCAGTCATTCATTCATACTAAGGCTCAGTGCTATCAGTCGGATGATCCGTCTCCCTCCCTGGTTCTAACCCTCCTGTGCATTAGGGAGCGCTTTGAAAAGAGATTGGTGCTGGGGCCTCCAGAATCCCTACATTCTGGTTAGACAGGCCTGGGGTTTGACCCAGACAGGAGCCCCCCCCCCCACGTTCCGCGGACAGTTCTAGTGTGCATGCAGGGCTGAGAACCACTGCTATTCATTCTCTGTAATTTAGTGATCATACAGCATCAAACACTTTGAAAAGGACCTCATAAAAATATAGGCTTATGGTTTCTCTTCCACTGTAGTTGAGCCATAAACAAATAAAAAGCAAATAAAACCACATTTCTAGGTTAAACACACTTCCTTTCAAACATTAAATAGGTAAAGAAGGAGAAAGCTTCAAATGTCTTATAGTAATATATTTGGAACCTTAAATTTTTTTTTTAATCAGGGGAGCGATTGAGAAGCATTTTATTAACCTAATTATACAAATGTGAATTCCAAGTGGCCTATAACTCTTTTCGTCTTTAGCCATAGTACATCTATTTGACGGATTAACACCTGTAAACTCTTCAGAACCACTCCAAGGGACTTTTTCTTTGAACTAAAACCTTCAGGCAGCCGTGTTTTTAGTACGGCGATTTGGGGGTCATTGACTGGTTTGCTCCGGTGCTGTTTCCCGGAGGTCACTTGTGCAGTACCTCAGTAGAGAAGCACTTCAAGCGTGCACACCGTATTTCGTAAATGAGGATCCACCAGTACTGCGGTAGAGGCTTTCATCACGCTCTCTCTTCCACGTTTGAGACTATTTAACTGAAAACTTGTGATGAGTAGCTTTTATATTTGAGCTTAAAAGTTTATTTTTTTCTTTCATTCTGTTGAGGAAATGAAAAATGAGGATGACAATCAAAGTAAAATGTACAGCACGAACATGGTACTTTGTACTGGTAGTTCAGGTAGGGTTGGAAGACCTCAGTGTTGGCTTTCTGGTAATCTTAATAATATGACAGTATCCTTTCATATTTTAGCGGTTGTCTTACTCAGCATCTTTTTTTCCCCTTTGAATGCAACCAAAGCAGATTATGAAGGGGAGGATTCTTACTAAGGGTAACACATTAATCTTCATAAATGTGAATTTCTGAAAAATATATCGTCTTCCTTTATTCTGTCATGATAGAATTAGGGTGTTACCTCAGAATAGCATTATCTAATACACTAAGCCAGAAGAAAACATCTTAAATTTGTGTGATGGAGTCTTTTCTTATTATAGTGATCACTAATGGAATGCTCTCGAGCGTCTCCTCTGACACAGGTGTTTTGCTCCTTGTTAAAAATGCTGCAGATTCCTGGGCCTGACCCATACCTAGTGAAACCGAATCTTTGGAGCTATAGCCTAAGAATCACATTTTAAAAAAGCAATGCGCCTGACTTTTCTATGACAAAAGAGACAAGAATATACAATGGGGAAAAGACAGTCTCTTCAACGAATGGTGCTGGGGAAACTGGACAGCTCCCTGCAAAAGAACAAGAGTGGACCACTTTTTTTTTTTTTATAATGATTTTTTATTATATTATGTTAGTCACCATACAGTACATCCCCGGTTTTCGATGTAAGGCTCGATGATTCATTAGTTGTGTATAACACCCAGTGCACCATGCAATATGTGCCCTCCTTACTACCCATCACCGGTCTATCCCATTCCCCCACCCCCCTCCCCTCTGTAGCCCTCAGTTTGTTTCTCATAGTCCATAGTCTCTCATGTTTCATTCCCCCTTCTGATTACCCCCCCTTTCTTTATCCCTTTCTTCCCCTACTGATCATTCTAGTTCTTATGTTCCATAGATGAGAGAAATCATATGATAGTTGTCTTTCTCTGCTTGACTTATTTCACTAAGCATTATCTCCTCCAGTGAAGAGTGGACCACTTTTGAACACCATACACAAAGATAAACTCAAAGTGGATTAAAGACGTAAATATGAGACCTGAAACCGTAAAACTCTTACAAGAGAACATAGGAAGTAATTTCTCTGACATCAACTATAGCAACATCTTTCTAGATTTGTTTTCCTGAGACAAGGGAAACAAAAGCAAAAATAAACTGTTAAGACTATGCCAAAATAAAAAGATTTGGATAGCAAAGGAAACCATCAATAAAACAAAAAGACAACCTACTGAATGGGAGAAGGTGTTTCCAATCGACATATCTGATAAGGGGTAATATTCAAAATATACAAAGAACTTATATAACCCAAAACCAAAAAAATCAAATAATCCAATTAAAAAATGGGCAGAGGTCCTGATTTAGACATTTTTTCAAAGAAGACATACAGATGGCCAACAGATACATGAGAAGATGCTCCTACTGATACGGGAAATGCAAATCAAATCCACAAAGAGATATCACTCTACACCTGTCGGAATGGCTAAGATCAAAAAGACAAGAAATAACCAGTGTTGGCGAGGATGTAGAGGAAAAGGGAACACTCATGCACTGTTGGTGGGAGTGCAAACTGGTGCGGCCACTGTGGAAAACAGTATGGAGGTTCTCAAAAAATTAAAAACAGAAAGACCGTATGATCCAATATTCCATTACTGGGTGTTTATACAGAGAATAGGAAAACACTAA
Organism: Ursus maritimus; assembly: GCF_017311325.1. NCBI lineage: Eukaryota > Metazoa > Chordata > Mammalia > Carnivora > Ursidae > Ursus > Ursus maritimus. The sequence continues at coordinate 64,567,828 of NW_024425563.1, read as the reverse complement.
TTCGAAGGGCTATATGCACCCCTATGTTTATTGCAGCATTATTTACAATAGCCAAATTATGGAAGTAGCCTGTGTCCTTTGATAAAGAAGATGTGGGGCACACACGCGCGCACGCACAGGACTATTACTCAGCCATAAGAAGGAAATCTTGCCATTTGCAACACATGGATGGATCGAGAGGGTATAAATACCAAGTGAAGTAAGTCACTCAGAGAAAGACAAATACTGTATGATCTCACTCATGTGAAATGAAGAAACAAAGCAAATGAACAAAGAAAAAAAAGAAACAAACCCAAAACAAGACTCTGAACTATAGAGAACAAACTGATGGTTACCAGAGGGGAGGTGGGGGGTGGGGATGGTGAAATAGGTGAAGAGGATTAAGAGTGCACTTATCGTGACGAGCACTGAGTAATATGTGGAATTGTTGAATTGCTATATTGTACACCTTAAACTAATACAACACTGTCAGCTATACTGGAATTTAAGAAAAAGAATTTCTGCTACACTCTGGTTATCAACTAAATGATAAACCGATAGACTACAATTGGTATTTTCACTAAAAAGTCATACTTTTATGATTATATGTACCTATATTTTATATATACATACGCACACATAGATATACATTAGTCATATTTTTAATGAGAAGTATTACGTATACTAAAGCCTTACGTTATAGTATAAATGACTTAAAGGAACCATCGTTCTGAAATTGTTCAGTATTCTAAGTCAAATAGCTCAGTTCTAAACTTATGGAATGATTTATTTTTATTTTTGGCACCTATTGTTTCCTGATGCACGAGGTGAAAATATGCTTGGCAGCACCAAAGGAAGACGAACCCTTAAAATAGTTTGTTGAAGGATTGGTTGAAAGAGTTGATAACTCTGATAACCAGCCGTTGTCCCTGTTGGTCTCCCTATGTTAGGGGTTCTTAGCCATGGTGACTTTGGGGGGCTGAGTGGAGTGGTCTGTAAACCTCTTGAAATTATAGGCAAAATTTTGTATTTGCGTTTTTCTGAGGAGAAGGATCTTTGCGTTTCATCAGATTCTCAAAGGTCTGTGACCCTAAAGAGATAAAAGAATCACTTTCCTAGATGGAGCTGTGTATACAAATGTTCACTAGCCCCTCGGGCTGTGTGATCTCAGGGTGTTTTTATTTTAACGTCAGAGGTAGCACAGTCATTGTCAGAGGTGTGTCACATCTCCTTGGCCACTTATACTAGTTTGGCTTCAGAAAATAGAATGACTTGTGAGCAGCTAAAAGAAAATTAGGGAATAATTACCGTAATATAAGATACACAGCCAACGCGGTATCTGGAAGGAGGTTGCAATCTAAGTGGCGAGACCTACAAAAATAAAAATTAAATGTAATCGCAAAACAATACTATCAAACATCAGGTGTTGGATAGAATGACTTGTCCCGTTAGGGACAGCTCACTCGTGTGTTGGCGTTTTTCTGTCTTGTCAGTCTGGTATGAGTAGACGTGCATACTTTTCCAGTGATGCATTCGGGACATGATACTGCAATTAGTTTTTTTGTTAGAAAAACTAAAAGCAGGCAGATGATAATAGAGATGTACAGATCCCAAACTGTGACTGGAGAACTCTTTTACGTGTTATATTAAACATATAATTAGTAATTAGTAATGATAGTTTACTCTTGGTTTGCTTTTATATGGACCTGTCACCGTTCTTGTAGTAGCTCCTCTATCATTGTTCTGTAATGTTATTTAAACTTTTATTTTTATATGTTTTACCACTTGGATCGTAACTTCCTTCCAGACGTCTCGTCTGCTTTGCGTCTTACCTAATAGCACGATGAGTTCCATAAAGCAGATCCTCAGTCTACATGTTGTCAACAGATCGTGGAGTGACTTCTAGATCACTTAGTATTTGGTTAGAAAACTTGGTAGTGTCTTCTATGGAGGTGTTTTTCCAGTGGAAATGGATCTTTATTGAACTTACGTCACCCATCACCTGGACTTAAATTATACTAATTTTAGTTATTCTATTAATGCAAACCGAAATAAGCATTCAGAGCAGGTTTGCCTCTTCCAAACTCATTCGCTCTTCTTCCACACTTCAGAGAATTCCCTTCGTCTCCATGACCGTGTGTTTCAGGAGAGACTGGCTTTATTCCCGGCCCTGGGAGCTCAGTTCTGATTTGTCTAAGCCAGTCAGGGCGGCCCAGTCCACCTTGCCAGGGCACCCGTGGCAATTCTGCCTGATGGGATGCGAAGGAAGGTTGGCTGAGGGGCTCAGGGGCAGATGCTGCAGAGATAGCCACCTCTTCCCCGGGGGCTCTTTTATCTGGATGACGTGCCTGACGAGGTTGCGTACATCGCTGCCACCCTTGCCGAGGGGAGGTAGCTCGGGACAGAGATAACGTGCTGAAGATGGCAGAATAAGATGAGAAAGCAGTTTGGTCCATGATGGCACTGTTGAACTGATATATTTACGAGCCTGGCATCTGTCAACCTCTGGCTTCTTCCTAGGTGAGATAGTAAATTCCCTCATTAAGGCTGAAGCCACTTTTAGGTAGGCTTCTCTTCCTTGCGGTTGAAACTGTCTGGACTGATGTTTGACAGGTATGCTTGTAATGTCCAGACTTCATGGGATATATATATTTCTTCATTTGTTGGGGATATAGGAAAAGTTTATATTTCTGTCCTCTAAAACTTAATTTTTAACAAAACAGTGTATGGAAATAGTCTTGAGTTACATTGCAAATGAAATGAATAGGTTGTCGGCGTCACATGTAAACATTTTGAAAGATGCGGCTCCTGGCATCAGAAAGGGTATGCCTCCTGGACGTCGCCGGTGCCTGGCCAGGCTCTGTATAACACTGCTCCAGATCAGCCGACTGGTGAACAATCGCATTCATTGTTTGGTGATCAGAAAACACGTTTAATATACGAACACAGTAGTTCACTACTTATATGTAGGCATTCTGCTATGTTTTAGTTCTATTTTAAGAAACTGGTTGGTAGGTAGAGATTGATGTGCAACACATGATAATTTTTCCCATCCAAACAAGGGAAATGGGATCCCTGATGCATTTTCTTACAAGTCCAATTTTCAGGAATGGATTGCTGATATTAAACAGGAGATTCCTTTGCGAATCTGGACCAGCTATTTTATAAAGTCAGCAATCCTGCTAATGATACAGTCTTAAACTTAATATAGTGTTAAAGCAACTCACCTGTATGACTCACATATCTTTACGTGTTATATATTTAGAAATGTACCATTCCTAAAAATGCTGAAGGCGATAAATGAAATTGTCATCCTTTTTTTAAAACATGGAAATTTGGGAGGAAAATTGAAATGTATATGTTTCTTTTTATCATCCCAGATTTATAGTTCTAAAGTCACTATTTAAAGTTTAAAACCTATCGTATATTATGTTCTTACTTGAATTGCATGTCGGTCATGCTCAGTGTGTCGGATTTTAAAGAAGAGTTTTTAAGGGCAATGATGAAAAGTTCATTAATCTTATTTTTCAGTGTTTGCATTTTCTATTATAAAATCAAGCTACAATTTATTACATTCTGCCATTAAAGGGTGGGAATGCTGCAGCATATAATTACTAGGTGTTGAAGGCGATTTTAGGGATAATTCTAAACAGCCTCATATGTAAATATTTCCGGTTGAGAGTTATATATTCTAAATACTTTATATAAATTCTTTTGTTTGCTAAGAACGGAAGGTAAATATAGTACAGAAGCTACTTCGTATAGAACACTGCATTACCATATGAACCAATTATAGTAAGAGCTTTCCCTTCCCCGTGAGATATAAATGCCTTTCTAGCCTGTGGGCATCTTTTTATTGCCAAAGGTAGTTTAAATTTACCACCACAAAAATTCAATTATGATTTCTACCTGTTACGAAGATATGCTAATGAATCCAAATATATTTTAATATTCCCAGTTCAGATATGCTTAAATGTTTTCCATTCCCTAAAAGAATGCATTTTCTTTCAGCTCCTGTAGGTCTCCAAGGTTACAGGACCTTGAAGCCTGTAGAGCTCAGTGTGGTACAAACCTGTATTTCTTGGGTTGCGTTCCGTGCGCACCCTCCTGGAACAAGGCAGAGGTGTTACCGCTGACAAAATTGAACAACAGTGGTCTTTCTGTAGGAAAAAACAAGCTGATGGAATTTCACGTTTTTGTTCTGAAATTTTCCTTAAATTCTAGAGAGAGCCACCATTAATTTTATAAACAGGTATTCGGCAGATCGCTTGTATGAATAGGACTAAAGGAGTAACTTGCAAACAGTCTTACTGACTTCTTTGGGTGCTTTGTTCTTTGAACATTTGTAGTCCTAGTCACGGTTTTATATTCTGACAACCTATAAAATAAAATAAATCGAACATTCACAGCAATTTAAATTTAGAATAACTAAACATAAAATTTTGTCTGAAATTATAGTTTGTATGATAAAATTTAAAATGTCAATATTTCATAATGCTCTGCAAAGAACATTTTGACTTTCAGACACTCCGTGACCTTCAGTATGGGAAGAGATTAGGTTCTGAAGGAGAAGATGGGAGCACTGCTGCTTGCTTCTTTTCTCATCTTACACAGTTCACATCCCTTTACTGGGACGCAGATTCTTCGTCTGGTGAATGAGAGAGGAAATTTGATTTTTATCTCTGAAGTTTTTGTTTGTTTTTAATAGCTTCACATTTCAGTAATACTTTTTTTTTTTGGTACTGCGTATTTAAAGAGACTGACAAATCCCTCAATTTAGTCTAATCTCTGTTGGAATAAATTGGTGGTACTAAAGTGTGTTCTGATACACTGAGCTCTTCTTCAAGTGGCCAAGAGATCAGTGTACCAGTTATGAAGCAAATTCAGTATGAAGCTTTGTTTTTTTTTTTTTAAGTTAAAATTTTATCTAGCTAGTAGGCCCAGTTTATCCCCGGCAAATCTTTTGTTAAAATACTTACGAAAACAGAGGGAAATATTTTATAATGATTACCAAAACTTAAGGGTGACAGGCATCTGAATGGGAGACTCTGGTATGCAGTCAGACTAGGGAAGAACCATCTAATCTTCTGCACATGGTAGAGTATGCTGGGACCTACCTTTTCAACACCTAGAACTTGGCAGCTTCCCTCTTTACCCTTGGCATTCCATTCTGTGAGGGAAGCAGAGTCCACTGTTCCCTATTCCTGTCCTGCCGGCATATACGTCACCGTCTTTCTTCATTCTGGAAAACAGCTGGTCCACAGGTAGAGGAAGGATGGAGGGCAGATAGGGAGGCAGAGTTTCCACCGGTCAGACAACGTAGGCAGCCATAGAGATAACATTGGTGCTGTTAGCGGTGATATTGGAAATTGAAAATTTTTTCAAGTCATCCTAAGGTGGTAGCAATAGGAGCAAAAAGACATCTCAGGAGAGAAGAGTTACGCTGGGTGAAAGCATAAGAGAAACATGCAAATGAATTGAGTGCTGTGTGTACCAGCCTGCCTCCAGCTGGTGGGAATTTATATTTACATGATCTTTCTGGAAGAAAAATTGGCAGTCTGTATCAGAAGCTTTAAAGAAGTAGATCCTTTGCCTTAGAAATCTTACTTTTAGTAATTTATCATGAGAACTTAAACAGATGCAGCTTAAAAGATGGTATAGTTAGGATGAACCTTTAAATTTTTATTCATTCCAGTGTAGTTAATATACAGTGTATATTAGTTTCAGGCATATAATATAGTGATTCAACAATTCCATACATTGCTCAGTGTTCATTGTGGTGAATGTGCTCTTCATCCCCATCACCTATTTCACCCATCCCCCCACCTCCCTCCCCTGTGGTAACCATCAGTTTGTTCTCTATAGTTAGTCTGTTTCTTGGTTTGCCTCTCTCTCTTTTTTTCCTTTGTTCGTTTGTTTGGTTTCTTAAATTTCACATGAGTGAAATCATATAGTATTTGTCTCTCTAATTGACTTATTTTGCTTAGCGTAATACTCTAGCTCTGTCCATGTCATTGCAAATGGCAAGATTTCATTCTTTGTTATGACTGAATAATATTCCATTGTATAACATGAACCTTTTTCTTATATATATTTTATGTGACTAAAATTTTTCTGGAAGAATGTTTATTTACCAATGGACCTCATGAATTGAGGTGATTTAATTTTTTCTCCTTTTTATTATTTATATTTACCCAATTTAATTATATTTACTGTAATGAACATGTAGTACTTATATAAACCCAAAGTCAAAAGGATCCTCAAAGAGATACGTCTCTGAATCCCAGTTCTCTCATAGTGCATGCAGTTCTCTCAAAAACAGAGGTACATTTTACTCTGCTACTGAAATTGCATTGTGCTTCCTGTTCATGATATAATTCAGTTCACTGAATGTTTATTGAGTAAACGTAAATACTGTTAGCTTCTCTTTAATATTTCTATTAATAATTATATATACTATTTTGGTAGATTTAAGGCCAGCATACAATAATATAAGAAGATCTCATCCTAAACTACTCACTCATTTTGCAATAACATAATAATTTACAACATTTTAAGAGGAAGATATTTCTTGGAGAAAGAAATTTATCAACTTTTTGAGTTTCTCGTTCATGTTTTCCTGGATGTTGACTTTCATTCCCTAAATACCTTCCTTTCATTCCCTAAAATCCTTTATGTATATCAGGAACTTCTAGTGTATTGGGAGGCATCCTTTAAACATTAAGGTCAATTTTAAAGTGAAATTTCATTGCATTTAAAAAATTGTTTATGTAAACTGTATCATTTTTAATGCATTGCATAAACTTGTACCCTATCTCTTTTATTATAGTCTACTCAGCAACTTTAGTAACATGAATATGGAGTTTTATGTTCCTCTTCTTCAATTATTTTTGCACGATTGTTTCTCTGGAATTTTAAGCTTAAATTTTTAAATAACTCTATTCATACTGTGAAGATATATAATAATTTTTCCTTTGCAGTTGTTTTTTGTATTGATTGTTTAGTTAAAATCACATGTTATTTTTACATGTCATTTATTTCTTTATTTGACAGAGAGAGATAGAGAATGAGCATGAGCAGAGGAAGGGCAGAGGGAGAGGGAGAAGCTGACTCCTGCTGAGTGGGGAGCCCGATGCAGGGCTTGATCCCAGGACCCTGATTGAGATCATGACCTGAGCCGAAGGCAGACACTTAACTGACTGAGCCACCCAGGTGCCCCACATGTCAGTTATTTAAAAAAGATCTCTCTGAGAAAGAAGATACGATCTCTTTTCTTATTGCCATTATTGTCGGTTGGTCTAGAATGTCTGTTGATGATGTGTTGGCTGAAGGCTGAGTTTTTATTTCAGTTAGGTCATTAAGCACTTGTAGCAAATATATCAGAAACTTTTATTTATTATTTTAGAGAGAGAGCAGAGAAAGGGGGAGGAGCAGAAGGAGAGGGTCTCCAGCAGACTCCCCGCTGAGTGCAGAGGCCTGTTGGGGACTGGTTCCCACAACCCTGAGATCATGACCTGAGCGTAAACTAACAATTGGACGCTTAACTGACTGAGCCACCCAGGGGCCCCAGAAACTATAATTTTAAAAGAAGCCAAACCTTCAGTTTTTTCCACATCTACAGAAGAGCACTATTAAGTAGTTGGAAGTTGATCTCTGAGTGACATGTGAACATTCTGAAGAAGGAATCGAGCATATTTCCAGGTAGAAGAAAGCCCCAGTGCACCCGAGCAGGTAAACATACAATAGTTTGTTTACTTGTTGTCAACATTTCCCCCACCACAGTCTATCTTGGACAGAATTTTCAAGCCCAGCCAACTCTAGGATTGATTTATAGCAAAGAATGGTTATGTTCTGTTAGTTAAGAAAGGATGTGGAGAGAGAAAAATCTGCTAACTTTGTCCCTCCATCTTTTTCTAGACCTAATAAATTAAATTTTTTTTTAAAAGATTTTATTTATTTATTTAACAGAGATAGCCAGCGAGAGAGGGAACACAGGCAGGGGGAGTGGGAGAGGAAGAAGCAGGCCCACAGCAGAGGAGCCCGATGTGGGGCTCGATCCCATAACGCCGGGATCACGCCCTGAGCCGAAGGCAGGCGCTTAACCGCTGTGCCACCCAGGCGCCCCTAATAAATTAATTTTTATTCGGATTCTGTCCATTTAATTTTTGTTACATGCTTCTCAACCATGCTCGTTCCTCATTGCTTTTAGGCATAGAACTTCCTAAATAATTAGCCTGAGCAAGAACACGTTGGTATTAGCAGCTGTAACACATTGCATTTCTGGCAGTGGAATTCTGCAGACAGACTCTGAGTCCTCGCACCGTGTCCCTGAACAAAGAAGCCTTGCTTCTGAGCATGTGCGTCTCGACAAGGACCTTCAAGTCTTGTTCTTAGTAGACCAGCATCTTTTCTATCTCTGTACGTTGGGAATTATCAGTCGGGTGTCACCGGTAGGTTCTTTATTATTTCACATTTGTCTTCTCACATGATCACAAATGTTGATTATAAATTAAGCAGCATTATTCACGTTACTTGATGTGCTCATAGTTGGATTTAGTAAGGCAAGGGTGTGGAAGAGAGATTGATCGTCAGCCTTTCTTTATATGAGCTTCTTTTAACCGACTGTATCGCATGTGTATTCCTGATAAAACTATTGTCAGTGTGATTTATTTTCTGCTCGAGCTCATATGAAACAATTTTAGAGCTGAAATTGATAAGAATAATTAGGTCAAAAAACCAAACAACCAAATATGACCTGATTTTTGAATTATCACGATAAAAACAATTTGGAAAAATTACACAGTAAATTGTTAGATGTGTCTTAGTATAAAAATTGTAATTTTCTAGAAAAAAATACTTCTTAGAAGACCTGAGTTTAGCCACTGGAATTGGCCATGAGGCCAGATTTGAGAATAGAATAATTTGTGGTATGAATTTGGTAAGTAAAGTTGTGGAAATTCGGATCCCATTTGATCATGGAGAAGCGTGTTTTTCTCCAGCTATTAACCGATGTCAACTGCGTGAAATTTATCGATGTCAAGGCTCTTCCTCATTTGTTGCCAGTAACTCTCCCTCCTACAGAACAAATGACTCACAAGCTCAAGCTAAATAAAGTACTCTGTAAAGATTTTCTGCCTCTAGGACTGCTCCAAGTCAGCTCTGATTAGTGGGCACTGATCCTTGCCAACTGGTTCGCCCTTGAGAACTCCATGGGTAGGGCCTGTCAGACCAAACTCAGATATAGACTCCCCTGCTTTTTTGTTTTGTTTTTTGTTTTGAAGACTGCCCTTTTCAGACATTCCATCTGAAATCTGTTAAGAACAGCATAAGACTGGTCACAGATTTATTGATTTTTCCTGGGCATGTGACTATGGGAAATGGAACCAGCAATGACCTAAACTTAGCGTGCTCGGTAAACACCCTTTGCTTGCTCCAAGTTCTGTAAGAATGTCAGGCTTAGTATGTGTTCCAAGCCGACTCTAGGAATGTTCTTGTGGTAGGTCAGGTAATTTTCAGCAAGGGTAAATTATATTGTTTTGCACTTCTTTTTATTTTTAAAAATTCTTCTTTTTTCACCCGTTAACATCTTGATGGGCACATGCCTCTTCTCAGTCAACTGTTACCTGACCCTTTGCTGGACTGAAGTGAGAGATTAAAATCTTCTTCAGCTGCTGATAGTAGAGATTTTGTTTTTTGTTTTTTTGGACAGGTCCCTCACTATCTACTACTTCTGCTGTCTCATTTTTATCTGAGAGAACTGCTTAATATTTATTGCTTTAGCATCAGAATCATCATGTTTGCCAGACAAGGTGCAGTATTCAATTTGCTTATCTCTAAAAGACCTATGAATCGGATAACTTATCTATTTCATCTTGAAGGGTTACCTTAAAGTTATCTGCTTAAAACAGATATCTTACGGGTATCCTTCAGAGACTTTACAAAATGGCTAATGTAAAATCCAATTTGAACAATTATTGTGGCCTCTCTGTGGCAGATATGCTTGAACTTTTCTTCCACAGTACCCCAATGATGAAGGAGCACGAATATGCACCCCCTAAAGCCTTCAGGGTGCTGAGTTGACATCAGGGATCCCCCCACCGCCCTGCCCCAGAGCTGGGGATACCTTAAACTCATGTGCATTTTGCACTCAGTGCGCAATATAGCTGTGATTGTTTTAACATAAAATGCTTTGAATTGTGTAACATCAAACAGTAAATTAGATGCTAAAAGATTTGCAGTGTTTGTCCTCTGTCATTGTGTATCTTCTCACGTGGGCATGTAACTCCTGGGGGTGTTCATCCGCCAGCTTGAGGAGTATAAATCAGAGTTCATTGGTTACTTAAATGACTCTGTTTAATGAGACCAGAAGAGTTTCGTAGGAATAGTTTAGTATTCCTTCAGCCCACTTCGTAAGCGCTGTTAAATGGCCTTTGCACTTGGGGAGTTGCTGTTGCTTGGGGTGGGGTCCTTATCTGTCTTGCCCTCTGCTCATTTGACTGTCAGAGCATACAGTTCTGCTTTTAATTAGAAATAGAGAATTTCTGGGGCGCCTGGGTGGCACAGCGGTTAAGCATCTGCCTTCGGCTCAGGGCGTGATCCCGGCTTTACGGGATCGAGTCCCACATCAGGCTCTTCCGCTGTGAGCCTGCTTCTTCCTCTCCCACTCCCCCTGCTTGTGTTCCCTCTCTCACTGGCTGTCTCTCTCTCTGTCAAATAAATAAATAAAATCTTTAAAAAAAAAAAAAAGAGAATTTCTGTACTTCAGGTTCTATCCAGAAAATGTGGTATCTCGATCTTCTGGTTGTCAAGTTCTTATCAAAATCTCAGTAACAAGCAATATTAATAGTGGGCTGCCTGAAAGATAAGTCATTCATCCATTCATCCATTACTCTAAATACGCCATAGCCTTTTTTGGATATGGGCTGTATGAGGATCTGTTGAAAAAATGCCTGTGTACCCATGGGCCTAATATTTCACCTACAAGTTCAGGAGACTCATAGAATCCTTGTAAACCATTCATGAATTTCCAGTAAGTTAATCATTTATTCAATAAATATCTATCGAGTACCTACTCAAATACTTACTGAGTGCCCATGGCCTACACACTGTGCTGGTAAAGGGACTTTTATTTATTGTGAGTTGCTATAAGCTTCATCAAATCTTTTTTCTTTTTGGTGAAATTAATGAAGTAAGATACAGATAGGTCAAATTTCTATGAGAAGGTTGCAATATATAACAATTCTTATTTTTAAAGTAACTATGGAGACTTAATTTCTTTAGTGTTTTTCGTAAATATCTGTGACTGCATTTGTGCCTCCCTCTCCGCCATCAGTTTCAACTAGATTGGTAGAAATTTTAAACAAGAAATGTTTGTTAAGTCGACTTTCAATGTTTTAAAACGTAGCCTTTTCCTTAGAAGTCACTTCTTGAACCAGATCCACATGACTTAACACGGTGTTTGAGATCGAATCATTGCAGACTTTAACCTGTCTGAATATTTTTCCTTTTTGTGGTAGATCGTATAACTGGAGATCCTGTTTGGGCAGTTCGGTCCGAGCTTTGGAACTATCCGGTGGCCAGGTTTTACCTGGAGGTGCTGCAGCTTTAGCTTCTCGGGTTCTGTTGGTGGTGACCTCTTCCCCTCCCCTCTTCTCTGGCCCTCGTTATTATTAACCACGTCTCTTCCTGAGCAACTGTTTAATGGTGAGGTGAATGAGAATCTTGTCTTAAACTGAACACCTCTCAAAGTCATATGCATCCCCAAAAGTAGACCCTGAATTTTCCTGCAGCATGCAAGGGATGAGTTTTGTGGATGTTGGTTTCCTCCAACTCGATGGGGTACTGACTTCACTGATCATGGAAACGTCAGACCTTTCTTAGGGTATAGTTTTGTGCTTTTCCTTCTTATTGGTGTAATTTTTTTTTAAGGGATTGGAAGGAGTTTTTAGGTCTCTTAGATTCTTTTTCTGATGATTTGAAAGTTAAATATGTTTATGCTTCCACCAGCCATTCATAAACTTGGGCCTCAAGTGAAGATTTTAATTTCTGTAGAATTTTATAAAAATTTATGAATTCAAAGTACAGATTTATTTTATTTTTACATTAAAATAGGAAAATCTTGAACTGTTTAAAAATAGTGGCACCAGACTGACCTAAACAGGAGCACTGGAAATTTTCACTTTAGAAACTCTCAGAATCCCTAGGGTGGTCTGTGGATGTGATGTTCCAATCTGGAAGGTCATCTTGGAAATAGATTTAGTTCTAAGTTTAGGACCAGAAAGACTACTTCCTTCCTCCAGGCTTTTCACATTTTGCCCTGAAGCTGTGCTGAGGGAGGGCAGATATATTTTTCAGCTACGGGGGAAGCACCTCTTTTGTGAGGCTCCACAGTGTTAGTGCCCATGTAATGCCTTACAGATACTAGGTAGGTGTCCAGTAAATATTGGAGTAGTGAGAGAGTGGATGAATTTGTACAGTAAAACCTCTAAACTAGGCCCTGGGTAATAAATAATAGTATTTACATAAGTGGAAATAAATCTCTTGCTTACTTCTAGTCAGATTATATCCAGAAAACTGTGTTTAAAGATAGGGAAAGTTCTGAAGAAAAGTGAAAGTAAAAATAAAGTATTTTCTTCTCATGAAGGTGGGTGATATTTTACCCACTTATTTATAAGCCTTTCAAATATTTAGAGATGCTCACTGATGTAAGTAATTCCTTGGGGGGGAGCCCCCAAACCCCAAAATTTATAGTAAGAAAAAATCACATAATTCACACTTGGATCTCTGCAGAGATCTGGCTAACATTTCACTTGTGTGTCAGGCATTTAATTAGCATGTTCTGTTCCTCATGGAGAAAACTGTGAGGTAGGATGGAACCTGTCTTACCTTTTAAGTACATAATAGAACTTTAAAGGAATAAACCGTATGGTTTCCTCCCTCACTGTGGAGCTTATCCCTCACAGGGATGAAGTTGTGGCCAGGAACTTAAAACCTTAAGAGGAGACTAAGGTTGGGGGCCTTCAGTTGGAGCTGTGTCCGTGACAGTTGTTGCATTTGCTGACCGAAAGCAGGAAAGCGCACTGAAGACAATGTACGGGACATTTTACACATCTGCAGTAAGTGATACCGGAAACTGCCCTACTCCTTCCATTCACTATGCCTTGTTTCTTAGGAACTTTCCCAGATTTCTGTCTCCCACACTTGCAAATTTGTGTTGCTTTGTTGAGGATAAAGTATTTATTGATTTATTTTCTTTTTTCAAATTTTATTTAAAATCAATTAACATATAGTGTATTATTGGTTTCAGACGTAGAGTTTAGTGATTCATCTGTTGCGTATAACACCCAGTGCTCATCACATCGTGCCCTCCTCAATGCCCACCACCCCTTTAGCTCCTCCCCTGCCCATCTCCCCTCCCGCAACCCTCAGTTTGTTTTCTAGAGTTGGGAGTCTCTTACGGTTTGTCTCCTTCTCTGATTTCGTCTTATTTTGTTTTTCCCTCCCTTCCCCTGTGTGCATCTGTTTTGTTTCTTAAATTCCACATATGAGTGAAATCATATTTGTCTCTCTCTGACTGACTTATGAGGATAAAGTATTTATAAAGTAGCATTGTTTTCAAGCCCCCCCCCTTCATTTAACTGTTCTGTGTCCTACTGCTTTTCTGATTCAGAGTGGACCTTAGTCCCCTGCCTTGCAGGTCCTGCCTGATCCTGGCCTTAGAGAAGCAGGATTAGAATGATGACCAGAACACGGATAGGTGCTCCCCTCCTGACCCTGTATGTCAGCTGTGCTTCGCCCGCCTGTCCATGGCTTTGCAGTTGTGGGTCTCACTTCCTGCACGACAGATGCTCTTACCTTTGTCTCGGATCCCTTACCTTCTGTGGACACCCAGCTGTGTTTACGTTCTGCCATTTCTCTTTCTCTTTTCTAAGATTTCGCTGTGACCATTTTTGCTATTTCTTTGTTCTCGGCTCTACTTCCCTTTTCTATCTCTGACCTCTCTTCTTTTATGAATTTTCTCAACAAGGGGAGGTCATGATTTGTAAAGCTGAGATCTGTATGGAAATTCAGGCAGAACAGGTAGATGGAAATACGCTCACATACAGTTGAATTTGAGGCAAGGAATCCCAAGGCAGAGGAGTGACCCCTGCATAGATGTCTCGTCACCTCGTTCTTCCATTCTTTCCATTATTGTGGTTGAAAGCTAGATTTTATGGGTTAAATTATTCGTGGCTTGGTTTTAAAAAGACAGCATTTGATAATATCGGTACAGAAATGACAGGCCATTTCATGTTTTAAAACCCTGAATCTCCATTAACTCACTCTTTCAAAGTTGGTAATGTAATTGATATTCTTTTCAGGGCCTTGTGGTCCTGTGCTTCCCAAACTGACTTTCAAAGAAAGATAGAAAAAGTTTTAGTACAGTGTTAATATTATATATTTTATTCGGTCTTATTTTTTACATACATTTTGTGAAGTAAGATCGAATTCTGGTCTGAGAGGCAGGAAAGCTGGGTTTCAATCACACCCAAGTGGCTCTTACATAAAACTCAGGTATCTTTTTCCTCTAATACTCGAAACAGCCCCTTTCACTTAAATTCTTATTCTTTGCGTTTTTCATGGTGCCTTTTAAACATTTCTTAAAATTTCCAAATGAACAACCCTCAAGGATGAAAACGAAAGGCACATATTGCTTAATGTATTAGATAAATATTTATAGTTTTTGAAGCGATTTTCTTTAAATTGGATCTTCTTTTTCCACTGACCTCTGTTATAATCTCTGAACTGTGTTCCCATGAGTAAAATTTGGTCCTAATCCGAGCTACTAGACTGTCCACCCTACCTGACCACCCTGCCTCATTTTCTTCTCTGTAAAAAATGCCGACAGACGAGCCGAATAGTTTGTGTTGATGAACAGTTGCTATGCCCACCTGTACAACTTCCCTGTCCTAGCTGCAGGGGAAAAGCACTCAGTTTTTGCTTATATTGCTCCTTCAGTCCTGTTGGAATATAAATTTATTATGTGTTCTTTGAAGCCGTTAGACCAGCCACAGCAGAATTTCGGGAGAATGCCATCAGCCGGCCTTCTGGTAGCGCTGCCCTAAATTTACTGCCTGCTTTTAAAATTCTTCCTTGCCAGACTTTCAGTGAATGACTCTTCATGTAATTGGGCACAGCTGTAGTTTATTTTATTTGCCAAAAATAATTACCATTGCCCACTAAAATAGCGATTAAGATCCACTCGATGTTTGTGCCTCTTTTTTGCTCAGGTTTTGAAAATGTGCCTAAAGTGAGGCTTCTCCAGTAAGAGTCATGTCAGTTCCTTGAATTACTGAATTACAGATTCCTGTTCTTTTGAAAGGTTGCTGTCTTCTATCTACCTGTAGGTCTTCTATCAAAATTTAGAATGAAGTATTAATTATCATTCCAATTTATTTCACCTATAGAATTTTTTTTTTAAAGATTTTATTTATTTATTTGACAGAGATAGAGACAGCCAGCGAGAGAGGGAACACAAGCAGGGGGAGTGGGAGAGGAAGAAGCAGGCTCATAGCAGAGGAGCCTGATGTGGGGCTCAATCCCATAACGCCAGGATCACGCCCTGAGCTGAAGGCAGATGCTTAACCGCTGTGCCACCCAGGCGCCCCTCACCTATAGAATTTTTAATGTTTTAATGTGAAGTACCAACTTGTTAGGGCTCTAATTTTACATTTATTAAATAAAAAGATAAAGAAACTTTGTCCACTGTATAGATGTAACCATATACATGGCAAGAAATAGCCCATTAATTTAAAAAACATCTTTTCTAACCTATATTGAATTCCAGAAGTCCTCACTCAGGTTTTCTTTTTCTTTTTATTTATTTATTTATTTAAGATTTTATTTATTTATTTGACAGAGAGAGAGACAGCCATTGAGAGACAGGGAACACAAGCAGGAGAAGTGGGAGAGGAAGAAGCAGGCTCCCAGCAGAGCAGGGAGCCCGTGCGGGGCTCAATCCCAGGACCCTGGCACCACCCAGGCGCCCCCTCACTCAGGTTTTAAACCGTCTGCAAATACAGGTGCTTACAATGCAGATGATGCCAAGAATTTGTCTCAACCAACGCAGAGGCCGAGGGTGAGCCCCTGAGAGGGTTTTTGTTTTTGTTTTTTTAACATTTCTTATTTGGCCAGTAAGATGTTTTAATATAATTACACAAACCTTCCTTAGAATGGTAGTTCTCAA
This sequence comes from Ursus maritimus, assembly GCF_017311325.1. Lineage (NCBI taxonomy): Eukaryota > Metazoa > Chordata > Mammalia > Carnivora > Ursidae > Ursus > Ursus maritimus. The sequence goes on along the minus strand of NW_024425563.1, from coordinate 64,551,624 downwards.
AGAGATACCTTCATGGGGTCCAGGAAGTCTTTCTTCTCCCAAGTGCATATCTGGGTGACCCTGGGTTTTAATATACTGCAGCCAAACAGTAAATCACAACAGCCTGAATGCAGAAGCAGCTAGGAGAACCCAGCTGTCCCCTCTTAATTCAAAAAAGAGAATTTCAAAAACAAGATAATGCCTCTCTTTTCACTACATTTTAGTGTGTTTTAATATTGCTATTTTTAATAAAAGTATGCTATTTATGTTAACATGCAAAACATAATTCTATTTATTTTTTTAAAGATTTTATTTATTTGAGAGACAGAGAGAGCCCAAGCAGGGGCGAGGGTCAGAGGGAGAGGGAGAAGCAGACTCCCCCCTGAGCAGGGAGCTCAACTTGGGGGCTCAATCCTGGGACCATGGGATCATGACCTGAGCCGAAGGCAGCCGCTTAACTGACTGAGCCACCCAGGTGCCCCCAAAACATAATTTTAGATGAATTAATAAATATGTTTTAAATTTCTCAGTTTTGATTTCTAATATGATTAAATATCAGTAGGTATAACTGACATAAATAAAAGCCCTTTGAGGTCCTCAATATTTTCAAGAGTGTAAAGAGGTCTTGAGATCACAAAGTTTAAGAACTGCTGCCTTAGAGAATGGCTTCTGTACCAGAATATCAGTTTAACTCACAGTTTTTAATTACAAATGGTCATCAATGGAAAAAAGTAGTGTTGTGTCTTATTTGGGTGGAAGTAAAATCGGCAGGGAAGATGGGGCCAGTCCTGAACAGCTTTCGTTATCTGAATGCAAAGAGATGCAGACTCACTCAGCATGAAGGTACACGTCCAGAAGGGGAATGACACCACAGGGGCCACGGCACACAGGACTGCTGACATTCTCTCTGACCTTGTTATTATTCTAAATTGAAGGGAGCGCCTCTTCTCACATCTTGTAAACCAGTCTTTGTTTTTTAAAACCTTCTACGCAATGGTGTGGAGAGATCTCCGCTTTAACCAGCACGTACTGAACTGCATAGAATAAGAAATGAACGCATGAACTTCCAAGATGAGTGTAATGAAGTTTGTATAAAGGATGCACTACGATTTAGTTTTTGTCATTAAGATTGTGCTTTGGAAACATAACTGGCTGATAAAAAATAGAATCTTCGCAGTTTTTAATCATAATAACCACTTATCGTATTAGAGTGCTTTCAAGTACTCCAATGGATGAAATGAATGAAAACTAACTCTAAGTGTTCCAAGAAGGTACTCACTCAAGTCATGTTTAAACCTAATAAAGTGACTCTGTAGGATAAAGGGAATATAATTGGATCGGGTCACATGCTTTGTGCAGTGTTCATGTTCAGAGTGTCATCCAAAATGCTTGATGCATATTTTCTATAAGCATCTGGCTCTAAGTACTCTGCTTACCTAATACATTACTTTGGTAATCATTTGAGTGTTTCCATGATAAGGCAGTGAATTATAATTCAGGCTGATGCTATTGCACATATTCAAAACCAAAAAGTATCTCTGCTCTATAATCTATTATTAGGAATCTTTGGTGCTGTTCAGCATGGAAAAAACCTAGATGAAATCACCATTCCCTAGAATAAGTTACAAAAGTCACCAAAGTTTTCATGGAGTCTGGCATTGAAAAGAAAGTAGACGATGCTTGGTTGTGTTTCTGTGTGGTGTGTGATTTGGGGGGAGAAAAGAGGAGAGATTAATGAAAATATGTAAAATCCATGTTGAAGCAGAACCAAAGTCAGATGAAAAAAATCATCAAAAAAGTTTATAAAATGAATTAGTGATGTAGAGTCAAGGAACTAGAGTCAAGGGACGTAGAGTCAGGCCTATCATGTCAGCACAGCAGTCTAGCTTTGCTGGTTAGGGGCCCTGTGATGGGAGGAGAGAAGGACAAGTTGAGAAAATGCCAGCAGGACATAGGAAGTACATGAGGTTTAGTAATTCTAGTAAGAAAAATTAAAACTAATAATAGAAGAATGTTAACGGTATGTGTAAGATTTTTGGTCTTTTATTTATTATTATTATTTTTTTTTAAAGAAAGACTTAAAAAAGATTTTTTTTTTTGTTCATTTGAGAGAGAGAGAGAGAGAAAGAGCACGAGAACACAAGTAGGGGGAGGGGCAGAGGGAGCTAGAGAAGCAGATGCCCTGCCGAGCGGGGAGCCTGACTGGGGGCTCCATCCCAGAACCCGGGATCACGACCCAAGCCAAAGTCGGCTGCTTAACCGACTGAGCCACCCAGGTGCCCTGGTTTTTTGGTCTTTTAAAGCACATTCCAAAGCTTCAGTTGAATTATGCCTATAAACATGAGGAATTGTTATTTTTTACAGTTGGGGTAAATGAGGTACGCAGAGCCTACCAAACTCAGCTAAAGCCCCACACTAGTGAGTGATGCAAATAACCCTGATGATACACGATCTTAACTCGTTTTGTCTTCATAGCTGCTCTAAGAATTTAGCACCGTTATCCCCAACTCACAGATGGAGACGCTAATTGTGGGAGAAGCTGAGTAATTTGTCCAAGACCACACAGTTCCTAAGTGCCAGAGCTGGGATTTTAAACTAGCTCGTCTGATCTGTGCTCTTACCCAGTATGTTCTACATCCTGTGTGTTGTTTCCGTTATTTTCGGATGGGCCATCTTAGATTTTAAAAATAATCCAGTACCGTGCCAACATTCGCAGTAGCAGTGGCCCCGGGGGGGTGACAGTGGATTTTTCTTAACGCCGAGCTTAGGTGTTTGTTCCATTCCTATCTTTGAAGTCAAATCATTTTTAGTCAGTCCCTAGAAACAGTGACATGACTGTGTCAGGGACTTATTAATTAGTATTGAGGGGTTGTTTTCTCATTAGATGCACATAGCGGTAATGATTGCTCTAGCATTCCGTGGATAGTAGGATTTAGATAGGATGTTTCTATACATACTTGAGGAGTTGGGATAAATAGGCAAAAATCAGTTTCCGTGGCTCTTTGTGAGTATGGTCTGCGCAGCAAAAAGTGTATCCAGCATGGTGGTTGACCTGCCTACAATATGCATATGGAATGGATTTGGGCATCAAATTATTGTTACTTAGAAGACTTGAGGAAATACCCGTATGGGAATCAAATTAAGTTTATAACTATGGCACTTTTTACTTTCCTTGAATGACTTCCCTGGAAATCTGAAGCCTTGTGTTCCGTTTCTAGCACCATCATCAATGTTACCTTTGGTAAACCATTTAAACATGCTAAACGTATGTTCCGTTTGGCAGTGGGAATGCCATATGCTCTCATGCTGCCTCAGTGCGATTTTGCAAAAGTGAAATTGATTTCTGAATAGGAATATACAAAACGATTCTATCGCTTATTAAGTAGAATGCATTGTATGCTTCATAAATCTAACATAATAAAAGAAGGGGTGATAGTGTGAAACTTAAAAAAAAAAAGACCTCTTTAGTTTTATAGGATCCAGAATTCAGCTTAATTTTGCCTTAAAACGATTCTTAGTGTTAACATCTAGTGCTTTTTAAAAATCAGCCAAGATATCTTTGGACATTTAAATTCTTTTTCTGTTCAGAAATGTCATTAACTTGAACTATAAAGATGCTTTCTAAGGAAACTGGTTTGCCTAGCCAGATCTTTTAATGTAGTTATTTTGCTATCTGAGCTGCAAAACCCAAACATTGAGGCTGCTCTCCACAATGCCTTGTTGCCCAGACAGTGATGTCATGTTTTAAGCATGTTTGGTTTGCAAAGGTCCTGCTTTTGATCCTTCAGTTGCCACTTTTTTTATGCAGCTCCTCCTGAATTACAAAGGTACTGAAAGTGATTTGCTTCATTAAGGTCTGTTGCTGACACTGTTGTATTTCATTCCTCATTCTTCTCTTCGCCTCCTTCATTAAGACCTTATTCAAATTTGGATCATGGTTCTACTGCGACATCCATGCCATTATCATCTAAATAGCAATTACATATTCAAAAACAACAGCTTCTCCTTAACTGTCTGTAACTTAACATTTTACATAGGTTCAAGTGGGAATTAAGAGTAAAATGAATCTTTTCTTCGTGATTTACAACCCTCCCTTTCACCCTTGATTTACTCGTTAATGTTGAATAAGCTACTTGTAGACGAAGGAAGACAAAATTATTGATTGCTCAGCTTTAGTTTGTAGAGGTATATATATTATAAATTGTTTCTGTACTGAACAGTTACCCAAGTGACAGTGACCCTGATTTAATCACCCCCGTATTTGTTAGACAGCATTTACCATTTGGGAAATAATGGGACCAGGTCTAACACTCTATTAAGAAATTAAGTTATCTTTTACAAACCTGCAGGCTTTATCACTTGAAACATTGGAAGGAAACCTTTAAAAATGAGTCCATGTATTTGTCCTTTGTAGAACTCTAAAGTAGATGCAAATTCTAGTAATATAATAATAAACTTTTCTGTGTTTTGGCCATCTTCCCATTATATTTTACAATCAGTACATGGTAAGCTATTTTGACTGAAATGAGCAACTGTGGAGGCAGTGTTTCAACAGATACAGTGGGCATAAATATTAGGACTTCTCTTTGCTGTGAAATGTGATCAAAGGAAAGATAGTGCAAAATACCGAATACACAGGTATATATTGTGTAATACAAATGTAGGCGGTTATATTGTATAGCTCTCTTTTAAGAATTTCTTAACCAGCCAAGAGAGAGACAGAGACAGGGGGGAGAGAGAAGGAGGGAGGGAGAGAGAAGGGAGGTAAAGGCAAGAGAGGAGAAGGGAAA
>NW_024425563.1:64371215-64546848 GCF_017311325.1 Ursus maritimus | reverse complement strand
AGAGAGTCCTAACCTCAAAAATGCTAATTAACTCTTTAATACCCAGCCTTTTGGCACCTTGCATAATTTCTCACATATTTTACAAATTTCTTGTCATGGTTAAGGAATTTTCCTTCCTATTTGTCTGAAATGGATTTCCATGTTTCTCTGTCCATATTCTCAAATGTATCTGAATTGTGTATGTGTGAATAATTACGTAATGCTTCCAGTGTAGATTTAAGGGCGGTTCATTTTTGTAGATGTGAACAGTAGAAAGTCGTTCAGTTGTGGATCTTCACCTGTGAGAGTCAGGAAGACTCATCCTTTGTTACCTCACCATCTTTTGTGAAGATAAGCCCCAAGGATAAGGTAGAGAGGCCAGTTGTTGGTGTTCATTTCAAAAAGCACCAGCCAAGGAGGGTAGAATGCTGTAAAACAGAGCAGAAGAAACTCTGGAGAGAAGGTGGACCGTTGGGAGTCAGGCACTGAGCCTGCAAGGACAGAGTGAGGCTTAAGGGTTGACTAGGGTTTGCTTAGAAATCACCTGTTCCGCACAGGGGTCTGTTGATGTGTCCCTGTATTACATTTTGTCATGTTGTCTTGTGACTAGCTGGGGGTCATTAAAGTGGTGGATCTTACCAGATATTATTTTTATCCCTTGCCTTTGCTGTCTTAGTCCCTTTGGGCTGCTATCACAAAAATACCACAAATCAGGTGGTTCGTTGCGAGTAATTTTTGTATAAAGTGTTAGACCTAAGTCAAGGTGGTGGTGGTTCTTCTCCTTCACCTCCCTCGCCTTCTCCTCCTCCTTCTTTCCTACAAACGTCCAATACCATTGTTGCTTTTAATGGTAAAACAAAACACAGAAAACGCCCCAGATGTCCATCATCAGAATAGATACATAACCTGTGGTATATTCATACAATGCAATGTCAAATAAAAATGAAACAACTCAAGGTACAGGCCACAGTTGGGGTGAATCCCAGATACACGATGTTGAATGAGAAAGGCAAATTGCTCAAGAATATTGAATATACATCATCATTGTGATTCCATTAATATATAGCTCAAAAACATAAAACTAAACTAGGGATGTAAACAAATATGGTAGCAGTATTAAGGAATGAGAAACACAGAATTTGGAGAGAATTTGCCTCTGAAGTGGGGGTAAGGGAGAGTGAGATGGGGCAACTTCAAGGTTCAGTAAATTCTATTTCTTGAGTGGTGGATACATGGGTTTCCACTATGTTGTCATTCTGAAAATGTTTTCTTTTTGAAGATTGCATTTCGTGTTTGTTGTTAGTATAAAAATATGTAGTTGATTTTTGTAGTAACCATCTCGATAAAGTTTTTATTTCTAATCATTCATCTTTAGATTCTTCTGGATTTTCTAAGTAGGTAATCGTGAACACTAAATAATGAGGTTTCTTTCTTTGCAGTTGTTATGGCTTTTATTTTTTATTCTTGTTGCGTTATCTAGGGTCTCTGTCTAGTATGTTGAAATGTGAAAGCAAACATCTTTTTTTCCATTTTTGATTGTGAAGAGAATGCTTATGATGTTTGCAGTGTTTAACTGGTAAATACAGTATATACTGTTTACCAGGTTAATCCTAATTTGTTAGAAGGGTTTTTTAAAATATAAATTGGCAGTGAGTATTAAATGCCTTTTTTAGATCTCTTGATCAAGTAATTTTTTGCCTTTAAGCTTTGATGTATAAACAACTTTGTATTCCTGAAGTAAAGTCAAAGTATATTTTATTTTTGATATTTTAAAAATAAATTACTGGATTCATTTAGCTTATATTTGGCTTGAGATTTTTGCAACACATTTTTAGGAGTAAAATTTATAATTTTCCATTCTTGTGCTATCTGAAAAGTTTGGTTCAGGGTTATATTAAACTCATTAAATGAAGTAAGAAGTATTCCTTATTTTTAAAACAATTTGTTGGGAAAATTTGTATAAGATTTGATTTTAATAGAATTCACTTGTAAAATTATCTGGGCCTGGTACTGCGTTAGTAGGTAGATTTCTATCTACTGAATGAATTTATTAATAATTATTGACTGGTCTATGGAGTCAATATGTAAGTTATAGTTTCGTAAGAAATTGCTCATTTAAAAAAAAATAATTTATTGCCAGAGGGTTTTTTAAAATAACATCTTCTTTCTTTTTTGATCTCTGGGATTTGTGTTGTTCTGTTGTATTTCTCCCCCTAGTTTTGTTTGCTTGTTCCTTTGCTGCTTTTGCTTAGTCTTTTCTTTCTTTCTTTTTTCGTTTTGTTTTCTTTCTATCTTTTTTTTTTTAGTCTTTTCGAAGATGGACTTTAGAATTTATTGTTCCTCTCTGTTGCATTTTTATATCCTATTTCATTGTTTTTTGTTTCTACCTCAGTTTTTTTCCCCATTTTCTTTGGGATTTATTTTGTTAGTCTCATTCTGACTTCTTAGGCTGGTTGGCTTATCAGTTTTTAGCTTTTTTATATCCTAATGTAGTCATTAAAATGCTCTGTATTTCGCTTCAAATGCTAATTAGCAGCTTCCAATTTTAATTTGTATTATTTCTGCTAGTTGTCAGTTTTATATATTTTTCAATTTCTATTCTTCATTGCTGAGTTATTTAAAAATATTTTAAGATTTCCAGGGTGCTGTGGGTGACTCAGTCTGTTAAGTGTCTGCCTTCGGCTCAGGTCATGATCCCAGCGTTCATCGAGCCCCACATTGGGCTCCCTGCTCAGTGGGGAGTCTGCTTCTCTCTGCCCCTCTCTCAGCTTGTGCTCTCTCTATCAAATAAATAAATAAAATCTTCAAAAAAATATTTTAAGATTTCCAAATATGTGAGATGTTTTGTTTGGTTATCTTTTTTGGTGAAGATTTTTAATTTAATGCATTGTGGTCAGAGAATGTGGCCTAAATGATAATCTTTATATGTGTTGAGATTTGATTCACAGCCCAATACTTGACATTTATAGAATATTTTGGGGGGAAAGGGATAATTTTTGAGTTTTATGAATATAAATTAGAGAAAGAACAGTAACCCAACTAAATTAAAATGGAGAGGTTTTTACCTCTTTATGTTAGCATTTGTAGGTTCTTCTGTGCTGCCTTCAGCTTTGTGGATAGTTAACAGTAGCTCTTTTAGTTTGGTGGAGTTCTGATTGTCAGATTTCATTATTAATGAAAATAAAATATTGTCTATATCAAGATGGAAATATTGCTTTTATTGTATATCTTATATGAAAAATGAGTTTGTTTCACTAAGTAAAAATTTCTATTAAAAATCCTGTGGGACCTGGGTGGCTCAGTGGGTTAAGTGTCTGACTCTTGGTTTCTACTCAGGTCATGATCTCAGGGTCCCGGGATTGAGCCCATGTAGGCTACGCTCTCAGTGCCGAGTCTGCTTGTCTCTCGTCCTCCCCCTCTGCTCCTCTCCCTGCTCTGCATCTGCTCTCTTTCTCTCTCTCAAATAAATAACATTTAAAAATAAAATTAGATTAAGCATTTAAAAATCTGTGATTGACTCTTATTATTTAATTATATATGCACCAATTTTTTCCCAAAACCTTTATTTAAAAATATAATGATACAAGTTTATCTTTGAAATAAAAATTGGAAGCATAGGATTGGTCTTTGACAAAGACTTGAAAACTCAAGTTTTATTTTTCTTTAATTTCCTCCAAAATACCTTTGCTTCTATTTCAGTACCTCTTTGGCCATTACTTTGGAAAAGAGGGGTCCCATGTTTTCCTCAAAGAATAGTGTAGAAGGGAAGTCTTAATTGACCTCTACTTAGGTGAGTTTGCGAATTGATCAATATTCTCTCAACTTTTCCGTGAAGCCCTAAATAATGGCAGTGTGTAGGCCCTTCCCCAAAAGACATGCTTTGGCTCCTCCAGCAGAGTGGTGCCCTGTCCATGGGTCACACTCTTTGCTCCGAAATGTGGGTGTTTGTTCCCGTAATTGCACAATTTAATTTTAAAAATATATAAATATATCGAAGAAGTAATTATTTCTACAAAAACATAGTTAAATGCTTTGAAAATAATTCATAGTTTAATTGCTAAAAAGAAAAAAGCTATCAATTTAGGTGTGGCTGAGATAACTTATAAAAAGAATCTAGGATCCCGCATCAGACTGATTTGCAAATATCTTTAAGTTCTCATCTGCTACAAACCAAATCAGAGGTTGTGTACAATGAATTATGTGTTGGGCTTACTAAGAAAGGCTCAGAACTCTAATCAGGTGGCTTTTCTGCATATATGCGCCTTGGCCCCAAGTCTTCCCTGTGTGGAAATGTTAAAGCAAGTAACAGGTGGAAAGTTGGGGAGAAGTCAGCTGTTGGGGTGTTGAGCACTTGTAGGGAGAGATTCTGATCAACCTTTTGCTCACAAACTTACAAATGATTTGTCTTTATTGATAATGACAGTTTTACTGCAGATTAGTTATGCCATGTAGTTGAAACAGTTCTGCAAATGAGGACATACAAGAGCATGGGGCAGGAAAGTACAGAAATTCAAAGAGGGAGTTACAGTAACCATAGACAGCAAGGCAAGTAGAACTAACAAGCTATAGTTTATGTTATAGGCAAATTCACAAATCCTAGAACTTTAGAATAATATACATTATATATCTTTTAGTGTTTTACCTAATGGATTCTCTAAATTATTTATGGAATTTCCCCCCATTAATATGTACCTTCAGCATAGAAGCACTCGAAAATAAACTTACCTGAAATGAGTGTGCTCCCTGTACTTCAAGTTTCTTCCCATCCCTATCCTTAGGATCTTCGAGAAAGTGACCTAAAAGCCATAGTTTGCCATCAGATGTAATGTCCTTGGTGTAACCTTCAAATCAGAAGATTTTGGAGTGTTTAAAGAAGAGATAGGAAAAAACGAGTTTTGAATTTCAGTTTGGAAAACAAGTGTAAGACAGAGCTAGCAGTCACATAAAATAGATAGCATCAAACATTTAAAAAATAGTAGGTATAGTGAGGGCACAGAGCAAAATCTCCATTGAAGCATTTACTAAACTTCGGTGAAAACTGTGACTTGAGAATATTCTGAATTACGAAAGATACTGAAGAACATAGTTCGTTATTGTTGTTCATGCGTTTTTAATTATCTCAGACAAATTGAAGGCCCTTGTCAATCTAGTAAGAGGCTAATGTGTGGTAAATGAATAGTCACAGTTTTTTTGTTCGTGTGTTTTAAATGAAATCATGGATGATGCAGAAACCATACAGGTTGTGACAGAAAAGGCTGGATCTAAATAGGAAGAGGAGGAGGAGTTAAGAGCAATCCAGTGCCAAAAATGACTATGTCATGGTTACACAGGCCCTAGAAATCGTTGTATGTTGTACTGAATAACAGCCCAAACCAGCATTCAGTTGTGCCATGATACGGGAAGAGACAAGGCCAGGAAAAATTGTAGTTCTTCTAAGTAACTTCAAATTATGTACTTTCCTAAATGGATATGATTTGTTTGCTTTGAATTAAAAGGTAATGTTGAAGGTATGCATTTTTAAATGATTTCCCATTTAACTGAATGTTTATGAAATAAAGAAATAGTTCCAATCATATTGGCTAAGATGGCCTCTGCTTCATTAAATCCATGTATTTTTCCCATATAGAGTGTTGTAGGGCAACTTGTGTTATATTTGGAACAAATAAAATAAATATTAAATAACATAGAAATGAATTTGTAATAGTATTGGTTGGGAGCTGGGGTCAGGATGAGAGAATAAGTTTGAAATTTGACCTGAAGATTTTGTTTAAATCTCATCACTGTTATGTATGCTTAAGTTTATAACTGGCTATAAGTAATTGTCAGATTAACATATTCTTTCATAGGAAAGTCTGTTTAGGAAAGTTGGCTATTAACTAAACTTGATGTTTACTGGTTATTTTAAAATATTAAACAGAAAACTGAAAGTACAGTAGGGTCGATTTATCATAGTTATGTAGCTTTTAGACTTTAGGGAAATCCAGTTTTTAGAATCGACACAGTGATTGATTATTTTAGCACTGTGTTGAATAACCTGTTCCAGCAGAATGTTTAACTTCATATTTCTATATAATATACACATTCTGAATTTTAGATAATAAAGTAAAACTGACATCATTCATTTGGGAAGGAGAAATATTGCAGAATTTAAGAGTGATTTTTTTTTTTAGATACTGTGTTCACTATAACTTGAATATGTTATCTGAATCTGTATTTTGAAATACACTGATGTGAATTTCTTGTAAGATACTTTATTTTACTCATACAACTATTTTAGTATTTTAATTTTTTAAATAATATCGTACATGATATGGTATATGTGGTGAAGGCATGGGTTGTCTGTTTTTTTACCACTTATGTGGCATGAATGCATTATTAAGAAACAAGAGAGTAGAAATGCATAATCTAAAGTTTAAAATGTATACCTTCCAAATCATACCTTGAGTTATCTTGGAGAAAAAACTACATGCATCCAACAAATTGAAACAGGTGCCTAATAAATGATGACTATTGGGAAATCTGTGTTTTATCCCTCATCATTTTTCTTCACATCCACAAATACCTTCTTGGAGCCTCTTGTCTGATTATCTTCTATGAATTTGTGATGCTAGGATTGTCTTTCTTTTTTGTTTTAAGAGTTCTGTTTTACCCCATTTCCTTGTATGGACAGCAGTCTTGACACAAGGGCATTTATGAAATGGAGACAGTAACAGGCAGCAGAAAGACCTGCCTGAGATAGGCAGAAACCTGTTCTTTCGTTCTTTCTCTTAGAAGCAGCACCAGCATAAGCTTTATTTATAGATTAAGTTTAAAAGAAACCTCTTTGAATTATGACTCAGTCCAGTATATATAGCGGGGTAAATCTATGGGTGTCTTTTAAAGCCTCTAGGGTGATTTTAGAAACCAGTGACAGATTAATTTCTGTAGTATTTGCTAGTATGTTTAATTCCAAGCAGGGAAGCAAACGGAAACTTTTTTAAATATAAGAAGTACCTTTGGAGCTGACAGAACTTTAATTTTATTTAAAAAAAATGGTTTTGTTGAAGAACAGCTTTTCCTGCCTTTGTGTTAATGCGAGTCCGTGATGGCTGAGGTAGCTGTAAATGCCTTTGGGACGGATTCAGAAGATCCCAAAGATACAGTGATGCAATATGATTAGCAGGCCAGAGGGGAGGGTCACGAATGTGTGATTTTGAAGTCTCTTCTGTTCGAAACCGATTTCCAGAGTCTTGAATTCGATCCAGTATCTGGTACGCGACAAGTGGAAAGATTAAACTGGAGCAGTGTAATTAGGGTAAGCCACAGCATCTGCACTGGGAGCACAGCAACTGAATTTGGAGCCAGCTGCAAACTGGTGACTAATCTCCCTGGCAAGCCCACATGAGAGTGCCGGACAATGAGGCAGCCTCAGCCTCACGAGCACGTGTTCCTTCAACTTGCCTCTGAGCAGGTGATGGCGATGATGCAATCTGATTATACTTGTGAATGTATTCTAACCACAGTCAACAGTGGAGTCTCGCAAGGGGTTTCACAAAAGACTTCAACGAAATAATTTTTCACGTAGTTTCCACTGTAGAAGGCCGTGGAAACCAGTATCTTTTTTTTTTTCTTTCACCTCAGTGACTGTAGTTCTTTATGGTACTTTATAGTCTTAAATTTGAGAGGTTCTAATTAGTTTTTACATGTGAAACGAAGATGAGAAAAATCACGTGAAAAGAAAAAAGTGCTTGAACTTGGAGCTCTTATTCCGAATCGTTCACAACTGCTTATATTGATCAATTAAAATAATTAAAGTGTTCAGACTGTTGAATTCTGTGCACGCAGGAGATAGTGAGTCGGCGGGCTGGGGGGTGTTTCAGTGAAACACTGACCTTTCTATATTCGGAGACGTACCTCCTTAGCTGTATAACGTGTCCTGATGAGGCGATATTTAGCAGTGTCTTGAACAGTAAAGGTGTTTAATAAATACTCAGTTGGACTTGGACTTGAGCCTTTATTTTTCATCTTTGAAGAGAATAATAGTTTCTTGCAGTGCACTACGAAGGGACATGGGGAGGATGAATAAAGCCATCTGTTTGAGAATGTGTGGCATCTTTGGGGAAAAAATGCAATTGGACCTAAAATACAGTCACAAGTATTATTTTCAAATGAGGAGTTCAGAGGTAGAATGCTTAGAAACTGCCTGTTCATATTAAATTTAAACATAAAAATATATAGCTTGCAATAAAGAACATGAACTCCCTAAGACCATTGAAATAGAACTTGCAAACTATACACCGCTGAGAATAAAGGGAGGAAAGGAGGTGAAAAAACTCTCACCTGGTGGTACTCACACTTTTTGTACGTCAGAATCACTTTGAAAGCTTGTCAGAAGTACATGTGCCTGGGCCTTAGCGCCATTAATTCTGATTTTGTAGCTTAGGTGCGACTCTTGGCACCTATTTTAATCATCTCCCTCCTGTCCTTCCCACGCGATAATATTGGTACAACCAGAATTTGAGAGTTCTTGACCCAGACTACTGTGGCGATAGTACAGACTACTAAGTGTAAGTATACTACTAGAGTATAAACTACTGTCTTTCTGATTTGCAAAGAAAAGAAAACTTTTCATTATCATCAGGACAAAAAACTTTTCCCACGGTAACTATAAAAAGACTTTTTGAAAAAACAAAGATTATTGTGTTCAGTTGTGGTTTTGTAGAAGAAGCCACTGTATTTTTTCATATATTTTTATTTAAACTTTGAAGGGCATTTTACTGAAGAACTTAAGTCTTCGGTGAAGTGAATTGAGTGGAGATATGCAGTGTTCCGGTAATCCGAATTTGTAGGAAGCCGGGGTTTGGACTGCCCGGAGGAACGAGTGGTTAGCGGGTGTTGCAGTTTGACTTGTGTCTCCCGTGATAGATGTTAACTGAACGTATTGTGGTAATCGTTTGTAATATATGCATGTATCAAATCTTTATGTCGTATACCTTAAACCGATACAGTCTTATCGGTCAGTTATATCTCAATAAAACTAGAGGGAAAGAGCAAGGAAAAAAAAAAGACTTTCAGGGATTAAGGGAAAGGTGTGGAGGTACAGATTTTTATATGCCTTATTTTTTTAGGGATTTTCCCCCCCCTTGTATCCTAGTAGCTGGCTAAATTTCCAGTTGATTATGGTGATTTTCCTTAGAGATACAAGTGTTTATTTTTATTTATTATTTTATTTTATTTTATTCCATTAGAGTTAACATGTTTATTTTTAAAAGTGAGAATATTGGAATGCTTTCTTTAGGTCTTCCTGTACTAATTAGGATTCGTGTGCTTCTAAGCAACAGTAACTGAATATTAACTAATGTAAAAAATAAATAAGGGAATTTACTAAAAAAAAAAAAAAAGACCTACTAACCTTTAGTACCTATGAATGTAACCTTATATGGAAATAAAGTCTTCACAGATGTAATCAGATTCAGATGAGGTCATATTCATTAGAGTGAATCTTCATCTAATGACAGTGTCCTCATAAGAAGAGGAAAATTTGGACACAGATACACATGTGTGCGTGCGCACACACCCACCCACACACCCACACACACACACACAAGGCCATGTGGTGATGCAGGTAGAGACTGGAGTGAGGAAGCTACAAGTGGAAGAACACCAGGGATTGCCAGCGACCTAGGCAATCCTTGGAAGAAGCTAGAAAGAAGCACAGAAGCGTTCTCCCCTAGAGACTTCAGAGAGAACATGGCCCTGCTGATCCCTGATTTCAGACTTCTAGGCTCCAGAATTGTGAGAGTATAAATTTCTATCATGTTACTCTCCCAAGTTTGTGGTACTTTTTGTGGCAGCCCTAGGAAACTAGTAAGGCATGCGAATGTCTCTTACTTGGATTTTGACCAAAACTAGATTTGAAGGAAAACACTGAAGTTTCTTTTCTCACATACTCTCTGTGTGTCTAGAGGTTCGTGTGCTTTGGACCTGGCACTGTGGGCCAGTTGGAAATCGGTTTGCAGTGTCAGGGAGCCAGTTCAGTACTGTTCCCCACCGAAAACCACTCTCCTTCGGCATGAGCACAAACGAGCCATGCGGGGGGCTCCTGCCACAGCAACCCAGTTTTTCCTTAAAAGAAGCTCATGTTTTTAAGTTCTACATGGTAGTTTCAGAGTTTTGTCCCTTAAATACGGAAGAGACTTTGTCATCAGGAACTGGTTACCTTTCCTGAACTTTCACTGGAATGAGAATGCCCATCTCAGGGAAGGTCTCTGTGAGTCAGTGAATCAACTTCTTCTTCTTTTTTTTATAATGATTTTTTATTATATTATGTTAGTCACCATACAGTACATCCCCGGTTTCCAATATAAGTGAATCAACTTCTTGAGCTGACTCCTCCTCCTCTGATCTTTAGTGACTGCCCGTGAGGATTTTGGCTACCTGTCTCAGTGATTGGATTGGGCTCCCCATTCAAACGTATTCTCTTCCACTGACCCAGTTTGCAACCCTTGGGACCGCCACTCTATTGTAAAATACCATGGTGAAAAGCACCAGCTCGAAGCCAGTCACACTGATGGAAGTTCAGAGATGCGCACACATCTGAAGTTGCTGTTTTGAACAATACTTTGACCTTCACTGTAGGTACCCCTGTTGTCAGCTTTACATAGAGATAGAGTACCACTACCTGGGAAAATCCTGGCTCTGGTACTTCTCTGATGGGGGATGACAGGTTAGTCCTTTAATTTCACTGAGTGAGTGCCATTTTCCTCATTTATAAAATTGGGATGATAAACCCTATTTAGAGGTTGATGCCTTGATTAAATGAATGGCTATATCTCACATATAGGAAGCACGTGAGGAATGTTATCTTTGGCTGCTAGAAGAATAGTATCAAGATTCCATCTAGTGCCTTTTCACTGTTTGTTTGCATATCCATTCATGTATTCATTCATTCATTCATTCATTCAACAGCATTTCTAGTGGGTCTACCGTATGCCAGTTACTTTACTAGGCATTGGGAATAAGCGATGAATATGATAATGCAGTCTGTGCCCTCCCGGGATGGACAGTCCAGTTGGAGAGACAGGCTTTTTTATATGCTCACCTAAATAAGTGTAAAACTACAGCATCGATAAGTGCTGTGAGAGCAGATGGCCGTGTGTGGAAGTTTGAGGAAGTCTTCCCTAAGTAACATTTGAGCTGGAATGGAAACGTGTATAAGAGTTAACTGAATGGAGAGAAGAGGGGACACTGAGGGAACAACAAATCGTAATGGCTTTTGGGTGGGAGGGCAAATAGCACTTTGAGGAATTGGAAAAAAGGCCTGTAAGCTGATGTGCAGAGAGCCAGGAGGGAGTGTGGAACTTGATGAGTTGAGGGAGTCGGGCAGACCTTTCCACTAGACCTTGTGGGCCCTGCTAATAATGTCTTTTTCTTAAGAGCAGTGGAAACCATTGATGGTCATTGAGCTGTGGTGAGGGGGACATGAACAAATCAGGTTTGAAAAGACGCTCCTCCCTTTTTTCCCCTTAATGGAGAGGCTTCAGCCCTTCCAGTTGGAAGCTGCTCATTCTCACACACCCAGGACTGGGCTTCTGTGATCGGGGTTGTCATTCTGCTGCTGCACAGTGCCACTTCAGTCCATTTCTCTTCTACCTCATTAATAGGGATGCCATCTTCCAAACTTCATACCACCTGCCATCTTCTCCTTGCTCTAGACTGTGCCCCAGACTTCCCCGGGCCCCTGGACTTGGCTCTGTCCCCTTCCCAGCTCCTATAGTCAGGCCGGGTGACTCTGTCATCCGTGGTGAGGCCCCAGCTAATACCCCAACCTCAATCCCTTGTTCTCCAAAGACTTTCCCAGCCAATGATTTCTACCTTTTCTACTCTAGCAGTTCTCTGCTATGGCCTCGATCAACATTACATAATCACTCAGAATGGGGCTTCCCCTGAAATCCTAAATCTTAAACCCAGAAATCCTGTTCTCTGAAGTCAGGTGGTCCTCTTGCATGCCATCATTTCTGCTTGAGTAATTGACAGTTGTCAGTTACTCAGGCTCTCACCACTTCCTGACTTCTTTTCTTATCCCGCCTGGAGCCTGTGGTCAGTCATCGCAGTGCTGTGAGATCGGGTCTCTCAATTATTTTGATCCCTGCCAGTTTTCAACTCTGGATAAACCCAACCTTTCCCTTTACCTGCCCCTGCTCCCAGGCTATGGAGCATTCCCAGAGAAAATCATGATTGTGCTTATAGGCACTAGAATGTATGGTTGCTTTCTGGTTATCTGAACTGTGAATGCTCTACTTTGGTTCTTGTTCATCAGCTGTGTCTTCACAGAGTGGATGTCAACCTTGACTGCTCATTGGAATCACCTCAGGGTGTTCTAAAACCTACCAACGGCTTGGTTCCACCCCTAGAGATTCTGATGTAATAGGCCTGGAGTATACTTCACAGGGTTAGACATCTACTGTGCAGCCAAGGTTGAGAACACTGTGCTAACGTGACCGCCGAGGCTGACATGTTCACTTCCGCTTGAGTTTTCTGCTGGCCCTCACTTTAAGCAGATGATCGTGGCTCATCCAACATCTCTTTCTTTTTCTAGCTTTAGACCTCCTTACTTTTAATTGCATCCATACTCGCCTAGTTCATTCCTTTTTTTAGAGGAAAGAAATAGGTCCACATCCTCATGTCTGACCCCTTCAAAGGCACACTGGGTATCATTTTCCCCTCCACTCCTGATCTGAGCCAGGTGATCTGAATGCTTAGGCTTTAGAAGTGGGCGTGTGATGATAAAGCATGCATTTTACCGTAGAAACAGAACTTGGGAGAAATTAAACTTGAGTTTATGCATTCATAAGCAGAATATTGGAAAATGGTGATTTTCAAAGCCAATAAAACCTGAGGAGATATAGCGACAAGTGATACCTGAAAGTTGGTTGGGACTGGAGAGGGCAGCCATGGGAACAGGACTGGGGGCTTTGCAGATCCTACTAAAACTGGTGAACTTTGATTTTCAAATCAAACTTTGAAAGTTTTTTTTTTCTTCTGAGTGGAAGGAGTAAAATAATATAATAGATGTTTGAAAAACAAAGCTGTGGTAGCAGTGTGGGACATGGTCTGTGGAGGAAATGGGTGTGAGACAGGGAGGATATTTGGGAGCTATTTGTAATGGTCGAGGCAAGATGAAGTCTGAACTCACAGCAGTGAAGAGGAAAGGGGAAAAATACCTTCTAGAGACATTTTTAGAGGTAAGAATCAAGAGGATTGGGTGATTTTCATTTTAGAGTATTACGTTAAAGACTCCTGGGTGTTTAATTTGCTCAGGGAATTAAATAACCCAAAAGACTTTTTGCTAAATTGCCTTCTTATTTATAAGCTACCTGTCTTAGTCCATTTGGGTGCTATAAGAAAATTAACATAAATTGGGTGGCTTATAAACAACAGAAACTTATTTCTTACAGTTTTGGAGATTGGAAGTCCATGATCAATGCGCTGGTAAATTTGGTGTCTGGTGAGGGACCACTTCTCACACCGTCCTCACACGGTGGAAGGGGTATGGGATCTCTCTGGAATCTCTTTCATAAAGGCACTAGTCCCATTCATGAAACTCCACTCTCATGACCCAGTCACCTCCCAAAGGCCCCACCTCCAAAACCATCACCTTGGGGGGTTAGGGTTTTAACATACGAATTTGGTGGGGGTCAGGGAGGACACAAACATTTATTCTCAGCAATGCCCCAATAAAAGAGACTGCTTAGAAAAAAATTTTTGAAACAATTTGGCTCTTTTTTGGAATGTAATTTTATTTTATTTTTTTAAGATTTTTTTTTTATTTATTAGAGAGAGGGAAAACAGGAGTTGGGGGGAGGGGCAGAGAGAGAAGCAGACTCCCCGCTGAGCAGGGAGCCTGACCCAGGGCTCCATCCCAGGACTCTGAGATCATGACCTGAGTCGAAATCAAGATTTGGATGCTTAACTGACTGAGCCCCCCAGGTGCCCCAGTTCTTGTCCCTTTTAAGAAAATATTTATTGGAATTAGAGAACTGGTACGTTTGATTTTTGGTAAACGTAAAAAAGTTGAGTCTCCTATGAGGTTCCAATTGAGTATTTTTTCCTGAAGTTTGGTTATCATCCTTAACTGCTATAGTAAATTCTGTGAGGAAAAAGAAGTAGGCAGAATAGTAAAGTGAAAAGATAATTATTTTTTCAGATCTTCTGTGTTCTAGACCTTCTGTTTCCGACACTTCTATGAATATACATCTGGGTATTAGCTTCCTTTTTGTTAATTGCCAGTGTCCTAGTTATCTTTTGCTGTGTAACAAACTACCCAGATTTAATGGCATCAGACGACAATTTGTGATTATCTCTCATAGTTCCGTGGGTTGACTTGGCATAGGTGGGCTGTTCTTGGTCAAGCTCTTTCACGTGGTTGTAATCAGGTGTTGGCTGGGTTGCTGTCATTACAAAGCTGGACTGGGCTTGATGTCCAGAGTGGTTTATTCACGTTACCGTCAGTAGATGCTAGGTCAAGTTAAGGCTGTGAAAAAGATTACCTATACATAGCCTCTCCGTGTCGCTTGGGTTTCTCATAGAATGGTGGCTGCGTTCTAAGAATCAGTGGTCAGAGACACAGGAGGTAGAAGTTACCAAGCCAGCTAAGACCTGGAACGGGTACAGCATCACTTCCACCATGTTCTGTTGGTCAGGGAGCCTCAGGGTGTTCCCAGATTCAAGGCATAGAGAAATAAATACCAGCTCTTGACGGGCAAATATTGCTAAGGAACACGTGTGATGGGAGATGTTTTGGCCAACTCTAGAAAATAAACCGTGTCCCGGTCAGTGATTATAGGTAAGGTAGAGAAAAAAGGAATAACAGAAGGTATGACTATTCTCATCACATTAAAAAAAAACAATAAACTTTTTATTTTGGAGTAATTTTAGGTGTACAGAAAAGTTACAAAGATATTACAGAGCATTTTAAAAATATTTTTCATCTACGTCTTACACAGCCATAGTAGATTTGTCAGAACTAAGAAATTAACATTGGTACAACAGTATTAATAAAACCACAGACTTTTTCTGGATTTTACCAGTTTCTCCATAAATGTCTTTTTTTGTTGTTGTTCTAGGATTGAATCCAGGATACTACCTTGCATCTAACCACATTCTCTTTTAACCCGTTAACTAGTCTCTCTCATACTGATTTTTCTCCTTTCACAACCCATTAGGAAATGGCTTATTTACAAATATACATCTTCATAAATAGTAGAATTTTTAAAATGTGGTTTAAGTCAATTAGAGAATTGGTGATCTCTAAAATATATGTTAGCCTTTTTAAGATGCTATAAAACATTTTCTAATGAGTTGCTATTAGTCTGTTAACATGGGAAAAATAATAAAATTTCTAATAGAAATTTATAACATCATAGCCATTTTGGGTGTTTTTAAAATTTCTATGTTAACTTTAAACTTTAATCTTTGTTGTATTTGTGACAGAAAAAAATTAAAAATGACTTAAATCAGTGTGAATAAGACTTTAACATTGCAGTTTAAATTTATAGACTTCAACATAACCACCATTTTTTTGGTGATCCAACATTCAGTCTGATTTTCCACCTCATTGAAAACATTCTCCAGCTGCTGCCGAGTGATTTCATAAATTGCATTCATGATCCTGGCTTGAAGTTCCTTTAAAGAATGTGGTCTGGATGAATACACAGCAGTTTTAACACAGTCCCATAAAATATAGTTCAGTGGGATAGGTCAAGTTTAAAGTTGCACAAGGATTTCATAAACACCCTGAGTAGATGTGCACTAAAACTTTGAATGTGTTATATGGAAAAACCTTATAAAGGATGGCAGTGTTCCAAGCGTAGATTGAGTTGGTCATCTATGAAACAATTCCTACTACTGATGGCTCTTAATAGTACCACCTGCTAGTTCTTTCATAGTAAATTGTGTGAAATAACACATTCTGTAAACTGATGAACTACTTATTTATTTAATAAATCCATCAATGAAAGAAACCTCTGTCATAAGAAATGGAGCTATTTATTAGACCCAAAAGGTCTTAAGCCAGAAATGTCAGGCATTTTTGTGGACAAAGAGTGTTGCAATCTGGCATTGTTTTTTTTAAACAGCAGCAAGTAACACACCATACCCAGTTGGTATATTTGTCCTTTATCTGGCAGGAAACTCCAGAATTTCTGGGTAGTCGGATGCAAGCCAAGTTAAACCTCTGAAATACATCAGTGGTCTTGGCGTACAGTTCTGAAGATACTCCTAGGCTTTAAGTGTGCACTGAAGGCTGACATTTTTGGGTGTTTCACTGATGCATTTCCTTTGTCGATTATATTTATTGGTTTAGTGGGAATATCTTTTACCCAGCCATGACGATTGTTATCCTAGAGAACAAAGCAAACCAATATAAATTTCATATTCCTAAATTAAAATTGTAGTCCTCTTGTTAGAATAGACATTGCTCATGTTTTGAAATTAATATGATTACATGAAATGGATGGTACACAGAAAACATAGCAATTTGTGGTAATTATGTCTACACAGGCTGGTATGTTGGCCAGACATTGTACAAAATTAATCCCAGGGCAGTGTTTACTACTGGCCAGTCATGTCAATTGAAGTTAGATATTCTGCTAAAATACCTCATTAATTTTCAACTTGTCACTGAACCTTTCTTTAAATGTTTATGAAAACATTTGAGTTGTTCGTACTTACCTATTTTATGTGCTTTCACATACTCTATTTGTATTAGTAGCATGGAACTATCTTGAATCCAGCTACCACACACCAAGACAGATTTCACACTTACTGATAAAATTATGTTTCTATCATACATGGTACGAATATCTCTCTTTAGAGAAGAAAATATGAGTGCAATTTCTGGCTGTTTCAGATAATTCTAAACTTGTAATTTCCTTGTATCTTCAAAGGATTGTGATCAACTTTGTCTTTTCTTTTTTGATTATAGTTAAGAATTAGCAGTGTATGCTTTGTGTAGTTTTATTCTTCTCCTTATAAAAAAAAGCTTTTGATCCACATTATTATGATCAACGTTATTATAAAGTTAGTGTAGAACTATAGGCTTAATTAGAGCATTCCTTTTGAGATACTGTCCTTAGTTCTGTAATCCTGGGGAGACTGTTATTCACTCATGGAGTCTGAGAGGTGAGTCTGCTGCAGTGTGATTTGGGAATGCTAGGTGAAATTAAGCCATTCGATCTAGCCTAGTGTGGATGTGAATCTCCTGTCAGTTGCCAGACATTCTCTGGTTCCTGTACCCTGGTGTTGTAGCTAACTTTTATTTATTAAGATTTCTCACTTTAACTAAGACCTTTAGATTTGAATCCTTAAGTTCATGAATGTAGGAAGCTTATGCTTTTGAAATTATCTTCTCTGTTTAATTAAGCTATATTTTGGTGTTTTTGCTTTTCAGAGTTAAACATCTCTTCTTATTTGGCTTTCACCCAAGTAAAATAGAAGGATTTGTTATTCTTTATTATATGGAGAAGTATGGAATCATTACTATACATTTGAAGTTTCATCATAAATACTTAAGGTCATGAGGAATATGGTTAAAAGAAAACCATTCACCACACCGTACTGAGAGTAAATGCCTAGCCTCAAAAGCTTTTGTGATCTTTCATTTTCCATTCATTCCCTCAGAAGGAAATAGTTACCTATCATTTCCATTAATTTGCATTATCACCTTATGATATATCTTTTTGGTTTTGAAGCAAAATGATATGTCAGATAATTTTATTATTTCATTCAAAAGCAATGTTTTAATCCCAAATGCATCAATTAAAAATGCTTTGCAATCTCCCACAATGCTCAGGAAATATCCAAAACCTAAGACTCTGATACTAAAAAGTATTTTCATTCAATTTGAATTGTTTTACATAGTATATATAAGATTATAAAGTTTTATTTATACTCCTAAAAGTATACTTAATGATCTGTTGTGAATAGGGTGGTGTTATTTTAGTGGTTTCAAGCATGGAACACTTGGGTTTCATAAAACCAATGGTGTAAAAAAATTTTCAGGAACACATCATATAAATTACTGTTTAATAGACAATGATTTGTCCGTGAAGAGTGATTATGCCTTAAATGAATATTGTTGCAAGGTCACTCAAAGAGAAAAGTTGCCATTGGGTGATTGATAGCATAACACTCTTGAGGGCACAGATATTATAGCTAGAGATAACCCATCATGGTATCAGATTTGAAGGAAAAGTTGTGTAATTTAAAGGTTATTTTTTTTCTTAAGGTACAGCAATGTGTGTGTATACACACACGTGCACGCACGCGTACTGAAGGCTTCTGCAAGCTTGTCATCCAAGTCCACTTTTAGTTTGTTGTACACATTTCTTGGAGAACCGCTGGGAAGGATCCCACATCTTCATCTTCAGAATTCCTATAAAGGCGGTTCTGATTATGTTGGTCCTAAAATTTACTCTTAACTTCCCCAAAGGCTGCCTCATTCAATTTAGGAGGACCTGGGAATGCCCGTGAGCTCCCTCTCATACAGTTTTTGCCATAGTAGTTGTGTTCCTAAAATTTTGTGCTACTGTCAGGAATGGATCTCTCATTGTGTGTCCATGATTGGAGGATTGCTTTTTCCGATAAAATCTTTGTATCTCCTGGTAAAGGAGAAGTGGTGGTATTTATTTCAAAGTGCTTTGCCATTTGCTGAGAGAGAGGGTTGTCTTTTGAATATTCTAGTAAAATACGCCAACTGAATTTCTGTGCGGTCCTTCCCGATGACTTCACTGCATTCTTTCAGGCTTTCCAGATGCAGTTGGGGTTTGCAGTGCTATTAGTTCAGGCTGCGCTTAAGTCAGTGATATAAATTAGTCCTTTCTTTCCTTGGTTCCCAGTGTGAATATTACACATTCTGACTTGAGAAGCATGGTCTTTGGAGATGTCTGCTCAGCAGATCCTCTTCCTGAGAATGATCCCTTAGGGTTTTTGTAGTTCAGTTTTGAGATCCCTACATTTCTTCTTCCTACGTCCCAGCTCTTTGGCTAAACCACTGGTCTCTAGATCACAGCTCCGTCTTTCCACTTTCCAGTTTGATGTAGGTCGATTTCTGTGCCTCCTTACCTAATGAGTTTCTACTTCTGTCTTTTTATCTGGAAGAGTTCTGTTTGTTTAGATTTTATCTGTTCACTCACTACTTTCAGATTTTGTTGTCTTTATTCATTTTATTCCAGTGTGCTCCTCAAATTATCTTATCGATGCAGGCCTTCTGATATGCACAATAGCCCTTATTTACGTGTTTTTGTTTCACAGACCATATTTTTCTTCATCTAATCAAGTTCCTATAAATGTTTCTTCCAGACATCTTATTCTTTTCTTTAAGAAAGAGTTCTCTCTCTTTGAATCTTAAAATTGTTTCTTAATGTCTTCATATGATGTGACGGCAAAATAAGTGACAGGCTTGTTCCTCAGTGTGTTGAGATGGGGGTCACTGTGTCTCTCTGAGCTTTGCCACAGTTCGGAAGACAGGTGTCATCCCCTTCCAATGCCTCCAGCATGCCTGCAGCCTGGCTTCTGGTGGCTGCCTAGAGAAGTGGTCACTTCCCCTCTACTCGCCTTAGGAAATGAACCCAAAACAACTGGGGTGGCCAGAGGTCATTGGACCTCTGGTTTCCTCACAGGCCCCGCTGCTTCTGCTGGTGCCATAGCTGCCTTGCTCCATGAGGGTGATCCTTTTCTTGACTTGGTCTGCACCCCTGCCAACCAGGTTCTGTAAAACTGCATTTTGAGAATCCGGGCGTCTTCTGGAGAAAAAGGAGTTAAGCTTCCAAAAATGTGTAATTTTTATATGTTAATTTAGGGGAAACCCTTATTGTCTAGTGAATCAGACATCTGGATCCGAATCTCAGCTCTGCGACTTGCCAGCTGGGACTTTCGTGAGTTAATTAACCTCTCTGGGCTTCAGTTTTCCTCAGCTCTGAAAGGAAGATGATGACAGGGTCTCAGTAGGGCTTCCATGATGTTTATATCTGAGAATTTATGTAAAACAGGCAGCCCAGCCCTGGGCCCAGAATGGGTGCTCCCGCAACAGCAGTTTCTTCTACTCTCCAGCAGAAAGCTGAGGTTTCCTACTCACCACCAGTTCTTAAATTTGGCTTTTGTTTTGTCCGTGACTTAATCTCCAGAGCAAATAATCTTAGTCATGTTGGAGAATCAAAAGCCTGGAGAAAAACTACCACCACGGTATAAGTGAAAGACAAAACCAGTAGGAAATAGTATTATTTGATTTATTTAACCTATGACAGTGTCTTTTTTTTTTTGATGACAAACCAGTGGTTGTACTGTTATTTTAATGTGTACACCGAGATTTATATAGTTTTAGTTACCCTTATATTTTCATCTAACAGAAAATGATTGTTTTTGCTTTGTTTATATGCAAGTTTTTGCTAAATTGGTCTCCTTGAAGCTTGGCATATTATCTTTTTATGTGTAGTAATATGAGAAAGAGTGCAGAATGTGGGCAGGTTGCATAATTTTATAGTAGCCAAATTTTATGATAAAATGCAGAAGCATAATATAAGGTTGGTATAGTCGCTTCTTTTGAACTAATCCTGAATATTTTCTTTTTCTTTTTATTTCTTTTTATTTTTTATTTTGAGAGAGAGAGAGAGAAAGAGAGAGCATGTGCGTGCGTGTGTGTGCAGGTGGGAGGGGCAGAGGCAGAGAGAGAATCTCTTGATCTCACAACCCTGAGATCATAACCTGAGCCGAAGTCAAGAGTTGGATGCTTAACCGACTAAACCACCCACGCTCCCCTTTCTTTTTCTTGAAATCTGTTTCCTTGGCTTTGCCTCTCATCTCCTGCATGGTCTCAATAAACATCTATAGATTTGACTTACAGAACTCATCCTGAGGTTTAATTTAGGTTTTCTTCACTGAGTGGTGCTTCATGCTTGGTAGGAGGCTAGCTTGAGTACTTCTCATGGCTAATTGGACCAAGTCATTTCCTGCATATTATCTGTGATGAATTACAGTAGGAGGTCCCACTGAGAGACAGTCCACCCTAGTGGCCAGGGGCTTGGCCTCTGAAGCTTATTAGACCAGAGTTCAAATCTGGTGTATATAACATTAATTAGCTGTTGGTCTTTGGGCAGGTCATTTAGTATATGCCTCAAGTTCCCCATCTGTAAAATGGAATAATAATGCCTAATTTATCAGATTGTTGTAAAGGTTAAATGAGATAGTACATATCAGAGGCTTAGCCCAGCACATGTATACACTAAGTCTTCAATAAATATTAGCCATTATTATGTAATGGAAGATACAGTGTTATTAAAACATTGTCTTACTAATCTCCTTAAACCAAGCAACAACATAACCCAGTTTTTCATGTTATCAATGGAGAAAATGTATTCTAAAGTAAAGACTTCATCCATTTTCTTAAAGATGTTCAACATAGGACCAAGACCTAGAGTAGGCATTGGAAGGATGTAATATACTTTGTGAAATTTTTCCAGTATGGGATCTGACTCGCTGAACTTGAAAATGAAACAAACAAAACAGAAGCTTGTTCTCCCTGTGCCTGTGCTGCCAAAAAATAAATCACTGCTGTATTCATCAAGTCATAAAATTTAAATCATCTCTATTTGAGTTGGATAGCTCAGGGTAGTATTTGACGCTAACCACTGGTTCAAGCAGGCTCTGGTGATATTTAATGGACTATTGTTCAAGGTCAATTGATACTAGGTTGTTGCCTCAATATTAAAGTACTGCAAAATAATATGGATGTAAAAAAACTTCCATGAAGCAATGGATATAAATGAACTTTATTTGTTCTTCTAACCAGATGTATTATGTTTATGCTTAATGCTATGCATTAAGAAAATTTTCTTGCTTTAGTTTTGCCAATAATCTGCTCTTTTTCTGAGCTCTCGGGCTTGTGGCTACCTAGCAACAACACGTGTAGGCATTTCTTTATGTGCTTCTCCTACTTTACTATTTTCTAGAGAACCCGCTGGCCTGAATCCTCCCTGGAAGGCTACTAATGCTCAAAAATGGCACCGTCTTTACCCTGGACAGTACAGTCCCAGTGTTTTTGTGTTTACTAGTTTTTGTTGTTGTTGTTGTTGTTGGGTTTTTATGACTTGGCTGCATTTGGAATTAGCTGGTAGCTTGAGAATGTGGAGCCATTGGCTTCAGGATCAGTGTTCCCAGGTGAGATAGGGTTCCCAGGTGAGACAGAGAATGGGCAAGGGGAATAAAAGGGAGGGGCTTGGAATGAAGTCCTGTTGTTTGGATTCCTGAAGGAGCAGCCAGAAGTTTTAGGAGAAAGGGTAAGAAGCTGTTTTTTACTTCTCAGCACCATCATTTGGGCATAATATCTGAAGTTCTATGTGTTATAAACTTTTAAAATAAAGTATTTCAGATGTTGATTAATTATTACATAAGTATACCTTAAGTAGCTTAGCTTATGTACTTTTAAACTAGGAAATTAGCATGGTTTGCTACGATATCAGACTTTTCATTTGACAGACCACAGAGGAGGCCATATACATACGTGGTAACGATCCACATCAGCAGGCGTTGGAGATTGAACCATGCGCTTGGTCTCTGTGTCACTATCATTCTTTTGCTGGGCCTCTGTGAAATC
The DNA here is from genome assembly GCF_017311325.1 of Ursus maritimus. Lineage (NCBI taxonomy): Eukaryota > Metazoa > Chordata > Mammalia > Carnivora > Ursidae > Ursus > Ursus maritimus. The sequence continues at coordinate 64,524,242 of NW_024425563.1, read as the reverse complement.
CACCCCATGTTGTCAGTCAGTTGATGTAACTTCAGGTGAGATTTGGCATTTTCTCCCGTTCCTAACCTCTGCCCTTTTCTCGTCATGCTCAACAAAATAAAACAGTTCTTTGTACCAGGCGTCGATAACTCCACCAGTGTTTCTTTGACCTGATTATTTACTCTTGTGCAGTATGGTTAACCTCAGTACCTGTGCTGTCTAAAAAATAGAAGTCTTTTCAAAACTTATATTCTTCAAGACCTATTTTTTTCTCAAGGCAGCTGTCAGGTGTTTCTAATGACAACGCCAGTTGAGCAACAGCTTTAGAAATGCTGGGTATTTATATCAGGGTCAAAAGCAATTAGTATTTCTTGAAATATTTGTGTAAGAAATGGAACCTGAGTTTAAATGAATCAAGGTATTTCATGATCTTCTGCAAAATTATAGGATTTTCAAACGGCCACTTTGGGATGATGATAAATTCATGAAGAATAGAAGAACTGACCCAGCTTGCCATTGTTGGTTAGAGAAACTTACAAAGCTGTTCAGCTTCTGTGTATCTGTCTGTACAAAGGGAAGCACAGGAAGGTTAGCCAGGACTTGGCTGAAGAGAAATCTGAGTAAGCTTCGCAGTTGCTGTGTCAATGGGGAAAATAGGAAGGCAGCTTAAATAAGTTAAGACCGTTAAGCATCTAATTACTACGTGGTGAGACCCTTTGTTTCCCCGTAATAGGAGTGTAATTGTTAAAAGTTCCTGAAACCCTGGAATTACTAGTACTTTCAAAGCATGAGTCAAATTTGAAATTCAGAACAGCAGGCTAAAACTTTCAACTGAAAACTGGTTAGTCGCAAATTTTAATATGAAGCAAAAGAATTCCATCATTTGGTCGAAGTGTGTGTGTGTGTGTGTGTGTGTGTGTGTGTGTGTGTGTGTGTCATACACCTCCAAGAATGTTTTGTGAGAATTTGTGACTACCCTTTGTGTCACTTGTTGCCTAAAAGTATCACCTAAATCCTCCTGCAAACTGTTGTACATTTAGCTTTATACCACTTCTTGTAAGTTTGATGTTTCCATCTACAGCTTAAAATAATACTTTATTCAGCCTAGGTCGTTTCAAATTTTAAGTTGGTATTGCCTTTGCTCCAGAAATCTGAAGTTCTAGAGTTTTGAAACTTGGAGAACAAGTTCAAGTAGGACATACCTTTCGTAACCGTTCATAACACTATCTGCTCTTATAATCTGCCTTTGGCATTACCTTTTCCATCCTGAAGATTCATAGCCCATTTTATAGTTTATTACCTGTAGCAATCAATAGATTCCGTAATCATTTTCATTTCTTTGGACTTTATCCAGTGCCCATTTATGTCTTGACATGTAGCTATGAGAATTAAAGACCGTTTGAGAGCAGAAATAAGTTGAAAGTCTTCCTCAGCCAATATTGAAATCAGGAATTCACTGTTTCTCTAAGTCCTTGTTAAACCCTGACTTTTAAGCATGATTTTTTTTTTTTCCTGGACTCCATTCATTTGATGGAAACATTAATTAAGTTAATAGCATGGCAGCGTCTCCCACTGCCACTGTGAGTCCCTGAGCAGTAGTGCACATTACATTAACTTCTTCAGGTTATAAAGCCCCCATTTTGCACAGCAAAACAGTAATTTCAGGGAATAGTGCTTAATGAAGTTTCCCCAGGTGTTTAACTTATTACAGGAACTTTGAATTCCTTCTAAGTGCAAGGAAAAAACAGTTTTTTTTTTTTAAACAAAATTTTTAATACAGTGAATTGAAACAATTAGAATGATAGTTGAGGTCCTCTATGCTTATTAAGCCAACATTAAAATGAATAAACATTACACTGTTGGCTTGCTGAGAAACAGTTGTGAACTTTTCTGTTCACTATTAATATGATAAGGACTGAGCAAAACCTGCATTTCTTCTTCCTCTGAAAATGGGACTATTAAGTGTAAGCCTATAAATCAACTTACTAAAAATTCAATACATTTGTAAAATGATAATATAAGTTATTTTTCTGCTCCTAAATAAAATATTTGAGTTTTTTGATGTAATAAAACTAACCACATTATAGAGTTTTATTGAAGAAATCTTTCTTACCAGCTGCCTCTGGAAACTTACCATAGTGATAAAATAGTTGTTGAACAGTTACTGAGCCACCTCTGTTGTGTACACAGCACCTGGTGCATAATAGGTGCTCAGCAAACGTTTTGGACATGTTGAAGATTTACATGGTAATGGTCTCTTTCTGTGTAACATTTACTTTAAAAAAAAGATTTATTTATTTGAGAGAGAGAGTGTGTGTGTGTGTGTGCGCGCGCATGTGTCTGTGTGCATGATGAGCAGGAGAGGCAGTGGGAGAGGGAAAGAGAATGCCAAGCAGACTCCACACTGAACATGGAGCCTGACACAGGGCTTGATCCAAGTACCCTGAGATCACCACCTGAGCTGAAACTAGGAGTTGGATGCTTAACTGTGCCACCCAATGTCCCAAAATATTTAACATTTTATAGTCAATGGTTTTTTACTACATTGTAATTATTATCTAGGCTCTACTTCTATTTAATTATCTTTCTAAAATTTTTTGATTTAATTTTTTTTTTTTTAGATTTTATTTATTTGAGAGAGAGAACACAAGCAGGAAGGAGGGGCAGAGGGGGAGCGAGCATACCCCTCACTGAGCAAGGAGTCTGATGCAGGACTCAATCCCAGGATCCTGGGATCATGACCCAAGCCAAGGCAGACGCTTAACCGACTGAGCCACATGGGCGCCCCTAGATTTAATTTAAGTGTAAACATTTGTACTAGGAAAATATACTAAAATATGCTCACGTTCCAACTCTTTCCCCCTCCTAAATTATTGAAACATAGTTAACGTACAATGTTATATTAGTTTCAGATGTACAACATAGTGATTTGGCAATTCTGTGCATTACTCAGTGCTCACCACAATGACTGCAGTCACCATCTGTCATGGTACAACATTATTACAATGTTATTGACTATATTCCCTGTGCTGTATTTTCATCTCCATGGCTTATTTATTTTATAACTGGAAATTTATACCTCTTAATCCCCCTCACCTATTTCACCCATTCCTCCTGCCCACCACCCCTATGGTAACCACCAGTTCTCTCTATTTAAGAGTCTGTTTTGTTTGTTCGTTTGTTTTTTAGATTCCACATATAAGTGAAATTGTATGGCATTGGTCTTTCTCTGCTGACTTATTTTACTTAGCATAATACCACTGGGGCCCATCCATGTTGTTGCAGATGGCAAGATTTCATTCCTTTTTTAATGGCTGAGTAATATTCCATCGTGTATATATACCACATCTTTACCAATTCATCTGTCAGTGGACACTTGGTTTGCTTCCATATCTTGGCTATTGTGAATGCTTTCCCTTTCAAACATACGTTTTCATATCTGGAAAGATAAAAAGGAAATTGTTACAATGGTTGCTTTCAGGGCCTGGGAGTGGAGGTTGGTGGAGAAGGGGACACTTCACCAATTCAGCAAATATTTATAAAGCCCCCATTAGATGCCAGACACTATGCAAAATGTTGGCTGTGTTGGAGGGACCAAGACATAGTCCCTGTGTTTATGAATTTTATAACCTAGTAGAAGAACCAGGTGTTTAATGTACACATATACACGTATTTATTACTTACAGTGATGAGTGACATGAAAGAGAGAAAAGGATGTTATGAGCCAGAATTTGCAAGAGGAAGCTAATTGAAGTGTGTGTGTGTGTGTGGGGGGGGTGTTGTTTAAAGAGGCCTCTTCAGAGAAGCGCTGCTTGAGTTGAACTGGAAGGATGAATCAGAATTAGCTAGGTAAGAGGTAAAGGAAAGAGTTCCAGCTAGGAACCAGCTTGTACAAAAGCCCAGAGGCAGTGAGGATTTTGGCTTCCTGGGAGAACAATGAAAGAAGACCAGTAACGCTGAGGTACAGGCAGGGAAGCAAAGAACTGGAGTGAAGATGGAGAACAGACGGGTCAGAGCATACAAGGCTTGGTAGTTTGAGTTTTGTTCTAAAGTACAAGGGGGAGATCATTGAAAGTTTTTTTTAAGCAGAGGAGTAATGGTATCTGGGTTGTTTGTTTTAAAGACCTCACCGTTTGTTGGAGGGGAGAATGGATAGGAAGTGGTCTAAAGCAATAATTAATAGTCCAGGCGAGTGATGGTGGCGACTAGAATAGTGACCCCAGAAATGGAGAGAAGTGAATGGGTTTAGTGCGTATTTGGGGACTTGGTGATGGATTAAATATGAGGCCGAGGAGGTACCCTAGAACGAATCAGTGTCTGCTAGCATGAGCTACAAGGTGGAGGATACAGAAGTCTAGAGAAGGACCAGGTTTAGGGGGCAGATCAAGAGTTCAGTTTTTGGACAAAGTAACTTCTATGTAGTAGTGAAGGTTTATGGCAGAGGTTTGGGCTTACAGTGTGAATTTGGGGATGACTAGCACACACATGGTATTTACATCTTTGTGAATGGAGGTCATTACATAGGGAGGGCGTGTTGAGAAAGAGCCCGGGACCCAGCCCAGGGGAATCTAAAACTGAGAGTAGTGGCGGAGAAGCTCCCAAGAGACCGAGAAGGAACAGCAGGAGTCGAGGAATATTGAAGAGAACGGGTGTTAGGAAAGCTAAGATCAGAAGTGTTTTGGTAAGAATTAGGCCCACTGTTTCGTTTAAGTTTGTACTACTGTTATAATTTATGTGCTGATACATAGGTATGTTTTTTTTCCTAGAAAATACTTTTTTGTTTATTGCTATCCAAAAAACCACAGTATAACTAAAAATGAAGTTAACCGATGAGATGATCTTGGGCGGACTCTCTTTTAGACTACTTTTTCTTAACGTACAATTATAAAAGACATGTTCAAACACCTGTACAAAATACATAGAGTGGGGAATATACAACATGCAGAATGCAAGCAGAAGGAGTCTTACAAAACCCGCATCCTATTTTCCATGTATTCTCATTAAGTTGTCTCTGCTGGCTGGATTCATAGAACTTTAAGACACGTAAATGTGAAGGTTGAATTTAATTTCATTTTTATTCTTTCCGTGTTTGTTCTCGTATGCCAAAACTTGGCAAAGTAGGGATTGCCATGCCTAAGTGTTTTATTTCTCCTTATCTGGGTAATGTAGCTGAACCAATCGGACTTTAGGAATGTGTCTGATATTCCCTGAGCCCTTTTGTGGTTGTAATAGCTGGTGCTACTGACTTATCTTGCTAGATGATAGGCCATTTGCTACTGGAAGGAAGACGGGTCTGATGGAAAGAGCGTGGGCTTGGACCCAGTCCCGGCTCTAATTCTTACTCCTGCAAATTTTCGCAGGCTACTTAATCTCTTCATCCTCCTGTGTGAAATGCCTATTCATAATGAATACCTACCTCACAAAATTTTTGTGAGGATTTATTTAATACAGCTAAGTATGTAAAAATGCTTAAAGCATGCCCTTAGTAAGTATATTGTTTTTTAAAAAGATTTCATAAAAAGTATAGTTTCTGGTATCTCCTAGCCCTTGCGTATAATGTCCATCAGTAGTTATTTTTGTCATTTAAGAAGTTCACATTTCTTTTTCATCACAGAAGCTGAGATTTCACCACAAATATTGTTTACAGGTTTATTTTTTGTTAAGGCATCATTTATGTCCGTGTTTGTTGCTCTGTGTCTCAAGGTGCCTTTTCCAAGTCACAGCTTAGAAGGATTCTGTTAATTCATGAATGTAACACTTATACCAAAATTTTCAGATAGTGATTTTCAAGATTGTCAGTTGAAAAGCAAGTGTGTGTGTGTGTGTATGTGTGTATGAATAATCATAGCTGTGAAATTCTGTTAATTTATCTAAAAGAAGATTGATAAGAAAGTTACTATTTGACATTTACATTTTTCTGGCTTCTGATATTAATGCTTTACTTTGTCTAAAATGGCACTAGGGTGGAATATTGACTTCTTTTTCTGTCCTAATAGACTTGCTGTAAACTAAGCACATTGAAGTTCTATACATTCAAATATAACCATGTTAAAGTAATGATTTTCTGTATATTAGGGAAGACCTGTAGAGAAATATTTATTGTAAAGCACATAGGTTTTACACTGTATGCACTAGATTGTTTTTGCTTGCTTGGGGTGTGTGTGTGTGTGTGTGTGTGTGTGTGTGTGTGTTTACATTCCTATTGAAACCTGAAAGAGGTGCTATATCCTATTTTTAGTTTATTCACATCAGTGTGCATTTCTGTTTAAGTACCTGTCTAGAATTGGTTCGGAAGCAACATAATTAGATTTGGTCTGGCAAGTCAAAATGGAATGTGTACAAATTCACATTCTTACAAATAAGTTGCTCTAAAATCAAAGCAGGAGAGTAAATGTAGTGTGAAATGGTTGCAAAATCCAGCCACAGCATAATTAGCAAAGGATAGTAGAAATGCCATTTGTTAAAACTTGAATTGTAACAGTCAGTTAATTTTCTTACAACAGAAAATAGCAAAGCAGTTAAGAAACATCATCTGTCAAAAACAGTATTAAGGCAGGTTAAAGAACCACAAATATAAGGTATATAAATTACAAAATTGAAAACAGAATGTTCAGTAGTATTTGATCTTGATGTCCTTTACAGATTTGTTGTTACATTGATTGGTTTATTTCAATAAATTTTTCAAAATCATGTTAATATTTTCCCCCTATATATGTATGGGCATATAAAATCTTTTAGATTTGGCATTTTCCTACTTTGGACAATGTAAATCTAGAGAAAGGATTTACTAATAATTAAAGCTGGGAAGGTAAATAGATTTTTTTTTTCCATTCTGTACTGGTTTAAAATTTTTTTATTGTGGCAAAATATATATATAACATAAAATCTTCCACTTTAACCATACTAAGTGTAGAATTTAGTGGCATTGATTACATTGACAATGATGTGATATCCTCACTATCTGTTTCCCAAACTTCATCACCCCAAATGCTATATATATATATATAGAGAGAGAGAGAGAGAGAGATTTTATTTATTTATTTGACACAGAGAGAGACAGCCAGCGAGAGAGGGAACACAAGCAGGGGGAATGGGAGAGGAAGAAGCAGGCTCCCAGCAGAGGAGCCTGATGTGGGGCTCGATCCCAGAACGCCGGGATCACACCCTGAGCCGAAGGCAGATGCTTAACGACTGAGCCACCCAGGTGCCCCAAAAGCTGTATTTTTTAAAATCTTTTTGAGATATAATTCACCTGCCACCTGCCATATCATTAACTTAAAGTGTACAATTCAGTGGCTTTTAATATAATCACAGAGGTGTGCAACCATCACTACAGTCAATTCTAGAACATTTTCATCACCCCAAAAAGAAATTCTGTACCCGTTAGCAGTCAGACTCCATTTCTCCCCACTTTTCTGCCTCTATAGATTTGCCTAATCTGGACATTTCATATCAATGAAATGATATAATATCTGAGTTCTTGTGACTGGCTTCTTGTACGTTTGTTTTCAAGGCTCATGCACATTGGAACATATATCATTATGCTGTTCCTTTTTACTGCTGAATGCTATTCCATTCTATGGCTATACTGCATTTTGTTTATCTCTTCATTAGTTGATGGACATCTGGGTGTTTTCTCTTTTTGGCTATTATGAATAATGCTGTTATGAAATTTGCATACAGGTTTTGTGTAGACATGTTTTTATTTCTTTTGGGTATATGCCTAGGAGTGGAATTGCTGAATCATATGGTAATTCTATGTTTAACCATTTGAGGAATTGCCAGACTGTTCTTGCAAAGGAACTGGCCCATTTTACAGTTCCAGTAACAGTGTAGGGGGGATTCCAGTTTCTCCACATCCTGGCCAGTTCTAATTGTTCCCGTCTGTCTTTTTGTCCTTCTAGTCCCCCTCTAGTCCTCCTAACTCCACAAGTGGTATCCACTGTGATTTTGATTTCTATTTACTTGATGGCTAATGATGTTGAGCATCTTTTCAGGTGCTTATTGGCCACTGATAGGTTTCATTGGACAAATGTCTATTCAGATCTTTTGCTCATTTTTAAATTAGGTATTTGCTTTTTAAATTATTGAGTTGTAAAAGTTCTTTATACAGTCTGGGTACAAGCCTCTTATCAAATATATGATTTACAAATATTTTTTTTCCTATTCTATAGGTTGTCTTTTTGAGATTTGATTATTTCTTCTCTTAGGTTTCTAATTACACTGTGACTTTATTTGGGGGAGATTCTGAACTCTTTTATGAGATGGGCATATCAGTGACAAATTGCGAAAGGTTACTTCCATTTCTCTTTGCCCACAAAGTCCATTTCCTAACCCTGCACTCTGCACTGTAGCATTCTTTCAGGAGATCCTTATTTCTGTACTTGCTAACGTGCTGGACCCTGGGACCAACGTCTGAAAGTAGGAGATGGAACTCTGTTCTCGGTAAGCTTACAGTCTCGGTAAGCTTACAGACAGGTCAGAAAAAGTTATGTTGTCAGGGAAAGCACTGCACCTTTGCAAACCAGGGAGAGTTTATTTTATTAGACTTATGATATAAACTTGCGAGTAGTGGGAGGAGACTTGAATCTCACTGAGTATATTTTACTTCATGGTGTGTAAAAACTATCCTAGTACAGTGCTTCCAACAAGTGGCCTGTTTCCCCACACTGTCCACTGTCCCTCATCAGAGCCCTCTGCTCAGTCTCCCTGGGCTCTGGAAGCTTACCATGTTGGGTCATTGTTTTTGTCATTGCCTTGGTGGTTTCTTCTCTCCGTTTACCCAAGTCTTATCTGATTTCCAAGGCCTATCTGAAGGTTCCTCGTGATGGTGTCTTGCTGATCACTGATGATCTTTTCTTTCTCCAATTAGTGTGGTGCTTTTGAACCTTAGTTGTGTCTTAACTAGTAGGCCCATATTTGAATGCTTAGCTGTCCTCCTAGCTTGCATGTACTAGAGTTCAGACCACTTCCTTCTTTGGGACACCACCCATGGGGCCAAATGGAAGAAACATGATAAAAACAAGAATTTCTGTTCTAAGTCTCCCAAAGCACTTGGAAGAGTGATGGAAACAAAGTCTGGGAAAAATCAAACAGCGGTGGGTTAGCAGATGCTGAGTTGATATACTTAATTAAACAAGCTGTTATGTTGAGTTAATGGCAACGAAAATATACAAATTCAGATACAGTTTAGGCTGTTTAGCATGTTGCTCCCTCCCACCCCCATATTTTTCATGGGATCCGCACTCTTAGTAGGCTGACGTGGAACTCTCATATGTTTAAAGTTTTCCATTTCACACATGTTGTCTAAATATGTGCACGTAGATTTTGCTTCAGCTACCGGCCTAATAAAAGCCTCTCGTGACTGCTTATCACCTTGTAAAGTAGTTACCAGAGCTACAGTAAAATTTGCCTGCAAGTGAAAAGGCTTTGACTTCCCTAGAGGGAGAATAAAAAACATATGAGACAAAGAGCAGCAACTGAACTTATCTGGTGTAGAAAGTGGCAGAATGCCAACCAAATGCTCTGTCCCTAAAATGTTCTAAACCTTTATCTCAACTCCCTAAAAAGGCCACCTTGTTTAAAGAACTTCAAACACAAACTTGGAAATGTCTCATTATTTTGGTACAATTTACACAAACAATCCCCCTTTTTATTGCTATCTTCAGGTGTTAAAGCCCTAAGAGTTAAAAGAATTGTTTAAATGTTTGTATTTCGGGGCGCCTGGGTGGCTCAGTCGTTAAGCGTCTGCCTTCGGCTCAGGGCGTGATCCCGGCGTTCTGGGTTCGAGCCCCACATCAGGCTCCTCCGCTAGGAGCCTGCTTCTCTCTCTCCCACTCCCCCTGCTTGTGTTCCCTCTCTCGCTGGCTGTCTCTCTCTCTGTCAAATGAATAAATAAAATCTTTAAAAAATAAAAAAATAAAAAATAAAAAATAAATAAAAAAAAATAAATGTTTATATTTCTTTTTAAAAATGGTGTGTGTGTGTGTGTGTGTGTGTGTGTGTGTGTAAATTGTTACTGAAAGTTATTGCCATGCTTATTTTAGGTGCTTCAGTATATCTGATTAGAAATGGTGTTAATTGTTAAGTAGGCAAAGCGGACTTCGAATGCGTGATGAGAAAATAGTAATGAGAAACGTTCATTAGCTATTAGGCCATGAGGACTTTTTTAATAATAGAGGTGGAACGGGCTGATAAATTCTGCTGTTTTGGAGTTGCCATGGGAGAATAGACCATGTTATGTAGAGATATTTTGATGTCTGTCCTAGGACAGGAGACAACTCTAGCCTCGTTTTGCTCAGAAGTATTGGTATCTTTTTTGAAGTTATTTTTTTAGAAAGTTCACTCAACTTTTTGCTTTACAATTCTTTAAATTCTTAAACCCAGAGAATCTTAGTGCTAGAAAACCCAATTATAATTAAATGCCTTATTTCCTGAGTAATCAGTATTATTTTTCCTACTATTATTACCACTCCGTTTGTTGAATACTGTCGTAGAGAACATTTCATAGATGCTACTTTATTTCGATTCCTTCAGAAATCCCTAGAATGAGGTAGGGCAAACTCAACATAACTGCTTGTTTATATTGGCTTAGGGATGAGGGAAGCTGAGGTTCAGACTTACCAAGTGACTTGGTAGAGGCACGGGTAGCAGGGGATAATTTTCTCTCTACTCCTCTGCAGTGACACTTGGAAAGCTTCAAATCTTAGGGGCACCTGGCTGGCTCAGTTGGTAGACGATGCTCTTGACCTTGGGGTTGTGAGTTTGAACCTCACGTTGGGTGTAGAGATTACTTAAAAATAAAATTGTAAAAACAAAAACAACTTCAAATGAGGTTATCGTGATACTTCCCAGTTAGGAAATACATTTTTGCCAAGAAATAATAAACCTTTTCATCAAAAGTGCCAGAGAGGCTACCACAGTAGTGACTCAAAACAAAGCGGAGATGGAAGTTTTGGGTCCTTTCAGCTCTGTCACTGAGCCCACTCGGTCAAGGTTTTGGGAAATGGGAAGCCCTCATTGTTGTTTACTGAATTACCCTGTTTCTCTATATAACTGAAAATTCGGCCTTCAGAATTTTCAGTTTAACAGATGATTTTCCTTAAAGGAAGAGGAGATTTGCTTGTGTTCTTGGAAGAAAGTATAGTAATTAAACCTAAGCCATTTAAATATTAGAGAGCATGCTGTTCCTGGGCCAAAAAATAGAAAAACAAGGTGTAGGGGCGCCTGGGTGGCACAACGGTTAAGCGTCTGCCTTCGGCTCAGGGCGTGATCCCGGCGTTATGGGATCGAGCCCCACATCAGGCTCTTCCGCTATGAGCCTGCTTCTTCCTCTCCCACTCCCCCTGCTTGTGTTCCCTCTCTCGCCGGCTGTCTCTATCTCTGTCGAATAAATAAATAAAATCTTTAAAAAAAAAAAAAAAAAAAAAGAAAAGGTGTAATCACCTAACAAAGCTGTGTTTTATTGTATGCAATATGTATATATTTTACATATAAATTAAATATTTGTTATATATTTATGTAATAAAGTTATAGGATATGATAATTCCTTAAACCAAAGTCTATTCCATGGATTAGAACATATTGTAAATTCAGTATCTGTCCATAAATAAATACTTAGAGAAATTTCATGGAACCAGCAATTACATTTTGAAATTGCTACTACAAAACTAGATGACCAATCCTGGAATTGGAATATAAATTAGTCAATCAATCTTGTTAGAGCTGCCAGAATTTTTTTTTTATTTCTTATTTATTTATTTTTTTGATGGGAACAGGTAAGGTGAGCTTTATCTTTGCCTTGGATTTCTATTTACAGCAAAGTATTCAACATTGTGCTGTGGTAGTACATTGATAATACAGCCATAATGCTGATTCACCCATTTACCAAGTTTTATGTAATAGCTGTTGCCTTTTTATCCCTAAGTGCTCTATATCATGCTTTCTTTTGATAACAGGAGTACATTTTAATATATAAATTTAAAATTTTGTATTTTTAGAAAAAACTGGGGGAAAATGTAATATTTTTCACAATAAAACTTTGGGATTTAGCTCTGTCATTCTAGGTCAGGCATGGTCATCAGTAAGTCTAGGAACCAAAGATTCCCACTTTCCTAATGCCTCTTTTTGTCCCCTTTTATTGCTGTGCTGCGGACGTCCCATCACACAAGATTTCCCTCTACTCTGGACTTCACTGGGATCAATGTGATTGCATTGATTTCTGTATGTGCTGTTTGGATTTTTCCCTTTTTTTTTAGAAATTTCCCTTGCTAGTGCTTTTGAAAGTTGCACCCTGTAGCCTTTCCGTACTTGGCGTTGGTATTTTACAATAGATTTGAAGAAAAATTGTATGAGGTTCCAAGGCAAATATTTATCCGTTATTTTTTTGAAGTTAAAATGAATGCTGTAACAATTCCACAATAAATACATGACATTAATGTGCTAAATTAATTTAAACAGTTTGACATTTGTTCCTTGAAGGACTCTTCTGGATTTTTATAATCTCACTTAAGTGAGGATACAAGGTGGTTTAATTACTTTCCAGCAGTGCACACTCTAACAGCCAACATTCCAAGTTAAAGCTATGTGTCTTCTTGGGGTTTGAACTGTTTCCACCTAATCCAAGGAAAAATATTTGAGGGACATTAGTTAATGCATTTTCCAGGAATGGGAGTGGGTAAGTATTTTTTTCATAGCTTATAGAATATTTAGCAATTTGAGCTCTAATATTTAATTTTATAGCATTCTCGGTACTGTGGCAAAGACTTCCTCTAGAAATAGAGAGAAATTATGTGAATTCCCTTCTTGGTGTGTTTAGAAGGGCAAGTCATAAATCTTCAGTCTCATATTTTTCTAAAATGAAACTGGGCATTGATATTTGCTGTGATCTAATATGCAGATATAATGAAAAGATTCATAAAGTATAAAGATTTTTGAAAGTTCTCACAAAAGGTCATATAAATTGAAACTGTGATGCAGAGAACATCTAAGATTTAATTATTCTTTTCTATGATAGTTTATCTAAGTTCTGTTAAAACCTTAATAACATTAAGTACTAATGAAAGAACCTTATGTGTTACATTTGCATTCATAAATATCCATGAAGGATCTCTTTCACCAGTGTTATTCAATCTTAGTCCAGGACAAGGTCAGACATTGATTATGTTTGACAGTCTTAACAAAAGTGAATAGGAAAGATAGATTTTCTTGTATTTTACCGCTAGAATGGTGAGGGGCAATGACCTCTATGTAGTATAATACATGAAGAGGGATATTAACACAATAGAATGATAATGATCAAGTGCAGCTATAACAGTTACTATTTATTGAGCATCTGCTAGGTGCCAGGCCCTACAACAGCTCTTTATGTATGTTTCATATAATTGTAATTTTAGCAAACATCTTAAATTCAGACCGTATTATACCCATTTGCCCAAACCTGGAAACTGAAGTTCCAAGAAATTAAATGACATGTTTAAAGCTTCCCAGTTAGAGGCCAGTTTGCATACATTTGACCCCACTGGGCCAAGCTGCTTGTGTTTGGCTACCTTGTGGTCAGAGACAGAGAAGGTATTGATAATATATAAATTATTTATTTGGCTCAGAAATGTTTGTGCTTTTAAATTTGAATTACCTGTCTTTGGCAGTTTGGAATTTGTAACATGATGGAAGATAGTAAAACTGCACTCAAATTAGTATGAATATTTTGATTTAAGCTTCTCTGATTACTCCCCATTTCATATGACACACAGATGCCTATTTTTCTTATATTTAACAAATGCGTGCATAGCCCTGGTGTGTGTCAAATGCTGCTCTCCGTATTTAAGAGAATGAATTCATTTAATGCTCACAGCATCTCTATAGAGTAGGTATTATTTTTATTCCTGTTTTACAAATAAGATAACTGAGGAACAAAGAAGTTATGTGACTTCTTGCTCAAAATTATAGGTAGAAAGTGGCTGAACCGGGATTTGAACCCAGTTTGGTTCCAGAGTTTGTGCTCTTAACTGTCTGTATTTTTCAGATTTTATGGAACATGGTGAAAGCAGTAATTGTTTGAAACTTATTGCTGGACTTGCAAGTGTGTGAGTGTAAATGGAAATAATAAATAATGTCAATAAGATACTTAGTAAGAAGTAATGGCCCCCAATAAGACCTTGGAATTCTCTATGTTAAAAATAGAAGATGAATCTTGAGAAAAGCTTTAATTGTGTTAAAAGCCAGTTGAGAGTCCTACTTTGTAGACTCGGTTGATGTTGTGCAAGCTCTTCTTTATGGATCTAACTGAGCAGGATATTGTTTCCTACATTGTACCACAAGTTAACATTACTTCCACTAATGAAGAAGTATTGAGCTCCGTGAGGACTATTTCCCGCCCCACTTCTATGTGTCACGGCTTTAGCCCATATGTTATAAATGAGAGAGATTTCTTATGGACATACGGGACAAATGAGGCTTTTAGAATTGTTATGTTAAAATAGGGCTGATGTTTCCAGAGCTTTAGAGAGAGAAAGGCTGGATGCATCAATCAAAACCATGGATTGGTAAAAGTGAAACTGAAGAAGTTTCTGAAAAAGAGAAGTTTTTGATTAATTAAGATTTCAGCTTGTATGCATTTCAATTTTGGCAAAAACAAAGCTTAAGCGATTCTAGCTGTGCAATGTGGGAAAGTCAAGGAATGTAAATGAGAGTTTGCTATGAGACTTTCTAGAAGTATACTCAGCCTAAAATTGAATATTTATGTGGGGGGGTAGGGTGGAGTGACAGGTGGGGAGAACCCCCAGCTCCTCTGGGGGTAGATTAAGGACCTTTGGTTTAAACTGGATCTTCTAACTACTCTGTTTACCTGTAATCAGAGGCAAGTTTAGCAGGAGCTAATTTACTGGATTTAGGTTTCAGGGCCTCTTCCTTACCCCAGCCCCTTCCAAGGATTTGGGAGGGCCTCTGGCTATGTATGTTCACATGGCCATATTGTTTTGCAAAATTTGAAGAATTTTAAGATACTTAAACCAGTTAGTTAAGACTGCTGTCTCGTTTCTACTCTGACCCTCCTTCCATCACATTTCCCACATACTGGATTGCTTTGGAGTGATCACAGGCATTTTTTGGATCTGGCTACAGGGAAGTTGAGCTGGGAATACACAACTTTAACCTCAGTCGAAAGATGCTTTGGAATGTTTCAGTCAGACAGCTGAGAAATCACAGATTCCTAGTTTTGACAAAGAGATTTCTTTTTGCACCTTTACCTTTATTTATTAAAGAACTGAGAAAACTCAGATAATGGAACCTAAAATTAAAGCAATCAAGGTGAATGATGAAAGAAATAGAAATTACTCTCCAAAAAACATATTGTATACAAAAAATCACATTATCCCCAAAGCAGTAATTCGTTGAGAAGAAGAGATAACTTTTGAATAGAAGTAATAAAATGGATTGCTTGAAAGTCTAGTTAACAAAGAGGATTGAATCCTATGAATCCCTTGGGAAAAGAGTTATGTTTCTTGCTGATTTGACCACAAAATACTAACATGGAAAAAGACAACATAAAACTTCATAATAATATGTATCTACAATGAGCTTTATAGTGAACAAGTGTCTTCAATTCAAAGACTATTTAGGGATACTCATGACATGTGAAACTTCGAAATGCCCTGAAATTTTGCAGCTTATATATGAAAGAAACTTTGTGGAAGTTTCTTCAGATTGGACAATGGTCCTAAAAACTGATCTGAGTTATGAAGGTTAGAAGCTTTCTTTTTCTTTTTTTTTTTTTAAGATTTTTATTTATTTGATAAAGAGAGAGATAGCCAGCGAGAGAGGAAACACAAGCAGGGGGAGTGGGAGAGGAAGAAACAGGCTCCCAGTGGAAGAGCCTGATGTGGGGCTCGAATCCAGAACGCTGGGATCACGCCCTGAGCTGAAGGCAGATGCTTAACACCTGTACCACCCAGGCGCCCCAGAAGCTTTCTTAACCATATATTTCTAAACAGTTGGTTTCTATATCTTCATTAGAAGAAACACCAAATTATTGTTCAGCTTTATGTGTGGAACATTATATTACAAAATTGTCACTTGTCAAAATGTGCATAGTCAAACATTTTAGGAAGAGAGCATTATAGAGGTGTGCCAGATGATTGATTAATGAAAAGAGGATGGTGTTTCTCAGGGGGGGTTTGTGATGTTTTTGGTATTTTTCAGTTGCTTAAAATTTAACTTTTGATCATTTTTCTTATTCTACATGCATTTTCACTATCTAATGGTTTATTAATAAGTTTGTATTTTTCATCTTTAAAAGGGCTCCAGGATGCCTGGGTGGCTCAGTCGGTTAAGCGTCTGCCTTACCCCAGGGTCCTGGGATCGAGTCCTGCCTGGGGAGCCTGCTTCTCCCTCTGCCTGCCTCTCCCCCTGCTTGTGTGTGCGCATTCACTCTCTCTGACAAATAAATAAATAAAATATTTAAAATAAATAAGTAAAAGGGCTCCAAAAGCATTCAGACCGCACACTGCCTGTCTGAGGTTAATAGTTTGTAATGTGAAAAAATACTATGTGGCATACATATTCCACAGTGCCTAAGGTGAGAAGTAGAAGATCCCTCCCCCACTTCCATTTTGAAGCCCGGAAGAATACCTCCAAGAAGGGTTTAACCTTTCCTGTGTATTTTCTAGATTGTTTAGATCTGTTTTGTCCAATAAAGTAGACACTAGCCACATGTAGCTATGGAGCACTTGAAATGTGACCAAGGTACTGAATTTTTAACTTAATTTAAATTTCATTTAATTTCATTAAAATTTATTGAATTTAAATTTAAATTTGATACTAAGACCCAATTCATTAATTAAACATACTGCTAAGTATGTTTAGGACAACTTGGGTATGTTAATTTACTTCAGCCGTGAATTTTGTGAAATCTATAATATGTCGCTCGTGTGTACCTTCGTGTGTGTGTGTGTGTGTGATACAATTTTTTCTGCATATACTATTCTACATCTTAACTTTTTAACTTTGTGTTTTGCACAGTAACTTAGAGATTTATCTCATTCATTTATTAGCTGCATAATATTCTTTTCTATTTGTATGATCTTTTTTTCACATAGATACTGGAGCGATTTTTTTAAATAGGAGTGCGATCACATCACTTACTCCTATGTTTAAAATCCTCCCGTAGCTTCAGATCTCTTTCAAAGTCCCCAGGCATTACTATGCCTCTAAGGCCTGCCTTGTTCTGTCCCTTCACTGTTCTTCTGCCCGGTTCAAGGTAGCATGTGCGTCTGTTCATCTGTAATGTGGGGATTAAACACAGGTACTTTATTCTTTTTAAGAACTCTGTCGGAAATGTTACCAGTAAAGCAAAGTGTCTTCATTTATCAAATGTAAAGTCTTATTTAGTGTCTCACTTATCTGACCACCAGCAGCTCCTCTTAAAGCAAAGAAATCTGATTTTTCCTCACCAATAGCATTCACTGAAGTAAAATAAACCTTGTTAACCAGAGTAAAGAATGTTGCAGGCACTCTCTAATCAAGAGCACATTTGAAGGCGGAAATGGTGTTACGGCAGATAGATGAAGTGCACTGTGTCGTAAGAATTTGGTGCTTCTTTATTGCTAGATTAGATTTCAGAATTTAGAGTCTAAATTTTCCCTTTCACATCTGGTGACACTTTTTTTAATCAGTGTGCAAAAGGAGAAAAATCTGTCTGCCTTCTCTCCATGCCTCTCACTGCAGTCCAGCCTATGCCAGGCTTAAGGAAAAGCCTTTCACGTTGGCAGGGAAATTCCAAAATGGTTTCCAAGCCTATTAAAAGGGAGAGTTTTGCAGAAAAATCTAAGAATTTTTTTTTAATTGGAGTGGTACAAACTAAGAAGCAACTTTTAAAATTAAACAATGAAAAGTAAAAATGTGTTGGCTCAGAGCATATGTAATGCTGGTGTTCCAGTGCCATCAGTATAAGGCGGACTCCTGTGATCTATTAAAACTCAAAATTTAGGAATGTAGAATTGTGGAGGATTTATGATTATTGACAGCTAAAAGGGATTATGGGACAAGGTATGGTGATAGTTAGAAACACATGGACTGGGGCACATTTATCACTGAGTAAATGTGTTGGATGAACAAATGAATAAACAAGGAAACCATTGCTTCCAGTAAGTAGCCTGCATTAGAGCATTGTGCCCTGGGAGCAGGGGACTGAACAAAGCCAGGATGAGTGAAGCAGAGAGAAAGGAATATGAAGTGATTGCAGAGAAGCCGTGGCCTCTAAAACTGTGGCTGGAATGAAATAGGACCCTAGGGGGTGAGGACAATTGTCGAGATATGAAAAGATAGCCATTTATGTGTGAGTCCAGGCGAGTGGCAACTCTACTTTGAAGTTATCAGAACTTTCTAGACTAAGGTTTTAATGATATCAGGAATGAGGGTATGTGGTGGACTGACCAAAGGCGAGCTTGTCAATGCGTTCAGAGAAGATGAGAATGAAGGTGTAAGTGGGTCTGGTCTGAGTATCTTTAAGACTGTTTATGAAGAAAGTGACAAACTCCAGCTTATCTTGGCTTAACTGAAAAGGGGCATTTGTTGGCCCCTACCAAACAGCGCATGTGTTGGGCTGACTTCAGGCATGCCCTGATCCGGGTTCTGATGACAGTCTGGGATGGTCTCCCTTGCTGTGGAGGGCTGAGCTTCCTCTGGTGGCAGGACGGTGTAGCTGTTGCCCTACACTTTGGTGTATGTGCTGGTCATGACTGTCTCTCACACTGTGGGAGTGTCTTCATAAACAGGTTTTTAATTTTAATGTAGAATTTTACATTTACATGTAATGTTGAGTTTTAACCTTTTGGTTAGCACTTTCTGGGTCCTGTGCAAGTAATCTTTGCCAACCGAAGATCCAGAAAATATTCCCTTATTTATCTTTTAGGCCCTACTGTTTTACCAGTCACGTTCTGCTCAGAACTCCTTGCAGGTTTCTGGTTGATCCTACTGTGTAGCCACAGTTGGGGACCACTAGTCTAGATGGTGCTGAGAGTCTTCCCAGGATTCCTGGGTACGGCCACAGTGTGGGGTAACTGCTCACCCCAGAAGAAATGACCAGTTTCACCAAACACCTGCACGTTGACCTCTTCTGTGGCAAACTAATATTCATTAAAGTCTTTTATTTTTATTTTATTTTTTTTTAAAGATTTATTTATTTCTTTATTTGACGGAGAGAGACAGCCAGAGACAGCCAGCGAGAGAGGGAACACAAGCAGGGGGAGTGGGAGAGGAAGAAGCAGGCTCCCAGCGGAGGAGCCTGATGTGGGGCCTGATTCCGGAACGCCAGGATCACGCCCTGAGCCAAAGGCAGATGCTTAACGACTGTGCCATCCAGGCACCCCTAAAGTCTTTTGTTTGAAATAAATAGGACTTTGCCCTTCTCTGAGAGAGGATTTACTACTTGTTTTAAGAAATGAATGATGTGAGGGGCGCCTGGGTAGCTCAGTCGTTAAGCATCTGCCTTCAGCTCAGGGTGTGATCCCGGCGTTCTGGGATCGAGCCCCACATCAGGCTCCTCCGCTGGGAGCCTGTTTCTTCCTCTCCCACTCCCCCTGCCTGTGTTCCCTCTCTCACTGGATGTCTCTCTCTCTCTCTCTGTCAAATAAATAAATAAAACCTTTAAACAAAGAATTCTTTAAAAAAAAAAAAAGAAAGAAAGAAATGAATGATGTGAATATATCTGTGGTTAGTAAAAAAAAGAAAATCTAGACAGTGTATCTCTTTGTCAGCAGTGATCAATTATATTGTGTAGTCAAGGTGTCTTCTTGGATTCTGAGACCTTAAGACTCCTCAACCTCAGGACTCTAGATCCTTTATTTTTGACACTGTTGCACACTACGAGGTATCCAAGATGTGAGAAAATAGAATTATTCCAGATGGGGCTCCTTTTTCATTTTTTACAATGTTTCCATCTAATCCTCTCCCACAAAAGAAAAATTCCCCTTGGACTTGCTTCTGTTATCATTTGTGTTCGTTTTGAAACCGTGACAACCGTGTGGACGTAGTACAGGTGCGTTGGTGGGAGAGGGGTTGTTAGCTCTTCGTGCTGTGCTGCAGAGGGCGAGGTGCTGTGGTTGCCAAAGCGAAGCTGCTTTCAAGTCATTCAGCCTGTTTTGGAGCCAGATGTAAATGAAGTAACTTTTTTTTTTTTTTTTTTAAGATGAGTTAATTTTCAGATATCTGATCATTATAATTTGGGATAGACAGAAAGGCAGAGTAACACCGATGACGTGTCAGGGTCTGGCTAGATTCCTGGCTCCCCCTCTCACTCACTGTGTGGCCTTGGCAAGTCCTTCAGTCTCTCCGACATGAACAAGATAGTAATTCCCACCCTGTAGGGGCGTCACACCGGTTCAGCCCGTCAAGTTCCGGGCTCTCAGGGCCTGATGCGCAGAACGTGCTCATTGGATCTTAGTTATGCTGTTGGTTCTGCTGAGGCCACAGCAGGGTCTCTGTTGTGCTCGATCCTGTCTCCTTGTGGTCCATCCGGGGTTGGGAGGCGCTCTTAAAAATCAACATGCGAAAACTCCGGGAAGGAGCGGGGGTGTGATTTATTTAAAATAATTTTTTAAAAAGTGTTTGCTTACTTGGGTTTTTTGTTTGTTTTTGTTGCCTTATTTTGAGAACCAGAGACTTCTTTGCTTCCTTTCCCTCACATCATAGCCTATCCCAATGTGTTTGAACCCTTCTGTGTGTCAAATGCACATTTGTTTCTCTGTGCAGAATTTTGATAGTGAGTATTTCAAAAGATAAAAGCGGAAGAGAAGTTTTTATGGATCTCTTTTTAAAAATTTTTTTAAGACTTTATTTGAGAGAGACAGGGAGAGAGAGAGAACACAACTGTGGGGGGGGAGCAACAGAGGGAGAGGGAGAGGCAGACTCCCTGCTGAGCAAGGAGCCCCACATGGGGCTCGATCCCACCACCCACCACCGTGGGATCCATGACCTGAGCTGAAGGCAGACGCTTAACCGACTGAGCAACCCAGTGCACCAGGGTGTTTCTCTCTCTCTTTTCTTTACCTTGAAATATTATTATAAAATAATAAAGCTTTCAAGTTCTAAAGCATAATACACCATGCATCCATGTGCCTCCCACTAGCTTCGGAAACAGAACGGTATGAAGGCTGCCACGGAAGCTGCCTCTGTACACCTTCGCCCCCCAGAGAGGTAGCCGCTCATCCCCTGCCATTTTCTTATACCACATACGATGTGTAATCCTCGACTGTGTATGGTTTTGTTTTGCTTATTTTAAAAGTTTATCTAAGTGCTTACGCATTTTCTTGCCTTCTGCTGCAGATCGCTCTCTTTCTGCAGTGGCCTATTTGTCAGCTTCATCATGTGGCTGGTAACTCATTCACGTGAACTGTGGTATTTCCTTGCGTGAAGATACCATAGTTATTTACCCCTTCTCGTGGTGGTAGACAGTTACACCCTCTCTCTCTCACGGACCATGCTGCCATCAACGTTTCTATACGTGTTTTACTTCACAGATACTTGTAGCTTCGGTTTTGTTTTGTTTGTTTTTATACAGGAAATGAATTCTTTTTAGTCTGGTCACATGTTGTGACCTCATTGTTTGTATCATCATCATAAGATTGCACTACATCTTTTACGTCTTTTCTAGCTCAAAATTATACTCTTTGTGTTATTTAAACTGGATAATTTGAATTATTGGATTTTCATTATATGATTGCATCCTGTTAGTGTGTCTCTTCAGTACGTTCTTTAGAATGTGGATTTTACTTAAAGCAAGGGAAAGTTCTATTTTGAACATTTTTGAGAACAAAAATAAATGGAATATTAGAAATTATCATTAAGCATGATGACACAAGACAGTAAATTTTTCCACCCAGTTTTGTTTCTTTCCTGGAATCTGGAGTAATTACAAATGCTAATAATTTAGGATAAACATGACTGTATCCCTATGTAAAAAAACCCTTGTCTACTTGTAGATCAGTCCCTGTACTTGATTCCACACGAGTTCCGATGACATTGAGTATTTTGTGTTCTCTTTCACCTTGAGTGAAATTTCATACAGTCAAAGCATTCTGCTGTTCCCTTTGCCTTTCTCTCTTTTGCCTCTTAACTAAATGAAAACCTAATGTAAGATTATGAATAGGCCAAGTACTAGAGTGAAGAAAAAAGTACTAGAGAATCTGAAGCAGGGGGAGATTAAACCTGACTGAAGGGCCTGGAGAGGATTCTTGGAGGAAGGGGACTTTAAGCTGGGCCTTCAAGAATGAAGACCTCCAATGTCTGTGACAAGCAGGAGGCGTGGGGAGCCTCCAGAGAGCCCATCCGCTAGCTGAATCCCAGTACCAGAGAGCCCGCTCACAGCGCTACGCAGAAGTGCTTGGCGCTGTCCAAATTTCTGGCCCTCAGATTTGTGAGGTGTAATAAAAATCGTCCTTGTTTTAAGTCGTAAGTTTGGAGTAGTTTATTATCACCAGTAGTTAACAGAAATGGCAGCAAACACCAAGGAGGGGAATACTTTCTTTCTTCATTTTTTTTTTGTTTTTTTTTTGCTTCTGTTTGGTTGGTTTTGCTTCTTGCTGAAGACGATATCTAGTCCTCCAAAACCTCTCCCCCAAAGACACTCCTGCATGTTACATGTAGAGCTTGTAGCAGGAAGACTGAGTTCAGAGAGAATTCCACGTAGAGGAATTGGCATGAACAAAGATGGCGAAGTAGGGAAGGACAGAATACATGGAAGGTAGACTGAATCAGATGTGACTGGGAGCAGGATATCTCTTGGAGAGTAGTGACTAACTAGACTAGAAAAGAAGATTACGGACATGGTATGAAGGGCCTCGAGTGTGAGTTTGAAGAGACTAGATGACATAGAGCCTCTGAAGGCTTTTTGGAAAGAGAAATTATACTAGTGGGACTTGTCTTTGGGAAACTTCTCAGATATTTTTAGGATGGACTCAAGTGTGAAGAAATGAGGGGATCAGGTTGGAAGCTACGGCAGATGTCATATGAGTCTGATTGGTGGTGGCTGGACCCAGAATGAAGACTAGAAAATAGGTGGCAGTGGTGCGCCTGGGAGGCTCAGTCAGTTAATCAGTTAAGTGTTCGGCTCTTGGTTTTTGCTCAGGTCATAATGTCAGGGTCATGAAATCAAGCCCTTCAAGGGGCTCTATGCTCAGCGCAATATCTGCTTGGGTTTCTGTCTTCCTCTTCTCTCCGCCCCACCTCGCCACCACCATTCTCTGTCTCTCAGATAAATAAATCTTAAAAAAAAAAAAAAAAAAGAAAGAAGAAAAGAAAATCGGTGGGAAACCTTTTGGGCAGGGCTACCACTAACCCACTCAGGGAATTCTGGGAATTAAAAACATGCCCTGTCTTTAAGACCTCTTACTTCCATTTGTTAGAAAGTTGTTGTAATATATGTATCTAATTAGAATAAGACACTTGACTGCCATCTACTGGAAATTAAACATACACAGCTACAATGGGAATGCTCCTTCCTGCAGATGTGGCACTCTTGTGCAGTACACAACCTGTACTTCCATGTCTGTGACCATAATCATGTGGGTATGACTGATAGGTCTTGGTAACTAATTACATTCGTTATCAGAGGGAAAAAGAAGAAACTTCCAACTCTGGATGGTAGGGAAGTTGGTAATAACATTAATAGAACTGGAACTTATTCTTAGGGAATAGATTCACAAAACAGAATTATTCTAAACATGAAAAATTCAAGAAGTTCCTCATGTTATTCATTGATCCTAGTACTTTGCACTTACACAGTTAGACTTTTTTTCTTTTCTTCTGAAGTCTCATGTTTCCACTCTTTGTGACATCTGAGAATGGTGACCAGTCTCTCTTCTCTCTTGGATTCCATACCCTGCCCCCCCCCCCCGCCACATCCATATCTTTTCCTTCTTTCCTGATCATTGCTTCTCGATCCCCTTTGTAGGCCCTTTTTTTCTCAGATTTTCATTCATATGCCTTTGCATACAGTGGGTGCACAATAAATGTTTGTTGAATTGAATGACATTGCCTTTGAAAGACAGTTTCAGGTTTACCAGGAGACTGACTCATGGGTGCTAGGGACTAAGGGTGTGCCAGAATTCAGAAAGTAGAAACCTATACTAAATACAGTCCCTTGTTTTAGGATCTATTTTCTACACAATGGGTCACTCTTTATTGGGGGAATTCCTGTACTGTTCATCTGTTCATCATTGTTCAGTGGTGGCAACACCAGGAGAACAAATTATTTTTATTGGCTGTGTCATACAGGCGTGTCTAATTCAAAAAATACTTTCAAACAAAATAATGAAGCTTCTCCGTCTTCTAATTCAGAAAGAATGAAATGTTCCTTTTTCTTTTCTTTTTTTTTTAAATCTCGACTTTTGTACAAGTAGATTAGTGATGAGTTAAGTAAGATTCCATTTAAGTATTTTTTTTAAGATTTTATTTATTTATTTGACAGAAAGAGAGACAGAGAGAGAGGAAAAACAAGCAGGGGGAGTGGGAGAGGAAGAAGCAGGCTCCCAGTGGAGGAGCCCGATATGGGGCTCGATCCCAGGACCCTGGGATCATGCCCTGAGCCGAAGCCAGACGCTTAACGACTGAACCACTCAGGCGCCCCCCCCCCCATTTAAGTATTTTGATTTGAGGTTACTTGCTAACATTCTTACCACCACCACCTCCTCCTGCCCCCCAACCCATTCTCCTTGGTTGCTTTTGCTTTCATTTTTCATGGGGCTTGTATATCAAGGCAAACGCAAGAACTTTGCTCTTCTGACACAACTTTGCAAACATTTATTGTGTGGCTGCTTTGTGCAAAGTGCTGTGGGAGGCTTCACTGAAGATACAAAGGTTTCAGATTGCTTCTGCCCTTTAGGAGAGACTGGCTTAATGGGAGAAGTAGACACATATGTAACTGCTCCAGGGCAGGCGATGACAAGGGTCATAATATAGTGCAGACAGAGCCAGGACTCCCTGTGTAAACATCACTCCAAGACTGAGCCACCATACATGGACTTAGCCATATTTCTTTTCTAAATCGCACACGTTTAACTCGTAATTTACCTGTGTTGGATTAGAATGTGTTTTCTTCAAAGATTCTTATGCCAAAAACCAACTATGAAATTTAAGATTTAGCAGAATTTAACTAAAAATACATTGGATAACATTGATTTGATTCTTTTAAATTTGATTTGATTTTTTAAATGCTTTTAAGTTGGTACTACCCAAAGAAATTAGAGAAAACTAGAGTGATATTAAGTAAACAAGGATATAAACCAGGAGTTTTAGGTTTATGTGAGCCCAGTATTTAGGAAATAAATATCCTGAAATTCCCTAGCCAAATTTTATTTTAAAATATGTTTTGAGTACAGGAAAAAGAAAGTTATAAACAAGTACGGTAGGAAAAAATAAATATAACTCATAAATACAATGAGGTAGAATATAAATACAGAGTGGATCATTGCTGTTTAATTGAGGTGCCTTCTATTTAAGTAAAACCAATGACATTTTTAGTTATGGAGAACTGAAGACATTTATTTGAATTTCTAAAATTTAAATGTATTTAAGATTTGAAATTTAAACAAATTGTTACTTTTTTAAAAAAAATCATTTCTTCTACATTAACTCAATCCCAAAGAAATGAATGAGTGAAATTGAACCAAGTATATACACATTATACAAAAATAAATGCCACTGAAAACGCATTTTAACTTTTGTTTACAGCTAGTGACAAAAATTAAGAGTGTACGATTTGTGTAATAAGTAAATAATTCAGGTTTACGGACTTAACATGATGACTTGCAACTTTTACTTAAGAAATTCATTCTTAAGATGAAATGCATCTTCCTGAGGGCATAATTACCTAATGCATTGTCCTTAAAAATCCAAAATCGGAAATGAGCAGTCTGTCAACCAATTTTATAGGTAATATGAAATTGGGAAGTATCTCAAATAGCGAAATAAGAGAAGTATCACAAAGATACCAAAAAGGTTTAAAAGTATCACAGGAAATAGTAAGATAATACATCTAAGAGCAAGTAATCTGAAAGAGATATTCAATGGGAGAAGATGCTTAGTAATGCTGAAAGGGTGCCAAGGTGATATCAGACAGCAAAGTAGGTATGAGGTTGCAATGGGATATGGCAGGCACGAAGAGCTATTGCCATTTGGGGAGTCATCTTGCAAACTCATTACAGTAAAAAGAAAGGAAGCCAAAATCTCTTACAAGCTGACAGTATCAAGAACACATTTGTCTTATACCAACCCAAGAACTTCCAAACCAGTAGCCATGGATATTTTGAGTAATTTGGAAAACAGAAATTACAGCATTTAGAGTAGAGAAGAATAGACTTAATAAAAAAGATTTTAAAAATAAAATGTCTTGGAGTGCCTGGGTGGCTCAGGTGGTTAAGCATCTGACTCTTGATTTCAGCTCAGGTCATGATCTCAGGGTTGTGGGATCAAGCCCCGTGTCGGGCTTCATGCTGGGTATGGAGTCTGCATGAGATTCTCTCTCTCCCTCTGCCTCCCACCCCATGTGTATGTACTCTCACTCTGTCTCTCTAAAATAAATAAATCTTTTTTAAAAAATGTCTTCTCTTTAATAAAACAGTATGAAGTTATATGATGGATAGAAGCAACTTGTTGAAAGACAAAATTGTTCAGTTTAAATTGAGACCATGGAAGCTGGGAGTAGTGTGAACACTTTCATAGGCAATTCTCATCATCTAGGCCAGTTGTGCAGATTACAAAAGAGCATCTTAGGGCAGGTATGGGAGCTGGATCACTTGAAGTAGGTTTGGGATTCATGAAGTAACATTAAGTAACAGTGCCACAATTGATTAGAAACCAGCATGTTCTAACCATGAGGTAGTATTTCTACCGTTGTCTATACTGGTCGGATTACTCTGCCTCGTTGTTTACAATTTGTGACTCAGTGTTTATACTCTAGGACCATTTAGATGTCTTTGCCAGCTACCCTGCCCTTTCTCTTAGCACCCTTTTTGATCTTGGCTTCTAGAATTTCTTGGACTGGTTTAACCTCCTATCTCTGCAACTGGCTTTCTGTTTCCTTTGAAAGCACTTCCTTCCCTGTACATACCTGCTACTCTGTCTCGGCACTGATCATATTTGTCTTCACCTGTCACTGTCTACTACTGGTGACCCATCTTTGCTCGAATTCTTACTATCATTAATTTTTTTAAGGACACATCAAATCAGATGTATTGGCGTCTCAGACTTCAACTATTGAAGGCCCTGTTCCTAAATCTTCCCAACCCAAATCCAAGAAATCCACAGCTTTTCACTTATGCTGGTGAGGACAGCATCTCACTGATCAAAAGGCTGAATTCCTTCTAACCCTATCTCCTGTCTCTCACCACTTTTTCTGTCCCTTTTCTGGTAGCCAAATTCTTACTCTAGTCTTGATCTTCCTCTCAAAATATTCCTTTTGTTTCTTGCAACAATACTCCAGCGTTTAATAATAATAAATAATAATATTCAATAAAATAATACTATTGTCTCAGAAACTATTGGTGACTTACAAAAACTTCTAATTAGATTAAATTTCTGTATTGATATTTCCTTATTTAAACTCCGATGAAAAAGGAAAGTAGTTATATTAAGCAAACTTAATAGTATTTGTGGCTTAATAGTAAAGCCCTAGAAGTTGTCTTTTAAAATAGAAAATTGCTGGGGCGCTAGGTGGCTCAGTCAGTTAAGCATCCATCTCTTGATTTTGGCTCAGGTCATGATCTCGGGGTCATGAGATTGAGCCCCACATCCGGCTCCATGCTTAGCACTGAGTGTGCTTGTCCCTCTCCCTCTGCTCCTCCCCCTCACTGTCTCTTTCTTTCTCTCTCTCTCTCTCTCTCTCCAAAAATAAATAAATAAAATCTTTTTTAAAAAACCGAAAATTGCTTAGGTCATTGAATTGTTCTCTCTTCTTGAACTATCAGTCCTTGACTGAGCCTCTGTCAAAGGCTCCGACTAGGCCTGTGCTGAGGATTATGTAGACTTTGGCCTTAAAAATTTCACATTCTTTAAAAAAAAAAAAAATTCACATTCTCATTATGGGTAATAATTTTGGTTGAGCGACTGGGAAATCATTCCTTTGTTCAATAAACATTTATTGAGCTTCCGACTCTATGCCAGGCTCTGTGCCAGGGAGTGGGGATACACTAGGTAAGCAAGAGGTGTCAGATCACAGGCCACATGACTTTCAATCAGCTGGGGAGACAGATCATTAAACAGTTAATAAAGTGGGAAGTCAGGAGGTGGTGTGTACTCAAGGGCACTTAACCTAATAGATGAGCAAGCAGGAACTGTAGGATGATGGAAGATGGGGGTGACATTGGGGCTGCGTACTGCAGAGCCCAGCGCGCTTGTAGAACTGAAAGAAGGTTGATGTGATTTTACTTTCGATTCAGTTGGGGAATGGTGAGTTTGTGTAAGAGTTGGAGAGAAGAGGGCTGGTAGTCGGAGGGAGAGCTGGGGTTCTTACAGGCTCATTTAATAAGCACACATATCTGTCTGAAGTTTTAGAAATCAAATGTCCTACCCAAGATTTTAGAAATAATTATCATCCCCCTATTTAGTATCTTTGGGGTATTTTTCTGAATACTTATCAAATTTGTAGCCAAGAAAGTATGGTGCGTGTATATATGTATATGTATACACATAAAAGTATATATATATATATACACACACACATATAAGTTATATATGTGTGTGTGTGTGTGTGTGTATGGTAGAACAGTTCTCCTCAGCCACAGATTATTTTAATAATGAAATAATAGTTTCAATCAGAATCACCCTTCTGGTCACTTGTTTGGCATAGACTTTTATGTTAACGATCCGCAGTTAGAACCCAAATGGAGCAATTTTTTCATTTTAATAAAACTGTGATTATGCCACAGCCTCGAATGATAATAGAGCAACCTTGCCAATAAGCAGCAAAATTTACTTGTCTTTTTTTTTGTTGTTTTTCCTCCTAGGGTACATATGTCGTTAAACTCAACCAATTTTTTAAAATCTTTTTTACTACAAGTTATTGCTTATCACAGGCAAACCCAGTGACCTACTATTTGGTACTTATATCTGCAGGCCAACAATTTATATTAGGAAGTAAAACTCTTACTGGTCAGCATTAAAGTTCATCTGATTAATAAACTGATGTTGCCTCAGGTTTCAAACTTTGTCATGAATAAACTAGGTCCTCATGCGGTTGAGAAATAGTGCACCAGCTGCAAGTCTAGAAAACACTCGTTGTTACTCACATAATAAAAGAACCCCCAAAGCCTTATAATTTATAGATTCATAACCACTTCTTGTTGCATTTTTGCTTCTAAATGGTGCAGGTGCTACTTTGGTTTAAAACATACAGCCCTCTTTAGGCAATCTAGAAGAACTCTGAGGGGCTTATTTTTTCTTCCTTTCTTACATTGCGAGCTGGTTAGTGTTAAGGATAAACTCAGCACTCATTTGAAGCTCAAAGGTGTGATTGTTTTAAAACTTACCTAATACTCCTTTTTTATCATTTAAGTATATATATATCATTTCCTGCACATGTGTAATTGATCATTTAAGATCATTTTAAACTATATTCACTTTTTTTTTTTTTTAAGATTTATTTATTTATTTATGTGACAGAGAGAGACAGCCAGCAAGAGAGGGAACACAAGCAGGGGGAGTGGGAGAGGAAGAAGCAGGCTCATAGCGGAGGAGCCTGATGTGGGGCTCGATCCCGTAACGCCGGGATCACGCCCTGAGCCAAAGGCAGACGCTTAAGGACTGTGCCACCCAGGCGCCCCTGTATTGTTCACTTATTAAGGCATACGGTGATCTTGCCGTGTTCTGCACAGCTCTCGATGTTGGTGAATTGATGAATACGACAAAAGTCCCTGCCCTCGTGCAAACCTAACAGTCTGGTGCAATTTATATTTTGGTGAATTCTATAAGCATTCTTGCCTCTTCTGCATTCACAGAACCTCTGGTCTAATGAAATCTAGGCAACGATTTCAAGTCCTGTCTTTTCAAGTCCTGTTACCTTAAAACGATGGCATGAGTGTATTGCTTCAGAGATGACTGTTACTATTTATGTGAATAGTGAACATTCCAAGAAATTAAGCTGGTAACCAAAAAGTAGGATTAAACAGTTTGCATTGTTAAGCACATTTATTTTAGGTTCTAACTCTAGGGTATTAGTAGCTAGAATTATTTCATTAATAAAGCAGCATTTTCCCAGAGTTTCATAAGAGGATAAGCAATTTTCCAGGAGATCATCAGTGGCTAATATGAATTCTACAGTAAGGTACTCGGCTTCAGTTCATAATAACAATTACTGCTCCCCCCATAATAACAATTTCACTTAGGTGCCAAGTACTGTTTTAAGAGCTTTACATAAATTTACTAGTCTAATCCTCAAAATAATGCTTTGAGGTAGATACTATTATTATCCCTCTGTATTACATACGAAGAAGCTCAGACTAAGTAACTTGCCCAAGGTTACAAAGCTAGCAGGAAGCAAGGCCCAGGTGAGATCCCCTGTGTCGGCCTCGGTGCTCTGTGGCTTCTCATGCTGAACTAGATGCCTTCTCATTACCCTTCTTGCTCTTCTGTGTTCTGGTGATCTGCTTTCTCTCGGATATGTAAATATTGATTTGTGTAGCATATACGTTGTACTCTGAGCATACTTGTTTTTTCATAGGGTTTTTTTCCATGTTCATCGCTATCCTAGCTTACAAAGGCTTTTTTTTTTTTTTAAATTCTAAGCCCAGCAGATAGTCACCTGGAAGTTCATTTGTTTTGGTTCTTTATTGAGTTTGCTGGCTTCTTTATTAATTAATATATTTGGGTTTTTTAGACCTAGTACCCTGGCAGACTGATCACGTTTAAAATGAAAAGTTCGTCAAATTCACTGCATATGAAATTTTATTTTTCTGTGCCTCTGGAGGACAATGAAAACTGAAAAGCAGTCTTTGCTTTCCCATAAAGAGGAGCACAGTTTGCCAGCCTCATGTTCAGAGAGGGATTTCCTCTTTTCTCACTGCAGTATTTTGGGTTCCTTTTCTCCCTTTGGGTTTCCTGCTGGAGCAAGTATTTTGGCCGTTCTGACTCCACACCCTGTTCTCTGAGGCGGCTGCGCTGTGTGGCTCCAGGGCCACCCTCACCTCCTGCTGCTGGTTCCTTCTGCTCCCCCTGCAAGGTCAGCTGCCCCGCGGGGTCTGTGGCAGGGCCTCCCTCCCCTCCCAATCCGGAGGGCTTCCTGCCTTCAGTTCCTG
Source organism: Ursus maritimus (assembly GCF_017311325.1). NCBI lineage: Eukaryota > Metazoa > Chordata > Mammalia > Carnivora > Ursidae > Ursus > Ursus maritimus. The sequence continues at coordinate 64,492,983 of NW_024425563.1, read as the reverse complement.
TGCTTCGTTTTCTTTGCTGATTTGTTAACGAATTAGTCTCCTTGAGGATAAGTTTTAGTTTGTTTTTTCTTGTTTCCTACACGGCTAAATCCTCAGCACCTACCATGGTGCCGGGCGCGTGTTAGGGGCTTGATGTGTGTTGAGTGAATGCGTATCTGTATTATAGCACTTACTTTATTGTGTTTAATTGTTCATGTTTTTCTCCTTCTCCTTTTATTCATCTTTGTATTTTCCCCAGTGTCTATAACATATTAGGTCGTCGGTAAGTGTTTACTGAATGAATGAATGAGCGGCTAGATAAGACTTGGGCCTCTCTGTGGCGCCGGGTAGAGAGCAATAAGTGTCCTCCATTGTCTGTTTTTTAAGACAGAGAGAACTTTAAGTGTCATATTTTAAGTTTTAAGTTGAGTCATGGAAATTAGGACCTCGGGAATAATATACAGGTTTATTACAGGGGCACCTGGGTGACTCAGTTGGTTAAGCATCTGCCTTTGGCTCAGGTCATGATCTCAGGGTCCTGGGTTCAAACCTCATATTATGGGCTCCCTGCTCAGCAGGGAGTCTGCTTCTCCCTCTCCCTCTGCCTGCCGCTCCCCTTCCTGTGTGTGCGCGCGCGCGCGCATGCTTTCTCTCTCTCTCTCTGTCAAATAAATAAATAAATAAATAAAATCTTAACCAAAAAAAAAAAAAAAAACAAGTTTATTACATACTGTGAGCAGCTGGGGGACTTGAGAATAGTCATCATTCCCGTCTCTTCACACACCTTAGAAAACCTGCCTTACTCACAGGATGGTTTTCCCTGCAAATCGTATGATGCTTTCATCACTGAAATGCTTGTAGAGTGCTTAGTCTGTGCCCAGCTAATTGGCTTGGTGGCCTGCTGACCTTGGCCAATGAAATTTCTTTTGGACTGTTCCTTTTTGTTTCCTTAAAGAATAGAGGGAGGTGGAGGGGGTAGAGAGAAACACATGTATATAGGGGAAGCAGCAGTCCTAAGACAGAGTTCTGACAGCACAGAATGTTCTAGAAATGGTACAGCATGTTTATGATGATCAGAACATAGGGTCTAGGAGAAGAAGAGGAAAGAAATGGCCACTGACCTTGGGGAAACAGAGCTAACTGCATGAAGGTGGCTATTGGGAGCTGTTGGGGACTTAAAACCCATCAGCACCATAATCCTACTCTTCCCCCACCTTCTGCCCACCGCCTTTGCAACCAGCATTCCTCTTATGGTGCACACTGACCCTGGTACAGATTTATGATTTCTACCTTTAGCTCAGTGCTCAGGATGACTTTCTTTTTTTTAAAATTTTTCTCCAACCCGTTTCTATGAGATGCATTTTTTATTATCCATAGTGAGTATTCTTTTTTTTTTTTTTAATTTTTTATTTATTTGACAGAGATAGAGACAGCCAGCGAGAGAGGGAACACAGCAGGGGGAGTGGGAGAGGAAGAAGCAGGCTCATAGCAGAGGAGCCTGATGTGGGGCTCGATCCCACAATGCTGGGATCACGCCCTGAGCCGAAGGCAGACGCTTAACCGCTGTGCCACCCAGGCGCCCCCATAGTGAGTATTCTAAACTGGAACAACTTTTCTCAGGAACCTCAGCTGTAATGACCCCCCTCATTTTGAAGTAATGACTAATTGCCCTTGTCATTTTTCTGAGGAAATAGATAATCTCTGGCATATGCTCCCTTAGCTTGCCTCCCCTCCACATCCAGACTTCTCTTCACCTCCAGCCATTCTTATAGTCTTTCTTTCTGCCTCAGGGAAGTGTGTGTTCACCATTTTCAGTTCCGACCCCTCCTCCAGTGCTCTTGAGCTTCCCTCATGCTCTGGGACCGTCTGTTGATCATCTGCTCTCTAATGTCTTCCTTATTACAGGCTCTTTCCTTTCAGCTTGTAAACATTCTCAAATCTCTCCTACCCTTTAAACTCCATTCTTTGAATTTTCTTTTCTTTTTCCTCAAGATATCCTATGTTTCTCCTTATTTAAGCAGGAAGGTGGTCTGAGTATTTAGAAAGATTGCCTGGCCGTGAGATGGAGGAGGAAGTCAAGGAAGGCAGAAATCTGAGGAAAAGTTCAGTTAGGAGGATGCTGAATTACAGTGGTGACCATGGGGAAGACCAGACAAGTCGGAGAGGTTTGGAGGAGGTAGAATTGACTGGACTTTGAACGGATATGAGATTTGAGGGAGAGGGAGAAATCCCTGACGACTCCCATGAATTGAGGGACTGTGTATAGAAGGAAGAGCAAGTTTAACGGAGAAGACTATTCCCTTTTGGAAGTGTTAGGTAAACTGCCCTTGGGGCATCCAGTTGGAGAAATTGAGTTGGAAGTATGAGAAGTACGGTCTGTAGCTCAAGAAAAATGTTTGTTCTTTAGAAACAACTTTGGTAGTCAAAGACCTGTCGGTGTATCTTGAGTTAGTGTTGGACGAGATCCCTTAGAGATGGAGTAACAAGAGAATAACCTTGGGGAATAACAGGGGAGGTGGAATAAGAGGAACCTATGAAGGAGACTGAGAACAAGAGAACAAATAGCCAGAGAGAAAGAAGGGTAAATAGAGGCATATGTGTGTGTGATTTTTTGTTAGATTTTTTTTTTAGCTCCTTGAAGACCAGGATCATTGCATCTCCTGCTTCTAGCAAAATGTCAAAATTGTGCCGACTCAATCAATATCTAATACATGCTACTATTGATAGAGCCCATCGAAAACAGAGTCAGCACTTCATGAGAACTTCCTTTGCCTGAAGTCACATATTGCTAGGGTTTCTGGAAGGAACGAATTTGTAAATCAGATAGTTTGGAAAAGTAAAATGTCGAAAGGAGACACTCGGGAAAGTTGGGTGGCTAGTGTGCTTAGGGGTTACGATCACTGCGGCAGCCGCAGGATGTTACTTTCAAGAGCAACTTTGTCGATGTAGGTGATACTGATGGCTGTCTTGTGTTAGAAATCGTTGGTACCTTCATACCAATGGCTTTGCCACCAAAGTGGAGGTTCTCAGATCTGAACATCATCTCGTTTTTATCTCCGTGATGTTCTGTCACATTTACATTCCGTTGCAACACTCTAGTCATGAGTCAGAATGAAAAGCTGTTCAAAATTAGAGGATATCCGTATGTTTCTACAAAAAATCCTGGGGTTGCGGGTAGAAATTGACAGCAACCCAAGAATTCATCCAAAGCCACTAACCACTTAGGTTGGCCTCGTATTAGCCGGGGCCCACTTAGGTCTCCACGGGAGGTGGGGAGGTGGTGGGCAGCGCTGCAGGAGCGGTGCAAGAGGGCCCCCTGGAGGTGTGCAAAGAAAAGTCTTTGAACTTCTATTTATAAATTATTTCTATCTCTCCCTTAAGAAACAGCTGTCTATTTTTGTGTATGTTTTCGAGTGTTCCTTAGAGATCAGTACATTGCTCCATGTTTGTAAAGAAGTAAATTATAGATTGATATGAATATAGAGGAGGCATGCTCCAACGTCTTTAAATTGTGTTTGTTTGGGAGTACGCTCTGGAGACCTCAAGTACAAGTCCTAGGTACTGTTTGGGCGCCATGAGTCAATTGGGAACATTTAGAAGTTTCTTAGCAAAATTCTGTCAATAATTTTAGCTTTTATTCGACTGCAGAGTGTTTCACTTGCAAATGCAGATGTGTCCCTTGAGCTTAATTCCACAGTGGGGATTTTAACGGAGAGCATTCAAACACAAGTGCACTCGCATTCGTTGCCCTTTCTGGGAGCAGGCCACAGTGTCTCGTGAACTACCTAGTGCCTCTGCACACACGGTGTGCTCTTTACAGCCCTCCTTTAGTCACAGACAGTTTAAGCTGTTAAATAGTATCTCGCTTTAAAAGGTAGGCTGATGGCGTTTCTATCTTCTAGTACATCTGGGAAGTTAATATATACAGTGTCTGCGAGTATCCTGCAGGGACCTGTTTTTACATGCATACAGGGACGTTTATGCAGAAATCAAAGGCCATGAATCAGAAGAACACAACTCTTGTTTCCAGTGTACTGGAGGCTTAAAAAAATTGGCTTTGAAAAATTGAAAGTAGTGTGGTTTGTTTTTATTGTGGAACCGATCAGGAAGAACAATTTACAGTCATTGCCATTCTTCACAGCTGAATGGAGTAGAGGTGCCTGCCTCGTGAAATGGAGCAGCTGCGCCCGTTTTCTCTGGGCTCACAAAAACATTTGCTTTTTAATCGAGAACTTTGGATGGTGGGGTACAGTTTGTTTTCATGATGGAAGTGGTCAGTTGTGCCTTACCAGACAGCTGTAGTGTAATTAAGAAAAACTGTGTGAAAGTGGATTAAATATAACAGAAGAAGCCTTTTTTTGGGGGGGGGTGGAAAGGGGGGGTTCACCTTAAATTTATTCGTTTTTCTTTACTGCGTAGAAAGCAGAAATACCACTATAATTCTGGTCTATAAGATTTTACTATTTCACAGGATCATTTAGCTCTAGGAAATAGAAGATACACTACTGCAGGAAAATTACTTGCTTTTGTGACAAATGCAAACTAAAAAGTAGGAGTTTTAAGATGAGTTAGCTTGTGAGAGATCTGCTTTCAAAATGTTTAAAATAAGGAACTGCACACTTATATTTATGTTGACTTTAATGCATTATGAAAGTTAGTGATTTCTTTTCTAGAGAAAAGGTTTTTTGAGGCTGCTTTTTAGCTTCACTTTGGCTACAAGTTGAACAGTAGGAGAATTATCTGTTTTTGATGACCAGAAACTATGAGAGATGAAAATCACATTTTTCTTGAAAAATTTTTAAATGAATTAGTCAAATAATAATGAAGTAATCTGGTGAAGTGTTGATTTGTTGTAGTTAAATGTGGGACGTTAGGCTGTCAATTGGCTTTGAAAAGCAGATATTTATTTTATGCAGCAGACTTTGAAATAAGACTAGAAATGCCTTAATTTGCATCATAGGCTACAGTAGGAAGATAACTGTTACAAGGTCAGAGGAAGCTGAATTAAAAAAAAATACTATTGTGCTCAAAAATAGCCAACACTTGTAGTAGACATTCACTGATTATAAGTTTTTATACTTATTGCCTAACACGTTGAAAAATTAAATATTCACCCTAGGCAAAAAAGAAGGTTTCAGGTTCGCTCTAAGAGTTTATCCTATACTGATGATTTTGTAGGGAAGACTCTTGGCTTTTATTTCAGTTAGGGGAATCTAGAAAGCTGGAGGGAGAGGGGCAGGGAGTTACAGCCCAGTCTCGAAGCCCCTATCCTGGGAGTTATCATAGGTGGAGGACTCCACACTGGGTGTTTTCTAGAAGATTCTCACCTCTCACTTCCCCACTCCCTGGTGGCCCGTTCTCTCCCGATTCCTTGTATCTTTCCTCACCAGAAGCCCTGAGGAGACTCTGAGAACCAAGCCTGAGTTTATTCTATTTTTCTTCTTTTTTTTTTTTTAAGCCTGAGTTTATTCTAAATGGCGAACCAGGGCTGCAGCTTGCTAGTTGGTTTTTCGGTTTGCAAATTGAGCCCTCACATGCACCAAACTCTTCTTCAGACTCCTGTATCTGCAGAGCCTGGGCAAAGTTGAGTTCAGGAAGGTGAATGAAGGGGAGTGGGGGGTGGATTGGAAAGGCAGAACAGCAGTTAAGAAACTGAGGCCAAGTTTTTGAGTAAGAATGGCAACAAAGAGCATTGAAGATAGCAGTGTGAGGTAATGAAGAAATTACTGGAAATTCTAGTCACTAGAATTAGAATCAAAAGATCTGGATTCAAGTCCCAGCTAGCCAAGCTTTGGGGGAAGTCATTCTCTCAGGTTCTGTTTCTTCATGTACCCGGTGGAACTGCATTACCTGTTCTACACACCAAACAGGTTGTGAGTCTTAGGAAAGAAAGAGGGGGGGAGAGAGGCAGTTGTGGGGCAGTAAAGTCTAATAGTGTAGTTATGGGACCGACCTGTTGACCCTTCTCTACCTTTTTTGGAGGGGTGGGAGTGGGGAAGAATTCTTGGCAGCAAGGAAAGAGAATGCAGCAAACATTAAATTTGACAAGCACTGATTCTTTCTTTGAGTGTTCTCCGAGCTCTTTGAGAATCCCATTATTTATCTGTTTGCTCCCCACCCCCACTTCCCCCACAACACCAGTTCCAAACCCTTTTATCCTCAAGTCCCAGCCCAGCCCCTCCTTTCTTAGTCTCAGTACACAGACTCCTCCCCTCCTTTGCAGGGGCAACTCTTAAGCTTCCCCAGCCACCCTCTGGAAGTGCCTCTCTCTATCCATTTCCTTCTCACTTTCTATCTCCTTCTCGCAAAAGGTGAACTGTGTTCTACCTCATCTCAAACTTTGCTTCACCAGTTATCTCATATCTTCCTCTCGTTCTTTTCTTCTCTCCTTACCTTGATCTTCTCCATAGTCAAAAGACTCTGAGTTCAGTGTCATATGTGGTTTGTTTTTTGTTGTTGTTGTTGTTGTTTTCATTTTCACTAATGAAATTTTTAAGAGTGATTTGAGTACTTCCTTTCATCATCATCCATGCTTTCCTTTGATACATTTCAATCTGGTTTCTGTGTGTTTCCTATTGAAACTCGTGTCTCAGAAGCCACCAGTGATCTCATGGTCAAATCCAGTGACCATTACTCTGTTTGCTTCCATTGGTCTCCATGCAGAGTTCCATGTGGACTTCTACGGCCTCACCTCTCCTGATTACAGACCTCTCCCTCTCTGGCTTCTCTGTGTCAGTGCATTCCTTGTTCTCCTCACTGACTGCTCTTCTCTTTTCCTTGGCTCCTAAGGGTAGATGTTCCCTAGAATGTTGTACAAAGCTCACGCAATATAGAGACATTCATTCAAATTGGGTAGAAGACCTAAATATAAATCTATATCTATAAAACTGATAACAACATAGGGGAAAATCTTTGTGACCTTGGACAAAGATTTTTTAGAGATAACACAAAAAGCATGATCCATAAAAGAAAAAAGTTGATGAATTGGACCTCATCAAAATAAACATTCTGCTTTTAGAGAGGCATTGTTAAGAAGATGAAAAATTCAGATTGGGAGAAAATATTTATGAAATACTTAGCTGATAAAAGACTTGTATCCAGAATATAAAGAACTTTGAAAACTACATAATAAGAAACAAACAACCTCATTAAAAAAAAAAAAAAAGGCAGGGGGGGAGATGTGAACAGATACTTCATCAAAGAGGAATATATGGATGGCAAATAAACACATAAAAAATGCCCAGCATCATTAGTTATTAGGGAAATATAAATTAAAACCACAGTGAGCTACCACTACCACCACTGGAATGGCTAAAATCACAACTACTGACCATACCAAATGTTGGGAGGATGTGGAGGAACTGGAACGTGCGTATATTATTGCTAGTAGGAATGTGAAATGGTCCAGCCATTTTGGACGTGTGACAGGTTTTTAAAAAGTTAAACATAGACCTACCGTATGACTCAGCCATTCCACTCCTAGGTTTTTACTGAAGAGAAATGAAAGGACATGCTGTAGGATTCCCTTTATATAAAAATCTAGAAAACCTAGTGATGGAAAGCGGAGTAGTTGCTTGGGGATGGGAGCGTGGTGTAGGAGGAATGGATTGCAAAGGAGCATGAGGAAATTTTGGGGAGTGATGGATATATTCATTATGTTGATTGTGATGATGCTTTCACAAATGTATACATATGTCAAAACTGATCAAATTTGACACTTGAAAATGTGCAGTCTGTTATACATTAATTATACCACAATAAAACTATAAAAAATTCGTAGAACTACACACTGAAAAGGATGAATATTACAACATGTAAATTATCCCTCAATAACCCTGACTTAAAAAAAAAAAGCATATGGGAAAATGAAATATGGGGGTTGAGGTTGCAAAAATAATTAAAAGCCAATCTGAAAAGATTACAGACCATATGATTCCATTTATGTAATATTCTCCAATGACAAAGTTATAGAGATGGAGAACAGATTAGTGGTTGGTTGCCAGGGCTTAGGGATGGTAACCATGGGGGAAAATGAGGTGAAGGCTACATGGGAATTTTCAATACTATTTATGCAACTGTATAATATATAACTAATTAATCTATAATTATCTCAAAAAGTTTCTTTTAAAAAAAAAAAAAAAGCCCGTTAGATATTTTTGTGTTCTCTGATGGGATACCATCAATGTTTTTATATGTTAGATCTATAATAATGTTTACCACATAAACACTAGAAACTGATTTCATTGAGATGATTACAACTTATTGTAGATGGAAAACATATCAAGAATCATTTTCCAATTTCTTTTTTTTTTTTTTTTTCCCCAGTGCACCATGCAATATGTGCCCTCCTTACTACCCATCACCGGTCTATCCCATTCCCCCACCCCCCTCCCCTCTGTAGCCCTCAGTTTGTTTCTCATAGTCCATAGTCTCTCATGTTTCATTCCCCCTTCTGATTACCCCCCCTTTCTTTATCCCTTTCTTCCCCTACTGATCATTCTAGTTCTTATGTTCCATAGATGAGAGAAATCATATGATAATTGTCTTTCTCTGCTTGACTTATTTCACTTAGCATTATCTCCTCCAGTGCCGTCCATGTTGTAGCAAATGTTGAGAACTCATTCTTTCTGATTGCTGAGTAATATTCCATTGTATATATGGACCACAACTTCTTAATCCAGTCATCTGTTGAAGGGCATCTCGGCTCCTTCCACGATTTAGCTATTGTGGACATTGCTGCTATGAACATTGGGGTGCATATGGCCCTTCTCTTCACTACGTCTGTATCTTTGGGGTAAACACCCAGTAGTGCAATGGCTGGATCATAGGGTAGCTCAATTTTTAACTTTTTAAGGGACCTCCACACTGTTTTCCAGAGTGGCTGTACCAACTTGCATTCCCACCAACAATGTAGGAGGGATCCCCTTTCTCCACATCCTCTCCAACAATTGTTGTTTCTTGCCTTGTCTATTTTTGCCATTCTAACTGGCGTAAGGTGGTATCTCAGTGTGGTTTTGATTTGAATTTCCTTGATGGCTAATGATTTTGAACATTTTTTCATGTGTCTGTTAGCCATTTGTATGTCTTCATTGGAAAAGTGTCTGTTCATATCTTCTGCCCATTTTTTGATTTGTTTATTTGTTTCTCGTGTATTGAGTTTGAGAAGTTCTTTGTAGATCTTGGATACCAGTCCTTTATCTGTAGTGTCATTTGCAAATATATTCTCCCATTCCGTGGGCTGCCTCTTAGTTTTTCTGACTGTTTCCTTGGCTGTGCAGAAACTTTTAATCTTGATGAAGTCCCATAAATTCATTTTATCTTTTGTTTCTCTTGCCTTTGGGGATGTGTCATGAAAAAGGTTGCTTTGGCCGATGTCGTAGAGGTTGCTGCCTATGTTCTCCTCTAGAATTTTGATGGATTCCTGTCTCACATCGAGGTCTTTCATCCATTTGGAGTTTATTTTTGTGTATGGTGTGAGAGAGTGGTCAAGTTTCATTCTTTTGCATGTAGCTGTCCAATTTTCCCAGCACCATTTATTGAAGAGACTGTCTTTTTCCCACCGGATGTTTTTTCCTGCTTTATCAAATATTAGTTGCCCAAAGAGCCGAGGGTCCATTTCTGGGCTCTCTATTCTGTTCCATTGGTCTATGTGTCTGTTTTTGTGCCAGTACCATGCTGTCTTTGTGATCACAGCTTTGTAGTACAGCTCGAAATCCGGCATTGTGATGCCCCCAGCTTTGTTTTTCCTTTTCAACAGTTCCTTGGAGATTCGGGGCCTTTTCTGTTTCCATACAAATTTAAGGACTATTTGTTCCAGTTCTTTGAAAAATGTCCTCGGTATTTTGATCGGGATAGCATTGAAAGTGTAGATTGCTCTGGGTAGCATGGACATTTTAACTATGTTAATTCTTCCAATCCATGAGCATGGAATATCTTTCCATCTTTTTATGTCTTCCTCAATGTCTTTCAAGAGTGATTTATAGTTTCTAGAATATAGGTCCTTTACGTCTCTGGTTAAGTTAATTCCAAGGTAACGTATGGTTTTTGGTGCTATTGTAAATGGGATGGATTCCCTAATTTCTCTTTCTTCGGTCTCGTTATTCGTGTATAGAAATGCAACTGATTTCTGAGCATTGATTTTGTATCCCGCCACGTTACTGAATTGCTCTATAACTTCTAATAGTTTGGGAGTGGCTTCTTTTGGGTTTTCCATATAGAGTATCATGTCATCTGCAAAGAGAGACATTTTGACTTCTTCTTTGCCAATTTGAATACCTTTGATCCCTTTTTGTCGTCTGATTGCTGTTGCAAGGACTTCTAGTACTATGTTGAATAATAGTGGCGAGAGTGGGCATCCTTGTCGAGTTCCTGATCTTAAGGGAAAGGCTTCCAGCTTTTCCCCATTGAGAATAATATTTGCAGTAGGCTTTTCATAGATGGCTTTTATGAGATTGAGAAATGTACCTTCTATTCCTACACTCTGAAGGGTTTTAATCAGGAAAGGATGCTGTATTTTGTCAAATGCTTTTTCGGCATCGATTGAGAGGATCATATGGTTCCTGAGTCTTTTCTTGTTGATATGATGTATCACGCTGATTGATTTGCGAATATTGAACCACGCTTGCATCCCAGGTATGAATCCCACTTGATCGTGATGGATAATCCTTTTAATGTACTGTTGGATTCTATTAGCAAGTATCTTGTTGAGGATTTTGGCGTCCATATTCATTAGGGAAATCGGTCTGTAATTCTCCTTTTTGAGGGGGTCTTTGCCTGGTTTGGGGATCAAGGTAATATTGGCCTCATAGAATGAGTTTGGTAGCTTTCCTTCTGTTTCTATTTTTTGAAATAGCTTTAGGAGAATAGGTATTATTTCTTCTTTGAATGTTTGGTAGAATTCCCCAGGAAAACCGTCCGGGCCTGGAGTTTTGTTATTTGGAAGGTTGTTTATCACTGACTCAATTTCTTCATAATTAATTGGCCTGTTTAAGGAATCAATTTCTTCCGGTTTCAATCTTGGTAGTTTATAGGTTTCCAGGAAGGATTCCATCTCTTCCAGATTGCTTAGTTTATTGGCATATAGCTGTTGATAAAAATTTCTAATAATCCTTCCAATTTCAATGGTGTTCGTCGTGACCTCTCCTTTTTCATTCATAATTTTAATAATCTGGGTCCTTTCTCTTTTCTTTTGGATAAGTCTTGCCAGTGGTCTGTCAATTTTATTGATTCTCTCAAAGAACCAGCTTCTAGTCCTGTTGATCTGCTCTACTGTACTTCTGGTTTCTGCTTGATTGATTTCAGCTCTAATTTTGGTCAACTGCTTCCTCGTGCGTGGATTAGGCCTGTCCCTCTGTTGCTGTTCCAGCTTCTTGAGGTGAGAATATAAAAACTGCATTTTAGATTTTTCTATTCTTTTGAGTGAGGCTTGGATGGCTATGTATTTCCCCCTTAGGACTGCCTTTGCAGTATCCCATAGGTTTTGGACTGTTGTATTTTCATTCTCATTGGTCTCCATAAATTGTTTAATTTGATTTTTGATTTCCTGGTTTATCGAGTCATTCCTGAGCAGGATGGTTCTTAGTCTCCAAGTGTTTGAGTTTCTTCCAAATTTTTCCTTGTGGTTGAGTTCCAATTTCAGAGCGTTGTGGTCTGAGAATATGCAGGGGATAATTTCAATCTTTTGGTATCGGTTGAGACCTGTTTTGTGTCCCAGAACATGGTCTATTCTTGAGAATGTTCCATGGGCATTAGAATAGAATGAGTATTCTTTGGTTCTGGGGTGTAGTGTTCTATATATATCTATGAGGTCCAACTCGTCGAGTATGGCATTCAAAGCCTTTGATTCTTTGCTTAGTTTTTGCCAGGGTGTTCTGTCTATTTCTGAGAGTGGAGTGTTGAGGTCCCCTACTATTAATGTATTTTTATTTATATGTCTCTTTATTCTGGTTAAGAGTTGGCTTGTGTATCTTGCTGCTCCCCTGTTGGGGGCATATATATTTATAATTGTCATATCCACTTGTTGAATACTTCCCTTAAGAATAATATAGTGCCCTTCTGCATCTCTAACTATAGTCTGTAGTTTAAAATCCAATTTATCTGATATGAGAATTGCTACCCCAGCTTTCTTTTGAGGTCCATTTGCGTGAAAGATGGTACTCCATCCCCTTACTCTCAGTCTGAATGCATCTTTGGGTTCGAAATGAGTCTCTTGTAGACAGCAAATGGATGGGTCATTTCTTTTTATCCAATCTGCAACCCTGTGGCGTTTTATGGGATGGTTCAAACCATTTACATTAAGACTGATTACTGAGAGATATGATTTTAATGTTGCCATGTTGCCAGTAAAGTCTTTGTTTGTATTGGCTGTGACTTTCTGTTCTGTATCACTCTTGGGGCCTTTTTACTTTTATAGAACCCCCCGTAATATCTCCTGTAGGGCTGGTTTCGTGGTTACAAAATTGGTTAGTGACTGGCGATTCTGAAATGTCTTTATTTCTCCATCAATTCTGAATGACAGCCTTGCTGGATAAAGGATCCTTGGCTGCATGTTTTTCTCTGAAAGAGCTTTAAATATGCTCCCCCAACCCTTTCTCTCATTCCAGGTCTGTGTAGACAGGTCTGACGTAATTCTGATGCTTTTGCCTTGGTACGTGAGAAATTTCTTTGCCCTGGCCGCTTTCAATACTGTATCCTTGCATCTAATATTTGCGAATTGCACTATGACGTGACGTGGCGTAGGTTTGTCGTGGTTGAGCTTGGGAGGGGTCCTCTCTGCCTCTTGGACACGAATGTTTGTTTCCCTTGCTAGATTAGGGAAGTTTTCAGCTACAATTTGTTCAAATATCTCTTCTAGACCTCTGTTTTTCTCCACCCCCTCGGGGATGCCGATGATTCTAACATTGGATCGTTTCATTGAGTCAGTAATCTCCCGTAACCTACATTCGTGGGCGTGGATTTTTTTAAGACCATCTTCTATTTTCATTTTTTCCTCTATTAACCCATCCTCCAATTCACTAACCCGTTCCTCTGCTTCTGCGACCCTGGCCGTCAGAGCCTCTAGTTTTGCCTGCATTTGGCTCATAGAATTTTTAATTTCTGTCAGATTCGCTCTCATTTCTGTCCTTAGGGATTCTATATTCTCAGTAACCTTTTCGTTAATAGTTTTTTCAATTCTACTCATCATTTTGACCATCGTTACTCTGAATTCCATTTCTGATAATTTGGTTACATCCATATCCATTATTTCTGTGGCAGAGGCCACAGAATCACTGTCTTTTCTTTGCTGGGGGGGGCTTCTCCTTCTTGTCATTCTGATGAAGAGAGGTTGCGGGGTTTCCAGAGCCCAAATTATTGACTGGGTCCCAGGCCGTGCCCCTTGTTTTATAGGGATCTTAGGGATGTGGGCTTCTTCTTTAAAGATTTTATTTATTTATTTATGTGGCAGCCAACCAGCGAGAGAGGGAACAGAAGCAGGGGAGTGGGAGAGGAAGAAGCAGGCTCCCAGCGGAGGAGCCCGATGAGGGACTCCTTTCCGGAACGCTGGGATCACGCCCTAAGCCGAAGGCAGGCGCTCAATGACTGCGCCACCCAGGCGCCCGGGTTGTGGGCTTCTTGATTTTTCAGCCTGCCTTCTGTGTTCTGGGGGAGGGGCCTGCCGCGCCAATACTCAGGCAACCCTGTTTGGGTAGAGTCTCCGTGTCCCCTGCGAGGGAGGATGGGGATGGGCACTCTCTGAGCCGGTATTTCCAGGCTTTTGTTCTCTGGCGGCTTTCCCTGGCGGTTTGCTGTGCCTCTTCTGAGAGTCAGAGCAGCAGCGGCCAAATTTCAGCCTCTGTCACGGAACAGAAGGATTGCGGCCCGTTCTCTACTAATGTTCTGGCCACTTTAACTCTGTTTCTGTTGGTGCTGCTCAACCCTGCAGCGTCCCGGGATGTGCGCCTTACACCGCGCCCTGCCCTCACTTCCAGGGCCAGCGCGTCTCTGTCCTTTGTGTTTCTAATGCCGCCAGCCACCGGCCGCCCGTCTCTGTCCTTTGTGTTTTAATGCCGCCACACGCGCCCTCAGGCTCCCGGGTCTCCCGGTCTCAGCTATGCCCGGTGAGCACACCTCGATTCCGGAGTTTCGTGAGAAGCCTGGTGGCGCGCGCACCCGGTTCAGGGTCTCAGTCTGCTGTTTCGCGGTGCCGACCGAGTCCGCCCGCTCCCGTGCAGGTGGCCCGCCAGCCAGCCGCCCAGCGCTCGGGAGTTCCGGTCTCAGTCTGGATCCCTGAGCACACCGGGATTCCGGTGTTTGGGAGATCCTGGTGGGCGCGCGCTTCACGGCTCACCGGTCTCGTCCGCTCTCGCGGGTGCCCTCTGTGAGTCCGCCCGCCCCCCGCAGGTGGCTGCCGCTTCCCGGCGCCCAAACGCGGCGGCTCCCTCCCCCTTCCGTTTATCTTCCGATATCCATGTACGGTTTACAGCTCCCCTCTTCGTACCTCAATACTCAGCGCTGGAGATGTTCATTTGTAGAGATCCAGATGCATCATCCTGCGTCTCAGGCTGATTCCGTGGTTATTTAGGCTGGTCTGGTACCTATCCAGCTCGACTCAGGGGACCGGCTGAAAAAGGGGTCCCCTACTCCTCCCCATTTTCCAATTTCTGGTTCCCCATCTGAACATCAAATACCTTAATTTTTTTCTCTGCGATTTTTCCTTAAGTTTTTCTGACTAGGTAGTAAATACAAATGGTTCAAAATACATAATGAGGGAGGCAATGAAAAGTCTTCTCCCAAATCTGTCTTCCACTACACAGTTCACACTTCCCCAAAAGTAAACAACTATTAATTTCTTGTGTATTCTTCCAGAATTTCTTCATGTATATGTAAGCAAATGCAAATATATTTTTTACTCTCCTCCCTGCTTTATTTTTTTTTAAAGATTTTATTTATTTGTGAGAGAGAGGGAGAGAGAGAGAGAGCACAAGCTGGGGGGCAGCAGGCAGAGGGAGAAGCAGACCCCCTGCTCAGCAAGGAGCCTGATGCAGGACTTGATCCTAGGACCCTGGGATCATGACCAGAGCCCAAGGCAGATGCTTAACCGACTGAGCCACCCAGGTGTCCCTCTCCTCCCTGATATTATCCAAAAGATAGTTTACTATATTGAATATTTTACATATTTCATTTAACAGCGTATCTTAAATTTCCAAGGTGGTACACAGCCTCTAAATTCTTTTTCTTTTGATAGTTGCTTAATATTCCTTTATGTATTTAAATATGTATCTTCCATACATACATTTAGAGAGAGACAGTTGCATAATATTCATATATATACATATACACACACACACACGCATACACATGCATACATAACACATATATACTAGGTTATTTCCAGACTTCCACTTTTGTAAACAGTACACCAGGGAATATCCTTATATGTATGTCATTTCCTACTTGAACAAATATATGTGAATACATAAAATTGCCCATACTGACTTTTTTAATCTAGAAAAAATTTTACATGGTTCAACCTGATACATGTCGAATACGTTTCGAGATGTGTAATTATTGGAGAGTACGTGTTTAGTGTCCTTTGTATTTTCTGCTTCACTACCAGATGTGTATGATAACTTGGATGCCAAAAAGAGAGTGGAGACCCACTGTGTCAATGTTCTTCTGTTTAGCTGAGGGCAAAATGCCCATGCACACACACGGATGTTTCTCAGAGTCCTTTGCCAGTGACTTCATTCAGTGACATGTCTCACCCTTACCCTGATCCAGCTCTGTCAGGCTTCCTTACCTTTTATGAAAGCCTTTGCTTTCTCCTCATTCACAGACCTAAGACTAGAGTTCTAAGCCCTTTTTTTTTCCCCAAAGGAGCATTGCCCAAAATATCTTCTTCCCCGCTATCAGTGTGTTAGCCTGCATTGCATCTGCCAGATGCAGCTTTACTATTACGTTAGTTCTTATGTGTTAAATCAGATTCTCTGAGAAAGGCTGACTACACAAGACACGTAGGTGGTGTGTACCCTTCTGCATAATAGGCCAACCGACTGGAGTCTTGGCTGCTCCAGCGCTGGTTATGTATATGGGTTTGTAGGAGAGAGAGACAAAAAAAAAAAAAAGTAAATATGGCAGAATTTAACAATTGCTTAATATAGGTGAAGGGGAACAATCTAGGATATACATTGTACTATTCTTTCACGTTTTTCTTGTTTTTTTTTTTTTTTTCCCCCAGTCACTGAAAGGGAAACTTGACTGAGGCCCCAGGGCCTTGGGGCTTGGGCAGGATGCCACCCTGCGGGCAAAGAGTCAAATTTTCTATAGATTTAACATGTTTTAAAATAAAAAGTTGAGAGAAAGCATAGTTTTGCTGAAATTATTTATGGTCTTCTTCATTACCTATTATGTTCTTGGCTTTTGTTTTGCTATTTCTAGATCTGAAAACATCTTACAAAGTCTGCCCCCAGATTAAAAAAAAAGTACTAATAAGTGATGATAGCAATTTATAATTATTGAGGGTTTCTTCTGTGCCCCGTGTCGGGCATTTTAAGTGGATAATCTCATTTAAGCGTCTTACCAACCTGTTATTGTCTTCGTCATTTTTCCGATGAGGCCACTCAGACACAGCGAGGTTGAACACCTTGCCACAAATCACACAGCTAACATGCGGTAGAAATGCTACTTGCTGCCGAACCTGCTGTCACTGTGCTTGACCTGGTCTTTATTTTGGCCTGAAGTATTTTGAAGTGAGAGATAGATTATCATCTGGCTAAAACTCTGGTAACAATTTCCTGATCCAGATAATGTGATCATCTGAAGGCTTCATGAATACAAGTGGATATACCTGGAGTGGAAAATTGACAAGTTTCTTGACATGTTAATTTGCAAAGCTCTCTGAAAAAGGAACTGTTTTGTGTGCATATAGTTGTCAAACCCTTTCTACCCCTTTTTTGAGTTTGCTTCTTTGTACATACTCACCAGCCTGCTAAGAGGCATTATTGGCTCTTTTTTGGTTTATTTCCTGTACCTTTCCCTGTCTATTGACTCTTTTCCATCAGAATTTAAACAGGTTCCCCCTTTACTCCACACACCTTCTGGCCATCACCATCTCTTCTCCAAACGAAGCTTTCCTAACAAACGATACCATTGGGGTCTTTTCCTGTTTTCCGCCAGCTCCTCTAAGCCTCCCCAACTCCTGGCTTATACTCCCAACTGCCGATTTCCTTCTAGCAATTTTTCTGTGCTATTCTTTAATTCACAAAACCGAGACTATATTTCCTGCACAGTTTTGTATTGTGATTTTTCTTCCTACTTTAATATTATGGTCATTTTTTCATGTCATTATTTTTGAAACCCTTTTCATTGATGACGAATACCATACATACAGAAACATACAAATTTTAACCCCAGTGATTTTTCATATGTCATTACCATCTAGATCAAGAAATAGAAATTACACAATCCTAGAATCTCCCCCATCCCACCACCGCTTTCCATCATTTTATCCAACTCCCCAAATGTATCCTGACTTCTTGAAGCATAGATTGTTTTATGCGTATAAAATGCATGGAAATGCAGTCCTACATTGTGTATATTTTGTGTCTTGCTCTTTCACTAAAAATGATTGTGAGATTCACCCACATTATATGCAGGTGTAGTTGATTATTCTTTGCTGTATAATGTTCTGTGAACACACATGAATATGTTTTCAAACATAATGTTAATGGGTATATACTATTCCATGGTACAGATATACCATAGTTAATCCATTAATTCTTTTGTTTTTGCCAGGTTTTTACTCTGATAAATAACCCTATAATGAACAACTCTGTATAAATACTTAAACTAATATCTGAGCACCTCCTTAGAATATATTCTAGAAGTGCATTTACTGACTAAGAGGATATAAACTCTTTAAAAGTTCTTAATACATATTGCCAGATTGCTTTCTGGAAAGATTACACCAGTTTACTTTTCTGTTAACACATTACCTGACACATAGGTATTCAGTAAAATGTCGATGTGAACTGAATGTACTAAAAAAAGTCTTTAATATCCTAGGATCCATTTCTGAGTGTTATGTGTCACTGATCTTTCCAGTTCATTATTGTTTCAATTAATTTAGATTTTTGAAAATGTAATAGTATATAGGGCACAAATTCTCTCCCTAATTCTTTTTTAAAAATTACCTGATTATACTTGTGTTTTAAATTTTTACTAGTATAGCTTTAAAATACATTGCCAACTTCAGGGGAAAAAATGAGGATTTCACTGGAATTACCTTACTGGTATTTCTATAAATTTGTGTGGCAAGAATTGACATATGTATATAATCCTACCCAAGGATGATTCTCCATTTATTCAAGTATTTTCATTAAATGCTCCTCGGTAAAGTTTTATAGGTTTATTCATCTAGGATCTGGTTTTCAAAAAAATTTTATTTCCACATATTTAATATTTTGTGGCTATTGGGAATTGGATAATTTCATTATATTTTATAACTAGTTATTCAAAAGCTGTGGAGTTTTATATATTTATTTTGTATTTATCCTCCTGACCGAGCGCTTATTAATGCTAACAGTTTTTTGTTTGGGTTTGGTACCATTTATGCCTTGGGGTTTGTGACCATTTAGTTTCTAAATTCAGAGAGGGAGAAATTGGTATCAGGGTAAATAGAAAAAAGTAACCTTGAGAACGGTTTTAAAAATAGAATTGTAGAATTGATCATTTGCATAACTCCATTTTTTCATGCATTGCTCTCTCTGCCAAATCCAAACCGTTTTCTCTAGCCTTATATTTTGAATGAAGAACTAACTCACACAGTTAAACATAAAATTAATCAAATTTTTAAATGTGAAAACATCTGTCATTACATTAGGTAAATTATTCCTGTAATGAAAACCACATCATTTACTGTTTGTGTTACTATAAATTTACTTTTTTTCATTCTCTTACTTAAAAAAAAAAAAAAGATTTATTTATTTATTAGAGAAAGAAGTACGAATGGGGGGAAGGGCAGAAGGAGAGGGAGAGAATCTCAAGCGGATTCCTGTCTGAGCACGGAGCTCAGCATGGGGCTGCATCTCACCACCCTGAGATCATGACCTAAGCTGATGCTTAACCGACTGAGCCACTAGGCACCCTCTCTGATTTTTTAAACTTCCCTTTTCTTATTTGTTCTGTTTTTTGCTTCTCTGTTTCTTTTTAGGAATATAGTAATTTGGGAAGAAATTTTTTAATACTATCAGAAAAAAAAACTTCAGCATAAGTAAGGGAAAAAATGAAAATCTTTCAGTTTCTCTAATTTTTCTCCCTGTATTCTCCTATACTTTTCTGTTCTGGATATTTCTCATGATTCTGTGTCTCCATATACACAAATTTATTTGTCTGAATGCTTTACACATATGTACATGTGAGATATGAGTGTGTCACTTTTGTATCACCTCCTCAGAGGTAAGAAAATGTGTCTAGGTCCCATATATACATGTTATTGCGTATACAATAAAAAAATTTTTTTCTTAGTTAAGCAGTTCTCATTTCTTAAACTTGTAAATTTGTCTTATTACTTTTTTTACTCATTTTAAGTTGTAAGGTTTCTTGGTGGGTTTTTTTGTTTCTGTTTTTGGTTTTGTTTTGTTTTGTTGCTTAATCTTAAGAATATTTTTAAGTATACAGAAATTTGAACCACAAATGTAATCAGAAAATAATACTTTAATCCTAGTTAATCCACATTATTGACCTCCTGTGTCTACATCAGCACCAATAGCAGAGTGTCTGGTACATAATCTCTTGTGTGGACACTCATATGCACTGGCCAAGTCTGATCTAGAAATGAGATCTACTTTTGAGATGGTGGTTTTGCTGATTTTTAGGAAAATACCATCCAGGATCTCGTTTAATCCTCATAAGAGACAGGATGGTTGTTCTGTCTTATCTCATTTGTAAAGTGAAACTAGGTCAGATCAACTACAGATAGTTGTAACGTGCTCTAAGAGGTCGGTAAGCCACGGCTGGGGTTACTAAAATACATATTTCCTTTGTCAAAATAAAAAGAATTCAAGATCTCTGTAATGGCTGTAGAATTGAGTATGAGAACTTCAGAGTCCTGTCTTCTGTAGAATAGAAATTTTATTCTTAAAAAGGCAGATGCTGTAGGGTGTGTTTCTGTGGGCGTTTGTTAAGCTTTGCGGCTGGGAGGAAAGAATGGGCAACAAGGACGCCGTGTTCCCCATCTTGCTTATAAAATGGTCTCACGAGCAGGGGTGGAGGTCAGCAGTCAGGTTTAGCTCAAAGGTAGCTTCCGTGGCTTAGCTACCAGGAGGTTTAGTTTAAGAAATGAACTGTTGGAAACTATAGAGGTAAAGTGATGTGCTTTCATTAGAGAGATGTAAAACTGGTTCCAAGGCCTTAAGAGAAAATGGAAATGAAACGTAAGAGCCAGAAATAATTCTACCAACCGCGTAGTTAAAAACCAACAACAAAACTGCTTCAACAGGCACCTTGTCCCTGTGGCATTTGGTTTGTTTGGCACAACGTCATAAAAGTACATGGTCAGTATACTTCCGGTGAAGCGAAGTGAAACCAGAAATAGACGCTGTGCTCCGTCTACTCTAATTCAGCACATTCACAAAAAGGAGGCAAAGTAAAGAAGAAATTTAGGATGATGAATGGATCCAGTTTGCTTATGACGATATGCCATTCTGAAGGTGGATATTGTTCATGGAGAGAATTCAGAGTAAACGGTTTCCTCTTATAATTATGGTAGAAAGAACATGGGTCTTAAACCCAGACAGAGGTTAGTTCGAATACTGGCTCTACCACTTCGGCATTTCGTGATTCGGGGAACTTGACCTCTCTTTTTCATTATTTTCTTTACCCAATAAATAAGCAAAAGTATTCCTTCTTCAGAAAGTTGTTGTAAAGACATTATCCTCTTTCACGCAGTTGTCACACTTTCCGTGGAAAGTAGAAGAAAGATGCTTAAAATCTTTTAAGGAAGAGTGCCATATAAAAAAATAAACAAGATCAGCCTGGTTACACATTATTGTATCACCTGATTCTATTCTTCAGTTAGTTTCTGCCCCTCCTTCTTGGAAAGAGGTTGCTCAACGGTCTGAACTGTGTTAGGGTTTGTTGCGTCTGAAACATCCCTGGGTGACTGTGCATACCACTTGTCTGTGTAGTCATTTACGAGTGAAAATGGAAAAAGGTAAAAAGGTAAAGGATTACTTCTGTTTCGGCTGGTGGGTTCATGGAGCCACTGAGATCCCTGTCTCCACCTCGACCTATATCTCTGTCTCTTGCCTATCTTTATATCCTATCTATGTATTCTAGCCATCCTAATTATTCTCCTTATTTATTTTGTTTCTTTTGAAATAATTTTAAACTTACAGAAAAGTTGTAAAACAGAGCTTTTTGTTTTACCGTTTGAGAGTAAATTAGCAATATGATGTGTCATCACTTCCAAAAGCAGGGATATCTCCTACATCAGTCATCAAAATCAAGAAATTTACCATCACAGCCATGGACCCCTATTTATATTTTGTTCAGATCACGTACTTCATAGCAAAAGGATCCTGTTCAGAATTGCATGCTGTCCTGTCCGTTTAGTCTCCTTCAATCTGGTATAGTTCCTCAGTCTTTCCTTAACTTTTCAGTATCTAGATACTTTTGAAGATTACAGACCAGTTATTTTGTCAAATATCCCTCAGTCTGGGTTTGTCTGATATATGTCCCTGAAATTAGATTGAGGTGATGTATTTTTGTTAGGAATATCACAGAAGCTACGTGTTCTTTTCATTGCACACTAAAGGGGAGTGCACAGTTCCTATTTGTTACATTACTGGA
This sequence comes from Ursus maritimus, assembly GCF_017311325.1. NCBI lineage: Eukaryota > Metazoa > Chordata > Mammalia > Carnivora > Ursidae > Ursus > Ursus maritimus. The sequence goes on along the minus strand of NW_024425563.1, from coordinate 64,471,176 downwards.
GACAGTTAACCGTGATTGCTTACTTAAAGTCATGTCTACCAGATTTCCCTACTGTAAAATTACTCACTCTCTCTTTATGATCAGTATGTGGGAGATGGTGGTTTCAGACTATGTAATATCCTGTTTCTTATCAATCTCCCACCCACTAGTTTTAGCATCTATCTATGCTTCTTGGCGGAATTAATTATTACTCTGATAGTTGCCAAATGGTGATTTTTCTAATTCCTTCGTTCCTTCTACATTCATCAGTCGACATTCCACTGCAAGGAAAGGCTTCCTTCTTTTCTTTTTTATTTATTCATTCTTTTATTTATATCAGCATGGGTGCATGGATTTTAAAAATTATTTTTCATTTATGGATATTTTTAATGGATTGTAGTCTGTTATTATCATTATTTTTGATGTTTAAAGTGCCCCAGAGGAGCCCCTTCATTTTTATTTTTTTCCCCAAAGATTTTATTTATTTGTTGATGTATGTATGTATGTATGTATTTATTTGACAGAGGGAGAGAGAGAGCGCGCAAGCAAGGGGAGTGGCAGGCAGAGGGAGAAGCAGACTTCCCGAGGAGCAAGGAGCCTGATGTGGGGCTCAATCCCAGGACCCTGGGATCATGACCTGAGCCAAAGGCAGATGCTTAACCAACTGAACCACCCAGGCGCCCCAAGGGAGCCCCTTCAAAATGTCCTCCTCATTCTTGGGGCACTCTCTGGCATAATGAGATGAGCCAGGCCCGTCTTCTCCCTGCTTGTATCCCAGTAGCCTGAACCAGGCCATTGCTGCCACCACCTCCCCTACATCCTTCTCCTCAGTTGGGTTCTGAAATCGTGCCACTGCCTACTTGTTGGGACTCAATTCTTCAGGAGGGGAGAGGAGGAAGAAAGACATGGATGGATGGATAGATAGGCAGGCTGACTGACTTTAAAAAAAAATGTTCTGCCCATATATATTAGGAAATAAAGACACTAGCTCATCAATCTGATAGGGAAACAGATATTTGGATAGTCAGAAATGATGGTTATGCCCCAAATAATTTATTTCAACTTTGGAATGTGTCTTAGTCCTTTGGGCCGCTATAACAAAATACCAGAGACTGGATGGTTTATAAACAACAGACATTTATTTGTCACAATACTGAAGGCAAGAGAGTCCAAGATGAAGGCACCAGTATGGTCGCTTTCTGGTGAGGGCCCTCTTCCTGGTTCAGAGCAGGGGTCTGCTCACCACGTGCTCACATAGTGAAAGGGGCTAGGGAGCTCTGGGGGGTCTATTGTATAAGGCACTAATCCCATTCATGAAGGCTCTCCCATCGTGACCCAAGCACCTCCCGAAGTCCCCACCTCCTAATATCATCATCTTTGAGGGTTAGGATTTCAACGTATGAATTTTTAGGGGACATTTCAGACCATAGAATGTTTCTGTTGTCTACTGATGTTTGAATATGGGTCCATTTACTGTTTTGAGAACTCGGGGCCTAAACCAACCCAAGTGCTCCAGCCCTTTATCCTACTACTTCTGTATACGGCCTCCCTGTCTGAAACTTCTTCCTAAGGCCACTATTTGCTGTTATCTTGGAATTAGGCTTAACAAGAAACCATATTCTTTATGCTTTTCTTTCCATTGTCTTTTGCCCTATAATGCGTAAGTAGATGCGTGGTCTACAGATCAGTACAGAGAAGTAAGCACACAGGATTTTCCTCCTCAGGAAGCCTTGTCGGGAGACCTACTTTTTGCTCTTCCTCTTCGATGGGGATTGCCACGTGCTCTGGTTTCCAGCACCCTTGCTCTCACGAGGGTTGATATGCCTCCTAGTATGGTGAAGAGAGAATCTGATAGCCACGGGAGGGAGGTTTGCTTTATTAAGTCTAGGGGTGGGTAAGGTAGGCGAGTGGGAGAAGAGAAGGAATTTGATTGAGACAGGTTGATTGGAATGAAGCAATTACTCTGGGACGACTTTGCATAACAGAGCTGGTTGGTTAATATGTTTGTCTTTCCATCCTAGTCCTTTAAGCCTTAAAAAAAAAAAGAGAAGCTGTTTGAGATTGGACCTTTTTTTTTTTTTTTTTAATGTGTTGCAGTTAGGCACATGTCCAGATGAATCCTAATTTCACTAAACCCGCCCCAGAAGACTACTGAATTTATTTGAAATCACTGAGTCATGAAGATATAAGTATATAGTGAGGACTTAATAAACAAACTCTGATTTCAAGAATATCAAATTTATGAAACTGAGCAATACTGTGGAATTAGGTAGTAGTAAATTAGAAATGTAAGTTTAAAATACATAAACCATATGCAATTTTTGTAACTTTAAAGAGGCAAATGGTTTACTGTTTGGTCTTGAAACGAGAGATTTCTTCTTTACAAACTGAACTGTAGATTTTTTTGAACATTACAACTATTTTTAGAGACATTTTTTATCACAAATATGTTAGTAGGTGTCCTAATGTGATACCATGTTTTTGGGGTTTTTTTATTTTTGGGGGAGAGTTTTTTTTTTTTTTTTAAAGAAAGTATTTTAAAATTTATTAAATACACATCGGTAAAAACTTTTTAAAAAGCATTAAATACAGTAAGATAAATAAAAATATTTTATCGGAATTCCTTTGGAATCCCAGCTACCACTTCTATTTCATGCCATTATCTCAAACTCTCTATAACTACATAGAACCTGGTAAAATCTCTTCTCTGGTTTCAAAATCACTATTGACTCTTTGTCCTTTGAAGTTCTACCCGTAAACTGCTGGGAAGTGTTTCCAAGTATTTTACAGCTGGTCTACCTCGTCCTTCCTCGTTGCTGAAATCCTGTCCAAACTTTGCATTAGAGCTGTGCGTATTGATCCCTGCTTAAGCCTTTTGTTCGGCCTCTACCTTCCGCCCAGCTCTCAGTGCCGTGAATAAACTTATTTCCTTTTACCAATCATGGGGGCATCCTCTCGAGCTTCCTTTGTTTATCGCATAGTTTCATCAGAAATGTGTTTGTCTCAGACTATCTGCCACCCGCCTTTTGACAGCGCCACGTGGGCAGTGATGCATCGGTCAGAAAATAGCCCTTACAGAAGGGCCTCCCATGCGCATGCTTGGTACCAGCACCGTACTCGATGCTGCGGATATTGGGGCAAATAAACCCATCACTGCCTTGGTGGAACTGACAGTCTAGTGGGAACAACTAACGAAACAAGCGAGTGCGTACAGTCGAATGACTGCAAACGTGTGAAGTGCTTTGGAGAATAACACGTGGGAGCAGGAAAAGGGGCATGGGTTTGGGAGGTTGAAGCTGAGATGTGAAGATTGAACACGTATTCACTGGTTGAGGTCTGGGTTGAGGAACATTTCAGGCAAAGAATGGTTTTTGCTCTTCTCATCATCACTTTTCACCCAGTAATGAAGTAGATTCTCCTACTTTTTAGCCGAGCCACCTGCTCACTGTCATGGATGCTTCTTCCTTCTTCTTGGGCTTTTGCCTTTTCACCGTTCTGGTTTTGTGCTATCAACCTATGTTGGAGCTCCTGAGGTCAGTGTACCCCAGTTATTAGACTAGGATCTACCAGTAGCAGGCTCTTGATGTCTGATTTGTCCTCTGCCTCCTACCCTGTTACTCTCTTTTCTTCCTTCCATTAACTCCATTAATCCCATAGGTGGGATTTCACTGGGAAAGCACAAGCCAGCAGTGGGCACCTTAGAAGTGATTTGTTGATATTGAATCCCTTCCCCTAAACACCTGGATTTCATTGTCTGCAACCTCCCCTCCTCATCTCAGTGACATGAAGGTTTAAGGTGATTGAAAACTGTCTCCTCCCTAAAGGAAGTGTAGGTATTTTGCTTTAGATCATTAAAGGATATGTATATTAACTGCGAAGTTATATATTTTATCATCGTGTTTCATCTCTTTGTCCAGTACTTTATATTTTAATTTCTTGATTCAAGTCATTCAAAAATTTCAGTTTTTATAACCAGCATTTGAAATTTTTTACTATATTGATATTTACTGCCACTAACACCGTGTTGTTACCTGGTAACGTAAGTACAAATAAGCTTGCAGATACACATCAACAGAAATGACATTATTATACTCGTACAGAGTGACCAAAGTGTGCTCTCCTGACATTGGTTCTTCTTCTTCTTCTTTTTTTTTACCGCAATACATTGTAACTGGGTAGCTGGTCAGACTGTTTCTACAGCCAGGCTCTTTATTGAACCATAACCAAATCTGGGGCAGAGAGACAGAAAACACACAATTTCCTTCACTTGATTTTTCCTTTTTTCTTTAAATATATGTATTTATTAAAAGAACATGAATATGAAATAAAGACTAATGTATATGAAAACACTTACCATAATGAAACTAAAATGAATTGTAAAGTACATTATTAGCCAGTGGTAGACTTATCTTTAACTTCTACCATTTTATTGTTCTAAATAGAGGATAACCCATCTTATTTTAAAAATGGTTTCTATTTGGGGAGCCTGGGTGGTTCAGTCACTTGACCGTCCAACTCTTGATTTCGGCTCAGGTCATCATCTCAGGGTCATGAGATGGAGCCCCACATCGGTCTCCTTGCTCAGTGGGGAGTCTGCTTGAGATTCTCTCTCTCTGCTGTGCTCTTTCTCTCTCTCTCTCACTCTCTGATATAAATAAATCTTTAAAAAATGTTTTACATTTAATTGTGGTAAAAGACACATAAGCTCTGCCTTGAAAAACTCAAACTCTGGTACCTATTGAATATCTTTCCATTCCACTCTTCCTCCTGCCCTGGCGGGCACCATTCTACTTTCTGTCTCTATGAATTTGACTCTTCTAGGCACCTCAGATAAATGGAATCAAAAAGTATTTGTCTTTTTCAGAACTGACTTATTTCACTTAGCATAATGTCTTCAAGGTTCATTCATGTTGTAGCACGCATCAGAATTTCCTTCCTTCTGAGGCTCCATAATGTTCCATTGTTTGCATGTGTCACATTTTGTGGGTCCGTTCATCTGTTGATGGACACTTGGTTTGCTTCCACCTTCGGGCTCTTGTGAATGCTGTTGTTCTAAACATGGACGTACAGACATTTCTTCAAGACCCTGCTTTTAATTCTTTTGAGAACTTATCTTATTGGGCCCCAACCTTAACACAGAGATACAGACTCTAACTATTTAAACAATGCGGGAGGGAAGGAGAGAAGGAGGGAGGGGGGACAGTCATTCCAAAAATTAGGCAGATGGTAATCTGTCAGTCACGTGAGGTTATCTAAGTCTGCTTCGGTGTTTCTCAAAGTGGTGTTCGTGAACCAACTGCATTAGAATCTCCTGGAATGCTTGCTAGAGGTTTTGATTCTGAGGTGCTTCACCAGAGTTCACAAGTCTGAATGTCTTGTGAGACTCAGGAATTTGCACCCCTGGTGATTCTTACACACACTGAAATGTGAGAGGTACTGCCCCCGTGGCAGAGAGAGGTCTCAGAATTTTCCTCTGTTTATGCAGATGAAGGCTCTGCTCCCTGCCACTTTCAGCCCCTGCCTTACTTTGGGGCACATTCAGCCCAGGCTATCCCATGACACACTTTCTTTCCCAGTCTGTCTATATATTGTAGCCCAACTACAAGTTTTATAAATGTAACAAAGGATGGCCGGGCCTGAGTTTGCAACCCTAAACTTTGATCTGGGCCCTTTTTTATTCAAGGCCCTTTCTTCCTCAGGATGCCAAGTGGCGATCCACTGTTGCTTTATGCCTGCTTCAGTCAGGGGCCAGTGAACAGGTTAGGACTTCCTCCCTCGGCCTTGTGGTGTCTAGGTTTACCGGAATTCTTAAAGGGACCACTTCTGTTTTTCTTAAGTGAACATTTTAAATACGACACAGTGTATTGCAACCCTCGGGACGGTGATTTTAGACATTTATGTTGTATGGCCAAATGACGAGTGTGACATTTTCGATAAAACCAGCCAGGTTCTTCTGCATTTTGAAATCAAACTTTTTGTCTTCATCCCGTTATCACATCTTGCCTGCTCATCACATCTGCTGTGTGGGGTTTTGCTTTTGATTGTGATCTAAAATTTGCACGTGATTCATTTTCTTCTCAATATCAACTTTTCTTCAGATAATGTTGATGTGTTTTCAGAAACATTCTCTTCAAATTTTGGGGTGATACAGGAGCATGTGTAATATTTGACTTCCATTAAAAGTAATGATACTAATAACATACTGGTTTTTTTTTTTTTTTTAAAGATTTATTTATTTATTTATTTGACAGGATAGAGACAGCCAGCGAGAGAGGGAACACAAGCAGGGGGAGTGGGAGAGGAAGAAGCAGGCTCCTAGCGGAGGAGCCTGACGTGGGGCTCGATCCCACAACGCCGGGATCACGCCCTGAGCCGAAGGCAGACGCTTAACCGCTGTGCCACCCTGGTGCCCCTGGGTTTTTTTTTTTTCTCTAATGAAAGGAGCTGTGGAGACAGTGGGGGCAAAGCCATAGTAAGGAAGTTTGGTTTTGTAATAGCCGCCTTTCTCACAGAGTGCTCCATACACATTTCTGTTCTTTAACTGATTGGGTACTCCCGTAATGTTTAGTTTTGGGCTCATTTCTACAGCCAGGTTTTGTGACTTGCATTTGCTCTGTTGAAATCCCTTCTAGGAAAATGTAAATGATGTGAGGGCGGGGATAGGACTGCACCAGTTCACACGGTGCCCGGCATGATGTATAGTACATAGCAGGTGTTTAACATATAATTCTTGAATGAATGAAACTTAACTTGAAGCTGATTATAATATATTTTATATGCTGCTCTCGTTTCTGCTAAAGATTCTCTTTGCAGTTTTCTATTACACTAAACCCCCCCCCCTTTTTTTTAATCTAAGAACTCAATTTCAAGAGATTGAGAAGCTTACCTGCCTAATAGCTCTGATTGGACCAATCGATGCGATGTTTGAAACACATATTTGATCCCATGGGATCACTTATTTTTCTGTGTTGAAAACTGAGCAGAACTCCCGACACCAACCAGTAATTTCACAAATTTATTCTGTTGGTTGGAAAGGAGACAACGCTCCTGACTGTGAGTGATGTGATGTCAATACTTCTCCAACCTAGGCTGATTGTTAGTGAGAGATCAATGCCATCATTTTACCCACAACAGGCAGCACGTTTGAGTCTGTGTCTCAGGATACCAGATAACCTAGGAGAGGGAGCCTAGTCTTTTCTCTTTAGAAAGTTTGGCTTCAAGCCATACACACTGAAAATCCTTTTTGTGTCAGTGCTGTTTGTTTTCACAGAGTCTATGGTCTGTTGTCAATGGAGGGCTCAGAGCGGCCCTTTATGGAGCTTTCTTTGAGTAGCCTTTTGGGATCCAGGGTCAGGAATGGTCAGCCGAACTTACTCTCACAATATATAAGTTTACTCGGATTTAGGAAAGATAGTAGCAGAAATCCTTTGAAGAAGATTTGTACGGCATCATGCAGTATTGTACAAAATTAATTGCGGGGGGGGGGTCTTTTGCGTTTCCCGTCTTCCAGTCCAAAAGGAAGAATGCCTAGGTTTGACTATTTAACATAGTGCTAAAGTTTAATGGGTATTTTTGGTTGCTTTAAGATCTTCCAGAAACATTATTACCCACAGCTACAAAGTAACAGGACTCAGACCTAAAGACACTGTGGAGTCCTACAACAGGTTGCGTGAGATCAGGCCCGGAGGGCTGCCCAGTTGGATTTGTTGATACCCCTACTTTCCTGAGTAAACATGTTTCCCTATTCATGCGCCCCTAAGCTTTTAAAGGAGTAAGCAAGGTTTTAGCTGTGCGATTTTAACAGCAGTCAGAAAATTAAAATCTAACATGCTGCCTACCTAAAAGTTGTATATCAAGATGTATTAAAATTAAGATCCCCACTAATGTAAAAAGTAGATTGCCTTTTGTTCTATTGAACCCTTAGATTTTTTTTCATATCCTAACATTCATTTATAATTCCTTCTTTTTGTAAGCCCATGGTGAGTGTGTACATGGAGCTGCCTGTCTTGCCCAGCCCCCACACCCGCCACAGTCAAATCAGCAGACATTTAGCAAGTATTCACTTCACCGTCAGAACGATGCCGTTGTGTCAGTTGCAGTCCATCCTCAGTGAATCCAGGGTGTAACCATTTTGGTGGCTAACATATTCTTGGTGTCGTTTTAATTTGCTTTTCTTTCATCCCTAGTCAGCTTGAACCTTTTCCCATTTTTGTTTGCTAACTTTGTTCCTCCCTCCTTGGCTTAGCTGTTCCTTTTGGCTCATTCTCTCATGGGGTTATAACAATTGTCATCAGAATCCTGACCTGAGAGCGGCGGGCTCCCGGGCAGCATGTCTTCAGCAATTAGTACTTTTGCTTTCTGTCTCTTCTTCCTTTCTTCATTATAGTGGAAAACGGGAGCAAAGTGGATGGTATTGGAAACCATGGAAGGGAAAACTAATCTGAACTGGAGGAGACTCCCATGTAAAGTGTATTAAGCTGAGTTGGATAACTCCAGTTTTGATAAGTAATGGGAAGCAGCGTGAGATTATGTAATGATTTGGCATTGTTGGCGGACTTGGACTCCAACAGCAGGCCTGCCATTCTTATGTGGCTAGAATAAAGCCTACCTCACGACACTGCCAAGAGCACTAAATGAGATGACACGTGAGGGCCTCTCCTATCCTCTCTCCTTTGCGAGGGTACCGGCAACAGTCTGGTGGCGAGGGCGGGAGGCCGGATGACACCAGCACTGAAGATGGAACCTCTATCTTGCCCCAGCTCCACCCTCTTCTTCCCTGCCGTTAGCATTTAACATGTTTTCTCCTTCAGTCTTCACAGCAGCCTTATTATGTATCATTATTCCCATTTTTCTGATGAGGAAATTGAGGCTCTGAGAAGTTAAGTACCTTGCCCAAGGTCATGGATTTGGTAAAGGATTTGGGTTGAGTTCTGTCAGATTCCAGAGCCATTCCCTTGCCACAGTGCCAGACTGCCTTGTATAATGAGTGTGTGACTGAGGAATGAAAAGGAGTTAATGGAGTGGCCATTCCACTGTTCTTTCCACTACTTCACTTGGTGAATGACTAATAAGCAAACACTCCCAAAGGGTATTTGCATTTTAAAAGAGGAGCTCATTAACCCTAATGAATCTCTAATTGGTGGAATATGTGGGGGAGATATTTCTGATCACTGGGGCTTTCTCCTGTGTCTTCAAGGTGCCTGGCTCCCCTGTTCTCCTTCATGGATTATCAGCTGTTCTGGAATCAGAATTACATAGTAGAATGCAGTCACATACTGCTAGTCCGCCCCAAATGCCATTGAATGAATTGACAGGGAGTTGTGCAAAGATAGCCAAAGGAAAGTAAGTGTAGGTTAGCACCCTGGAAAATGAATGTTTGAAAGCTGAATAACAAATTTGACAATTTTTAGGGTCTTCTGAAGAATCAGGTAAGAATAATATATTTCATAATCAATTTTAACTTCAGAAACATTCTATCAACGTTTCCCATATTCTGTTCATAGACCTCTGCAAGATGTTTAATGAGTATCCGCTGAATAAAATGCTCCATAGTCAAATATATTGTGAAAAAAGTTTTAAAATTTTTCTTTCTTTTCTCTTTCTTTCGGTGGGAGGGAGGACAGGGAAGGGCAGAAGAAGGAGAGGGAGAGAGAGAGAATCCCAGGCAGGCTCCACAGCCAGCATGGAGCCCAATGTCGGGCTTGATCTTACCACCCTGAGATCTTGACCTAAGCTGAAATCAAGAGTTTCACACTTAACCAACTGAGCTACCCACCCAGGCTCCCCTAAAGTTTCTTGACCGAAGAATTTCTCAGAGCCTTTCACGTGTTTAAATGCATTGGAAATCAACTGGAAGGGAAGGCATTCTGCAGATTTTTCTCATACTTTTGACCATAGAAATCTTTTTTCCATCTGAACCCCTCAAAACTAGTGTTTTGTAGACTGCATTCTGAGATACTCAGTTCTATATAATTCTTCTCTAGTTAAAGGAAAGAAAACAGTTTTCTGTATTCACAGCTTTTCATATTTAGGTAGGCTCCAGCCCTGTCCATATCAGCCCATTCCCAGTCCTGTTAGACCCTAGGGCCTTCCAATAGTAATACGCCTCTTCTCCAGATAAGATCTAATCATTAGCCCACTAAATAGAGACCAGATTCTCATTTTTATTGCCTATTAAGCTGATGTTGAAGAATATGGCTTCCATCAAGGACCAAATGGATTTCTGAACCCCAGAATTAGATTGAGTTCCATCCAGTTACAGAAAATGCTGGGCTGGGGCAGGCTTTCCCAGGTGGGAGGAGGTCTCTGTGGGCGGTCAGAGCAGACAGAGCCACATGATGTCTGTGGTCCACCCATTCTCAAGGAGAAGAAGTAGGTGCAGAGTCATGTGTGCAAGGCCCCTCAAATTATCAAGCCATGGATTAGAAAGTAGAGGGAGGCCTTGGTTAAAGTTAGTAGAGCTTCCTCCACATTGAAGGAGGCCTAAGGAATGAGGGTACTCCCTCACCCCCTCTCCTGCCAGAAAGTCTCCTCTGGGTAACCCAAATAGGCATTGGGGTTCCTCTCCCATCACTGGGGATTTCTCTCCTTTTCTCCTTATACTGAGTGGTCACTCTTCACCACCATTTCTCCCCGCCATTGACCCAATTCACCCAGTAGAATAGGATTGTAATGATACTCTAATGACCATCCCCTTGCTTGTTTCCTCAAATAACTCAAACATAATTCAGCCTTTTATCCTAGGAAAGGTGGAATACATATAGTCTCTAGAACAGGGATCAGGAGGGGCACCTGGCTGGCTCAGTTGGTAGAGCATGCAACTCTTGATCGAGGGTCATGAGTTTGAGCCCCACATTGGACATAGTGATTACTTCATAAAAAAAAATTAAATAAAAAACAGGGATCAAGAAACTACAGCCTGAAACTTGTTTTTATAAATAAATTTTATTGGAACACAGCCACATTGATTGGTTTCTGTATTGTTTCTGCCTGTTCTCAGCCACAAAGGTAGAGTTGAGAATTTTGTGACAGAAACTGTAGGACCCATGAAGTCTAGAATGTTTACTGTCTAGCACTTTATGGGGAAAATTTGCCAATCCCTAATCTAAAATATAGATGACTTTCACTCCAGCTCTTTTAAGTTCCAAAAGAGCATCCTTAGTATATATAGGTAGCCTTTATTATTTACTCTAAATAGAAACTGCATTTTCAGCCAAGAAAATTGCATGGTTGTTATATAAGAGGGGTTGTTGCTTTTTGTGAAATTGTTTCTAGCCTTACAAACTTCTGGAAAGGTATCAAGGGTACTGTATTTGCTTTGAAAGATGGGAAGAGGCTTGCTGTGGTCAGAAGTGTTTGGCATCATCAGTGGAAAGGGAAGAGAACAGATAATCTGTGGGGCTTATGGAAGAAAAAGAGTTGAGAGAAGTGTCTAGGGGCCCAGAGGGTTGGACCAGCACAAGATCCCTTTCGGATCCTTGGGCCCTTCTCTTCACTGTTCTGTAACTCAGACTTGATTCTTCCACGTTAGCCCACATCCATTGGAACCTTCTACCAGACCAAAGAGTCCCTAGAAATGTTAGCGACTAGGTTCTGCTCCCATCGTGACTGCCTTCTACCTGGGAGACTTGGGGGAAGTCACTGAGTGCCTCTGCCCCTGGGGGTTCTATTCGTTTTAAACAGCTGATTCGCAAATGATGTTTAATCTATCCAGTGTATAAATCAAGAGTTAATGGATAATTTGAGAACTAAAGTACCTTATTTCACATTTGTCCATGCATCTTTCTTTATTGGTGAAGTATGTAACTTTTGTGGGGGTTATAAAAAATTAGAGAAAATAACTGAATGTTTCTCATGATAAAATAATTCTTCAGTGGGAAGAAAAAACCTTCAAAAATTATATTTCACTGTGACCTGTTCTTTTCTGTTTGTGGTTTGTGCAGTTTTCATTTTGTGCCTTTGTTTATAGAGAATAATCTCGCAGATGGCATTTTTCCTTGTAATCAGTTATTGTCCTATCTGAGTCATCGCCAGACATGGCATTTCAGTAAATAGTGATTCTACAATCGCTTCCAGGCAGATAGATGTGTTGTGTGATGTCAGGAACACCGGCTGATAACCTTTCTGGTTATTCAGGCAGTAGGGAGGAATGGAGAAAGCTTCGTACAGACACACAGCTTGAAGTCAGAAAATGGCAAAGTAAGCGCTGACTTTGTGTTGAATGATTTTAGCCCAAATACAGTGTTTGTGTGGCTATAGGATAGAGCAATAATCATTTGAAAAGGTAAAAACTCTTGAGTAGATGGCCTTTTGTATTGGACAATACATATTGTAAGTCAGGCATGTGAGTCATTAAACACACTCTGACCTCAATGTATAGAGAGCCTTGTATTACCTCCTGTGGCCTCACGTTGTTAGCCAAGCCAACGACACTCCCCGGGCATGGGTTTTGCCACCTGTAAACTGGGGGTTGATGATCTTGTCCCTAACTTTCAGAGAGAAGAGAGATTTCTGAAAAGCAGGTTCTCCTAGATATCTGTGCCAGTAAATGGTCAGTTTAAACAAGCACTTGTAAAATCAGTCAAAATAGTTTGACTTGATGGGTTGCAAAAGTAGTTTGATGTAAATTTTTCACTTAACAGTTATTAACTTTGTTATCCTGTAGACATAACCCAGAAATTCCTGATGCTTTTGTTTTGGTATGATTTTTTTTCCCCTTATAAATAATCATTAACTGTTTTTAAAATCTAATAAGTTATGCCACAATCATGGATCCCTAGAAGCAGTACACCCTACTGGTACTTAATATAGTTGCCTTTTAAGTTTAATAAATGTTTTATTTTATTTTATTTTTAAGATTTGTATTTATTTATTTGACAGACAGCCAGCGAGAGAGGGAACACAAGCAGGGGGAGTGGGAGAGGAAGAAGCAGGCTTCCCAGCAGAGCAGGGAGCCCGATGCGGGACTCGATCCCAGGACCCTGGGATTATGCCCTGAGCCAAAGGCAGACGCTTAACGACTGAGCCACCCAGGCGCCCCTAATAAATACGTTTTAGAAGGACATTAAGTAAATGCTCAAATACAGCTTTTATTTACATAGCATTTAATATTTTATCTCAGTTTTAAGGACTAGAAACTAAAAAGAGAAGTTCACTAATTTATTCAGCCAGTATTTATTGAACACCTATTATGTGGTAAGTCTTGCCAACGATGATAATGTTGCACATAGCTGAGAACAGAGCTTATAAGCTGAAATATGCACTGATTGATGTGCTTGCATTTTATTTTTAAAGATTTATTTTAGAGAGAGTATAGGGGAAGGGCAGAGGAAGAGGGAGAGAGAGAATCTTAAGCAGGTACCACACCCTCCCGGGAGCCTGACGCAGGGATGGCTCTCACAACCCTGAGATCATGCCCTAAGCCAAAAGCAAGAGTCAGACCCTTAACCAACTGAGCCACCCAGGCACCCCATAATTCCTCATGATTTTAGAATTTAACAGGTTTATTTAATGCCTTAAAATTTCAATGAGGCTCTTCCTTGATTATCGGCAATGGTATGCTAAACTTTTGTGTTTCATAAAAAAAGTTAAGCTCAGCCAGGACTTGCATATTTTGTTATCTCCAACCAGGACTTATGACCTTCCTTATTAACAAATTCCTAACCTTTAGTGTTGGCCACGTCATCATCTCTGAATTTTGTAATCTTCCCTGTTGTGGGCATTGGGAAGTGCAGTTTACAAATTACTAAATCAACCTCTCATTAATTGTTTCTGTACCTACCATGTGTTAATCACAGATCACTAGTGATAGTTAATAAATTAAAATAGGCCATTAATAAATTAAATTATGCTTACACTTACCTATGTTTGTGTCTGTCCCATGTCCTTGGAGTCAGCCTAGTTACCAACTTCCTTTAGTAATATAACCCACCCAGGCATCAGCCTTAGGAATCAAAGTATTAAGCAAAGGCTAATTTATGAATTTGTTCATTGTTCTTCCCTTCTGTAAAGGTTGTTTGATGTTTGGTTAATTATTACATGCAAATATACATATCTACTCTGAGGCAAATCTAGAGACACACAAGTAAACACTTATAATGAGTAAACCTTATTTAAAAACTAATTTGGAAGACAGTTACTTATATTATAAAGACTTTTAATTTGAAAATAATTTGCCTTATCTTCCTTAAGTCATAAGCTTTCCTAGTTTATGTGAAATATGACTTGATTTATGAAATACGAACTTTTCCAGAGCAAATCGCTATTCAAGCAGGCCACATCCCTGGTTTAGGTTGTGTGTATGTATATGTACATATGATTTCTGGAAGTTTTATGAAATTATCATTCTTAAAAATTAACTTACTCTGTAACAAAGGAAATAGTAATTGTTTCCATAATGTGAAACGTATAGTAACAAAAGATATTTTAAATGAATAGAAGACAATTTGGCTTCAAGGGTATGGTAAAGATTTTGTTTTTGTTTTTGTTTTTTCTCTTCATAGGAGATACAGCACATGAGCAAAGAAAGGCAGCAAAAGGTAAAACTTCAGAAGCCGAAGACAGCCAACCTTTGGAGGTAAGTGGAACTCAGTAACTTCTTTTGGGTTGAAGCTAACAAGTCAGTATGATTGTATAGACCTCTGAGGGTAAATGGTAACTTCTGCTCCTGCTCTGTAGACAGGTGCCTGGGACAAAGAAAACAGGTGATCTGCTGAAAGTCAGGGATGGCAGTACAGGGAGTGGTCTCACCGGGGCTAAGCTTTTCCTGATGCTGGAAATGGAAACTTTCAGTTGAAAAAAGGAAAAGAGCACTTAAGTCAAAACATTCGAACTATTTTTAATTGAGTGACTATTTTCTAATACATTGGAATAAATAATATATGAAGCTATAGAGAACAGTTTGAAAATAACCTATTGAGAACTGTATTACATTACTATTTCCAGCATCCAAGTGTACTCCTTGACATTGTTTGGTAGAAAGACTAGTGCATTTGTTCTTTTCCATATAAGAAAATGATTTCTTCCTTGTGTGTACTTCAAAATGTAATTCAGATACTTCCATATACTATGTGGAAGCATACTAACATGATTTAATCACTAAAATAATCATTTTTATGATTTAGGGGGAATGTTAATTATTAGGGTACAAGAGATATCCATGAATTTTGGAACTTTCTACATGGAGACACACCCCTATTTATATTCTTCTTGTAGCACAGGACGGAATTGCTGCATCCAGCTAGAGAGCTCAGGGACCTGGCCTGTTTGGTTCATCTCTGTAGCCTAAAGCCTAGCGCAGAATAGGCAGTTTGAAAAGATTTGTTAAATGAATGGATGAATACAGTACGATTGGTCAGGATGAATCTTATCCAGTCGTGGCTTTAAATTCTCGAAGAGGCTGATGACTCCCCAAGTATATCTCCGTGAGACCTCTCCCCTGAGCTCCAGACTGTACATGCCATTTCACTGACAAGTTTCTAGGCCGTTCCACCTTTATGCAACCGAAGAAGACTGGTTGATTCCCAGCCCCAACACCCTGAAGGTTCTCTCTGCTCAGGTTTTCACCATCTCTGTGTAACAGCATCACACCCTCTCTACAGTGGTTTAGAATCAAAACCCCTGAGGGGTCCCGGCTCTTCTCTTCCTCATGCTCCACATGCAGCCCGACCGTAAGCCCTGTCACCTCTCCCTCTACATCTAAAATCTGACCTCCTCTCAGCACCGGCACTGTGAGAACCCTAGACTGCGTCACCACGCTGACCCCCGTTCTTCTCCCTTATGACTGTTCTCCACACAGGAGACGGAGATCCGAATCAGATCACGTCACTCCTTGGCTGAAAACCTGCCTGCTTCCCACTGTAACTAGAATAAATGCTCTCTCATCTCCTTTCTCCCCACACCCCCAAGCCCCAGCTCCACCTCCCAGCTGCTGTGCTGTCCCTGGTCATGTTAAGCTCCTTCCCACCTCAGCCTTTGCATTTGCTCTCCCTTTGTTACCGGAAGGTCATTCAGGTCTTTGGTCAAATGTCACTTTTCATGACAACCTCAGCTAAAGTGTCTCTTTCCCCCGGTCTCCGTCACATAACCCTGTTTTACTTCTTTCATCAAGTTTATTACTTCTCCGATTATTCATCTGTGTACTATCTGCCTGTACTACCAGACTCTCTGGGCCTAGCAAAGTGTCTGGGACGTGGAAGGTGCTCAGTAAGTACGTGTTAGTGATAATCAAGATTTCCTGTCATGTCATCATCGGCTTGCCAAGTTAAAGGCCTCCACGTGTTATGTTGACTCATTCTCCACTATCTCTTTATCAAGTCTATCAAGTCTTATTGATTCTGGCTCACAAATATCTTCCAGGTCTGGTTTCTCATTCTCCAACGAGCTCTTCCTCTGCTCACTAGACTGTTACTAGATAAGCAGTTTATTTCGCAGATCCCTTTCTGAAAACCACCAGCAGGTTTTGTGACGTCAGGCCCCTCAAATGCCTTGAAACCTGCAGAATAAAGCTTAAAACCAAAATGCTGTTCAAATGGCACCTGCCTTATGAACTCTTTTCGCTGCGCTCCCAGCCAGAGATAACCCCAGTGTCCTCGTACTACTTGTGTTGTCTTTATGACTTCACCAAAGTGTCAGTTCCTGGAAGGTGGAGCCTCCAGCTTAGTGAACTAGCTTCAGCCAGCAACATACTGTCAGGCGCATGTGGTGTGACAGAGATGCCCTGTCAGTGATTCTGGGATGGATAAATGAGCAGATAAGCAGTCTTCTGCAAATGCTGTCTTGGGAGTCTCTTCATTTAATCCTATTAATCCTGTTTTTCCCCTTACACTATAAGCACATAGTTGGGTTTTTTTCTCTTTATCACTGTAAAAAGAAAAAGCTTTCTTATTTCTTAGGAGTTACCCACAAAAATCTATTAATTTACATTATTTTTGGCACTCTTACTACATAACCAGGGAAAAGTGTAATGATTTCAGTTAGTTGGAAAAAAAAAAGGGGGGGGAGGCGGGGGAGCCTGGGTGGCTCAGTCGGTTAAGCATCTGCCTTTCGGCTCAGGTCATGATCCGGGGTCCTGGCATGGAGCTCCTCATCGGGCCCCCTGCTCAGTGGGGAGCCTGCTTCTCCCTCTCTCTGTCAAATAAATAAATAAATAATTTTTTTAAAGATAGACATCTGATTAAGAAATTGTAACTATTGTACCGAGCAGGAAAGATTCTATTTTAATTTTTAGTGGCTATACAAGAAATGTTGAAATATTGTTTATAATGAGAATATGTTTGGTAAATTAGTGTGGGTTCCATAATGCCTAAAAATAACACTTTAATTGCCAAAATATAAACTCCCTAATCTAAGGACCCATTGGAGAAGGTGGTTTTTAATATATCGAAACAGGTTTTTTGGGGAGTTCAGATAAACATCGAAATTGCCTGCTATCCTCAGGGACTTGTTGGACCTGGGGTGGAGAGGGTGTAAATACACATACGACTCTGATTTTTAGCGACCGAAGCAGAAATTCTCAATCTATTCGTGGAAAAATTAGAAAGTGCACAAATCACTATAATATAACATGGAATAAATAAGTTCCTTTAACTCCATAACTACAAAGATAAGCTGAGAAGAGGTGTCATTAGGGAGGGAGAGTGGAGAGAGGCCTCAGGCAATAGGTGAGCTTCTGACCTTGAAAAAAATTGGTCTTACCATTTATACAGTGAATTCCTATGTGATAAATTCCTGTGAAATTCCTTAATGAGATCCTTCAATAAGAACATTTTAATGAAAACTTGGGGAAAAAAAGAACATCTTAGAAATACAGGGGCAAATGACTTTCCACACAGGAACCTCATTGGTAGATGATAAAGGGTTAAGAAGTGAATGTAGCTCGGCCTGCGTCACACTGTAGTTTTGATGGCAGTTAGAATATTTTAAGTAGTCTGTGATATTTTTCCTTACAATTCATAGCCCAAGTATACTTAAAAAATGTGTTCCCTCTCCAAACAGAGCTCTCTCCCGACATCATGGAAATTCTGGCATCTAGGCAGAATATAATGTGCAAAAGAGAGATCTGGTTTGGATGTCAAATAAGTTCATTTTTACAGAGGTGGATATGAGATATCTTCATGTGTTTACACAAAAGACTGTGGAAGGCAGTGTATTTATTTGTATTAAGTAATTAGTGGGACGTTGTACTTTGTGAACTGAAAGTAATATGACATCATTGCAGAAAAACATAATTTCTCAGTGTACTTGTCATCTTCAGTCCCCTTCCCTAAATATTTTAGGGTTTCTCTCAGTGAAGACTGTAAGTAGTTGCTACTGTTTCTACCTTGGTGTTCCCCCTGTATGATCGCAGAGCATCGTCACCTAAAATAGGACAACTTAAGGACATATTGAACCATCCAGTCATCAAATATGGTTACTCTCACGTTGCCCTTTAGTCAATGTTTTAAGAGCCACTGGTAGCTTTTAAGAGTATTCATCATGTTTTCGGTGTGTAGGGTGTGAGCCCCTATAAGCCCGTGTTTGGGCTTACTGAAATGAAAATCATTAGACTCTAGTACTTGGGAAAAGCGTTATAATTTGGAACTAATTCCAATTGGAGGATTATCCATCTCCTTCTGTTCCTTCTTTTTTTCCTCGTTGCCTTTCTGGGTGAATTTTGGTCATGAGTTGTAATGATGTTGCCGCTACTTACTGCCTTCTGCCAGTCTAGGAGCCTGTCACTTACAGCTCAGGGGGATAAACCCACAGATTCACAGGGGGCCCCGTTTTGAATTTTTGCCATTATGACTCCTCTTTTCAGGGAAATAAACATGACAAGTAAACAAGTAATTAGTCATTATTTTCAAATCATCAGTCATGGGAAGTGTTTTGTATTGTGAAAACTGGAACCATATTAGCTACTAATTTACTAGTGGGCCTGTTCTTTTTTGGTTTTGTAGATATATTTCAAGAGCTATGAATATGTAAATTTCAGGTTCTTTAATTATATCCAGTTTTGGTGACTATTAATTTCAACCTAGTTTTAGTAGATACTTTTAGATTAAGTGTGTATTGAATTTAAATTTCTTTTATTTGTACTCCAAAAATTATTTTTAAATTTGCATTTAGTTTTGGTTTCCAAAACTGAGGAATATGTTTATTTATTTAGTTTACTGGCCAAAAGATAACAAAACACAAAAACAAGCCAATTAAAAATCTCCCCACAAAACCACAGTTCTATTTATATATTTGTCTTGAGTGACAACTAATTCACATATGCATATGGAGACACATATAAAATAATAACTAACAGATGGTATAGTTGCGAAGTAGGATTTATAAAGATTATTATCAGCTGGTGGTATTGAGATACTAGTGTGGTTATGCTGACAGAAGACACAAAAATTATTTATAATAATAAACTGTGACACTAATATCCCCCCTCAGCTTCTGTTAACCAAAGTAGCTTATTGCATACTTAATATAAATTTCTTAATGACGACCTAAAACAATCTTACAGCCAATTTGTGCTAGGAAATTTAATAGACAGCAATTGCAAAACAGTAATTGAGGTAGCAACAACAAAATGCTTGCTAAAACTGTTGAGAATACTAGAATCCCTGGAAAGTGAAGTAAATATCTGGGGGACTTTGTTCAGCTCATTTCAAGCATACTTCTCAATGTCGTATACTGAATTTGTGTCTCTTTTTAAATTTATGTATTTGAAAATAGTTGAGTTGCCTGTGGAATTCACAGTTCAGTAATTTAGGAAACAAAAGGTTTTTTTGTTTGTTTAGAAAGGCATGGAATGCACATATTAGTGAAACATTTCCACTTTTCTTCTAATGTGTTTTTGCACTTCCCTTAAGTCTTTTAACAGAGTGGAGGAGCCTTCAGACTCTAGGGATTAATTTCCTTGTTTTTATTTCAGATAGTCATTAAAATGACTGAAAATATCCTTGAGCTTTGTAAATTCCATATGATAAAGACTGGTTACCATTTCTTAAAAGGGGAATAAGATGATCGCATTAAAGATTGGGTTCTGTGTAGAAAAGAATCCGGTTCCTGTGGTGCAGCAAAAAGGGGACTGGAGGGAGTGATTTTCAAGAAGATTTTAGGAACAAACATTCGTCTACCGGGTGTCAGGATTTCGGCTTTAAGAATTTTCTTGTATAACATAGCATCTAAGTTTATTAATTTAAAGTATTGGGGTTATAAAGATGATTATAAAACTTGTTTATTCTCAGGATAGTCATAGTCCAAATACAGGTATAATGGGTATTGATATTGAAGGCCGTTTGAATTGGTACAACCATTTTTGGAAAGCATTTTGGCAATAAGTATCAAGACCCATAAAGACGTTAATATATTTTGACAGTAATTCCACTTCTAGGATTTTATTCTAAGAAAATAATCTTTTCAATCCCCAAGAAGTTCTACATGCAAAAAAAAAAAAAAAAAAAGTAGTTCAATGGAATATTTTTCAGTTTTCTTAAATGCAATTTATGATTAGTTTTCAATAAAATATAAAAACTCTTGGTTTCATAATTTCAGTTAAAAATATGAGGTACAGAATTGTATATACAGTATTATTGCTATGTAAAAACCGTGCAGAAAAAGACGATGTGGTACATACAAGCATTAAGGGTAGTTGCCTTTGGGATGATAGCTGTATGGGTTCAATCATTCTTTCCAGTGCTCTTATTTTCCAATTTGTCTGTAATGAGTGCATCTTCTATTTTAAGTGTTAGGCTGGTGATGAGGAAGTGATGTATTCACTCGAGGGCAGATCTTGCTTACTAGAAGAACTATTTTATGTGGCAGCAAAAACAATGGAGCTGGCTATTGAGGATGATCCTTAGGAGATATGTTGGGATGTTTCTGCCTTGGCTCATTTAGGTTTAAGATCCCTTAATTAGTTGATCACAGAGCACCACATCTGATCACGATTTGTCAAAACATCTGTCCTCTCACCCAGGGGCCTTTCCAGCAGGGAGAAGAGTGAGGTGACTTGGAGGTTATTCTTCACATCTCATTGGAAATCACAAGGCCCGAACTTTTCTCGTTGATCAACCTGTCAGTGTCATTGTGTCAGCTATAAAGTCCTATTTCCCCCCAAAATATGTTGTGGGCTACCTTAAAGTTTAAACATGTATTTGTCTAAAAACCTTGCTTTTTTCTTTATGATGTTGAGACACTTAGTTGAACATCGTTTCTCCCTTTATAATAATTAGTTTATGAGAATATAATTTTATTGGATGAGTGTAAGGATCTTTGTTTTTTGTTTCCCCTAATACAAAACCGTTTTCAGATTTCTGATTTACTGGGAAATGAAGCACAGTTGGATTATGTCATTTAAATGGTAAATTTAATTCTTTAATGTGTTTATCCTCCTTATACAAGATACCCTTTGGGAAGAAGATTTTGTAGAGTGCGTTTCTCTCCTCTTTATTTTCATTTGAGTTATTGCACCATATAATATAGTAGAAAGTACATTAGGGGGCACTCCCCTGCTCACCGAGTGTATCATCTGGGACCCGTTGACAAGGTTCTCTTCAGGTTCAGTTCTGTCAATGAAATAGGTGTAGGTGGGTTAGATGCAGTATCTGAGACTTTTTTCTTCCCCAGAAGTCCTGGCTCTTCACGTCTTGGGAAAGCGAATTGGGATTTGTGCCACCAAATGCCGACCTTTATGTCACTACTGTGATGGTGGCAAGGAGGTGGTGATGGGTGGGAAGGTGTGGGATCTGCCGCATAATGAAGATTTTAGGCATTCATTAATCAAGCTTTTATGCCTGTTAGGAAGGAATGGTCCAGCAGTCCTGGCTGGTAAATTGTCAGACTGCAAAAACTACTTCCAAGGTCCTTGCTCTTGCTTATAAGGTCTGTCTTGGGCCACTGGTAAAGAACAATTAAAACACGTTATTATTTCTGTAGATCTATAAACTTTTGACTTTTATATTTGACAATCAGTTTATCATAGGTTGTTGATTGCCCAAACACTGGCAAGATGAATTAACTTGAGGCAGGCTTATCAGAGTTTGCAAAGATCTTTTCTATAACTTCAAACTTGTGTATTTTTGTTACCGCTCCATCTTTGTCCTAATTTCATTTTCACTGGAAAAAATTATAATTGAAAGGTCATAATTCTGATGTTTCCTGGTTTCCATTGGGGTTAACTAGCACACTGAAACATAATGTTCATTCATCCTAGTCAGTAAGGCCAAACCGTGCGAGGTGTATGAGAGCTGCCCCCATTTCCATCCAAGATGCACATATGGTGCGGCTAAGCCAGTCGTGTGAGTTTTACGCAATGTTCCTGCTCACAGTCTGTGGCTCAGCACCAAGTATTCCTCGCCAGAAGCCAGCTAACCTGCTGCTTTTGGAGCTCTGCTTGATGAAGCTAGGTAGCTTAAAGTGACCACAATGATATTTCTTTAACTCCAGCAATCTTAGTTTGTTAAAGTTGTATAACTTTAACCACCTGCCTCATCTGCTGATTTATGGCAGTTGATTGCAGTTAGAATCAAAGAACTGGAACCTTGTTACTGCATTGCGTGGAGCTGCCTTGGCTCCAATATGGGTTCTATACGTGCAGGAGGAGGAACCAAAATGTGGACATAAACTAGCTTTTTGCTTCGCAAATCTAGTTTTCTATCTCCAGATTAGAAAATATTATTTTAAAAAGTATATGGGATATTCTGTTTATATTTTGGGTGTCATTTTGTTGTCATTTTTCCAGTTTTCCCACTTTTATAGTTTTAAAAACCACAAAATCAGCAGGGTGAGAGGTCCATGTCGGGAGAACAACTGTTCTCTATTTCCCATAGCCATCTTTTTTCTAATCCCCTGTTTTTTAATTAGTAACAAATGGTCCTTATTTTTTTCCTCCTTCGGTTCATGTTACAGTCGTAACTTCTTGTGACTGCATAGAGAGTTTAAATTAAAGCACAGCCGTATTTATGTTGTCTTCAACTAGAGATTCTTTTTTGAGAGATGTTTCATCTGACTCTTTAGCAATGGAAAAGTAGCATGCAGATATGTATTTGGCCTAATTGGCATTTTCTGAATATTCTTCTTTGTACCTTACTGAGGACTCTAGGTGTGAATACGCTTATGAGGGTACACCCATACGAATACAGAAAAAACAGTTACATTGTCGTGAAGCTCAGCTAAGTTTGCATTGATCTTGCCATTGCTTTCCAGACCTGGCAGGCACTGTTCCTTACATGTGTCTTTTTTTTTTTTTTTCCAAATGAACTTCTGTGTTCTTCTACCCTGTTCAATAATTAACATTAATTTCCACGCATTCAAGGATAGTTTAATGTCCACTTTTAGGATGTCATAGCCTTAAGCACATGCCTTTCACACATTGCCTTTTAAATTAGTTAAGAAATCATTATGGGTGTGATTATGGGTAAATGTTCTCTATTATATGTAACCACCAACCAGTTATATACTAGAGAGTATATGTACTAGAACCTCCTAATGTAAAACCCAAAAGCCATAAGTTTTTTTAAAGTAATAGCAACCCCACATTTTTCTCCCTTTTTATGCCACTTGGAGAGACTGGCGTATACTCTACCTGCGGACACAGCCATGGTGGACGGAAGTATCGTTGACATAGTAATAAAAAGCCCATAAAAACTTGCTCAGAACTTCTGAACTGAAAAGTGTGTGTGAACTCTTGCATAATCCTACTTCTTAAGCTGGTTTTGGTTGGAGAGTAATTGCCAGAACATGCTGTTTGTTCACCGAGATGTTCTGGGATTTGTTGCTAGATCCAGCCAGTCTGTCAGAGTGTATCTCTGTCTCATTGCCTTCATCCTGCACGGATTGCCGGCCCTGAACCGCTTTTCAGCTTGACTGAGTGACTCGGAGAAACTGTTGTGTGGAATACTCTGTGACGTTTATTCTGAGGGAATTAAACTAAGACATTTTCTACTACATTACACAGTTCCCCCCGTGTCAAGTCCCACTCAGGTCTTCTGGTTTCTTATTGCTTTTGTATGAACTGAAAGTATTTTGCTTCTCCTAAGGTGGTAATAGTCCCTTTATCTCAGGGCCATTGTGATGTCTGTGCCTCATCTTTTTTTTTCTGTTTTCCTTTGGCAGGAGGAAGCTCATATCTAAATGTACAGCTCCGTTTTAGGAATTATTTAGAATTCTGTAGAATATATATTTGCATACTTATTTTCCTCTTTTCTACGCTCCTCTATTTTTCCCGTACATCATTTTTAAATTTATTGTGAATCTTGTTAGCTGCTTCGGAGTCAGTGTGTAGAGGAAAGGGTTCAAATTTGCACACATGTAAGTGTATTTATGTAATACTTATATAAGTCTATATTTCATGTGTGCTTTTTGCTAGGTTGTAAGAGATATACATACTAGGTTATAAGATATATATGTGTATACACACACATACAATTTTAATTTTCTTTCATTCCTTTTTTTTTTTTAATATGTGATAAAATTATACATGCGTTTTTTACTGTGACAATGTATGAACATGGGGCACCTTACTTAATGTCCCTACCATGCCTCAGGCTCACACCCTGACCTCCAGTCAGTGTGATTTCTTCCGGGTTGTTGACTGGAGGACAGAGGTAAAGGGAGCCTCCTTTCAGCTGCTCTCAGGCAGAGTGTCCCTTCGGCACTTGTAACTCACGCTACTTGCTCCATCAGCCACTCTGTCACCTCCTTCTACACACACTTTTTTTTTCCCCATGCTCTAGACATACTTTTTTAGATGGTTTACTAGTTAGATTTTAGATATAAGTATGGAAGACCTAGGAAAAGTGACTGCCTCATTTAGAGACACTGTTTTGGGAGTCATGATTTCTCACAGTGGTGAATTCAGAGGACCCCTGCAGGAGCATGGAGTGTGGCCAAAGGGTAAACGCTATCACCAGACAAACCTGGAGCTCGGATCTTGGCTTCTCCAGGAATCAGCATGGTGCCTTAGATAATACTTAGCATCTTAGATCTTCGGATCCCCTTGCTATAAAATGTGAATGGAAGTACTTACGTTGCAGGGTTACTGTAAGACTTAAATGAGTCAATATAATTTTTATTTATATGTTCATATACACAGTGTCTGACCTATACTGGACACTCAATAAATGTTTGTTTCTTTTTCAGTTGGAAGGAAATTATGGTTAATGCCTTGAAAATCATACTAAAGTAGGGTTGAAGGGATTAAATCAGGAGTTGTGCTCAGATGAAAGTTATAAACACCTGAAAGGCAGCAGCTTAAATTAGGGCTTTATTTGTCCCTTGTGATGAAAAAATCTCTTGGAAGGCAATGGAAGCACTGTTTCAGGAACTCAAGTTTGTCAAGACTGATGTCCTGTGAGTCTTGATCTTTTCCTCATAGTTTGCAAGATGGCTACTGTAGCTCCAGCCACCATATCCAGTTTTTAGGAAGTTGGAAAAAGGAAGGAGAATGAAGGGAGAATGAAAGTACTTGTGACCAGAAACGTTCCAGAACCTCTCTAGCAAAACAATGGAGCCTGGGAAATGTTTTTAACTTGGTACTTTGCTACCCCCAGCAAAATCAGCCTTCATTAATGAGGAGGAAATGGAAAGATGAGTATTGGATGGACTGTAACAGTTTCTGACATAGATATGATCCTCTTTTGCTTTTAGAAACTTCATTTTCCTAACAGTAGACATCAGTGTGGATGGGAGTGAGGGAAGTAGAGAGAAATACCCGTTGTTGATAACTGGACTCTCTTTGGAGTCAGGAGGTCTTTGAGGAGTCAAGGGGAATGTGAAATAAGGATATTTATTATTATCTTTTGAATCTATGATGTTAGGCATGGTGCTAATAGGAGTTTTACATATATTGCCTCGTTAATTTCTACAGATGAGATAGGCTATGTTATCTGTTTTATTGAGGAGGCCACCAAGTCTCAAGAATATCCATTTTCCAGGGTCACACAGCCAGTATCGGTAATGGAGCCAGAAGTCAGACTCACACCTGACAAACCACAAAATCTTTGCTTTGCACCGTATGGCATTCCTATAGAACTCTCAAGAAACCTGCTGTTGTACTTGGCTTTTATTTTTCCATAATGCCTTGTACTGCTGGGGTCCGTAATAACTGTATTTTGACCTTATTATTTATGTACAGAATTAAACGGAGCATCGCGTAAAGGGTTGCTGCTGTTGGTTGCCGAGGCCGTATAGAGGAGGCTGGGAGAGGCACAGGTGGTGCTTCCCTCTCATCACCACCACTCAGAGGTGGGGGCGGCTGCCTCTGTATTTCTGCCTCTAGAGTCAGTAGTGCCTAGGGACATTCTTTAGGACAAAGGGAATGTGGCAAAGCAGCAGTGACCAACCTCAGGAAGCCAGAATCCAAAATTGAAAGCTGATAGAACGATGTGATATGGAGGCAGGTATCTTCTCAAGTCAGAAGCTAGGGAATTTTCCTTGACTTCTTCCTCTTCCTCCACTCTGACCCCAGTCGGTCACCCAGTTGCTTTGCTTCCACCTCACTTACCTGCCGTGTCCTCTCCCTCCCCGCTGCAGCTGCAGTAGTTCAGGCCTAATTCTCTCTCACATTGACTATTGCGAAGGGTTTCTGAAACGGCCTCCTGGTCCTCAGTCTTACCGTCATTCAGTCCATTTGCCCACAGATACAACCACAGAGCTGCCTTACCTGATGGCGTTAGGGGCTCTTCAGCTGCTTCCAGGATAAAATCCAGTAACTTTGAGTTGCATGTCCCTTTATGATCTGCCTTGCTGCGTATACACAGCCAGGTGATTCTGTGTCACCACAGAGAGTTTATTACCATGCCGTGAACGCATTCCCTTCCTTGGGGTTTATACGTGCAATTCTCTTCTCTTCCTAGAGAGCCTTCTTTATCTTTTACCCCTCATGTTCATCTGGAAGATCCCTATTCATCGTCAGACCTCTGCTCAAGTATCTTTCGTTTTTGATGCCATCTTTGTCTCCTTCAGGCAAGGTCCTCTCGTCTGCTTTCTCAGTGCCGTTACGTGCCTGTGTTCTAGCTCCTTGTATCATGACCAAAACCACCCTGAAGTAGGGAATCCTGGTTGGTTCAGCATTGTGTTCCCTGTGCCTAGCACTGTGCCCGGCATCGGTCAGCCACTCAATAAATGTTTAATGCTGGTTGTGTACAGGAGTGAACATTTAGGTTAGACCTAAGAATAATTTGTTGCCTAATTCATTATTCTAGCCCTGAAACACCATAACTTTGGGCAAGTTCTTTATTCTTTTAATGCTGGATTAATGGGAGTATGTGTGTAAAATCACTCCCATCTCCCTGCATTGAACTGTTCTCACCAAGTTCTTCCATGGCTTCTGTTAGTTTTTCAGGTTATCTTTATTTATTTTTTTTTTTAAGATTTTATTTTTAAGTAATCTCTACGCCCAACACGGGGCTCGAACTCACAACCCGGAGATCGAGTCGCATGTTCTACCGACTGAGCCAGCCAGGCACCCCCTCAGGTTTATCTTTAATCAGTCCCATTAGGCCAGCTCAGTGATGAGTCTGATTCCCAAATCCTAAAGGAGCTCTTAGCTTTATTATGTATTAGGCCTTTCCTCAAAACCTGTTATGTATTCAGTGTTTTTCCTCTATATTGTCCGTTGTGAGCATCCATTCCTGATGGAAGACACATTTTAAATTATTTAAGTGATTCAAAACATTTTTCCTCTTACTTTTTAGTGATTCCTAAGTATCTTTTATTTAAAATTTTTAATTTGAGTGTAGTTGACAAACGCAGTGTTGCCTTCATTTCAGAGTGATTTGACAAGTCTATACATTATGCTGTGCCCACCATACGTGGAGCCACCATCTGTCACCACACAACACGATTACAGCACCACTGTCTGCATTCCCTGTGTTGTGCCGTTTATTCCCACGTGATTCCTAAATATCTTTCTGTATGTGTTTTGTCCCTTTTAGCTATTTAGTACAAGACTTTCTTGCACAAAAATTAAGTTGACAAAATAAGTACATGATAAGCATCTGAAGATTGTCTTCAAACCATGAATATTATTGCTACTTCTTAAATTTTTAATTCCCAATTTCTAATATGTCAAACATTTACATTCAGCAGTTGCTTAGACTGTGCTGTATCTGACAAGGTATAGGTAATTACTGGAAGAATAGAAGATTCTTGAAAGCTGCGATTTTCACGGTCTTATTTATTGCTGAAATCCCAGAGCCTAAAAACAATGCTTACATGAAATCAGTGTCAGATAAATAGCTGTTGAAGGAAGGAAATAAGGAAGCAATATAGTGGCATTTTAGTTAACCAGGGCCTGGGCAGCCAGTGCCACAGTGAACTCGCAAGTCCAAGTCAATGTACCTCATGCAGTCAGTCGTACATCATACCTACAAAGACCCTGCAGAAATCACAGTTGTGCAAAAGGGCCACTGAAGCAGATGAAAAAGAGGTGTGTACCATTTTCAGTTGGATAAATCTCCACGGGTGTACATGTTTGTTTGTTTTTAAACCTCTGCTTCATGCCTATTGACATTGAGAACCAAAACCAGTATTCTGTGCTTTCAACTTAGTTGTGGTTTTGCTCTGAAAGAAAAATGGATTCAGATTCTAGCATAAGGTTATTTAGTCACCAGAAGATCTCTGAGTAACTTCGCATTGGCATCTTTGTCATTGCCTAACTGACACCTGATTAGCCTGCTTAATAAATACTAATTCCCTGGCTTCTTACCGAAAAGCACTTTTGAACTATCCGACCATTTCATGTATGTCAGTGAACACTTCTTGAACACCTATTTTGGCCAAGGCTCTGTTTAACGTTCTCCATGTCTGAAAATCTCTGGGTTATTACTCTGCTGCAGATTTGTGGTTAAAAAAATTGTATTGCACTTCTAAAGCCTCATCATTGCAAGATCATGCAAGACAGTTGACCATAACTGAAGCCCAGGATCGGAGGCTGTAACTCTGTCTTTCAGAGGTAATCGTCACTCAAGCAAATTTTAGGGCATCACAAAGTTAACCATCAATTAACCAAATGAATCAGTTAACCACTGCTTTCCTTAACCAAGTTAAGTGTCAGGGAGTCTTACTGATGCAGAAGGGTGGTGCCACAGGGGAGAGTATGAGATCTGAAAATGATACGTTAGAAGAGTCTAAGGTTCAATTATATATAAATTATGGATAAAAGCATAATATGAGAAGGTTTACTTTTTCTGATGTATTCATCTCATCAGTGGTGTAGGGGACTATTCTGTTTGTATCTCAAGATCTTTTTAGGTGTTGATTATAACATTTATAATTCTCTGAACGTTTTGGTTTTCGTTCCTAATATATTACCTGGAATTGTCAGTCAAATCAAAACCCAAACTTGAAATTAAAATTTTCTAACAACTCATGAGAGAGAAGGAAAAAATGAACTGGCATTCATTTTTTAAAAAAAATATTATGCCTTTTAAATTTCGAATGTTCAGATTTGAGGATTAAATACCGGCATCTCTCTGTCACTTATTTTTCTACTAATGATCATCCCTGCTTCAGCTCTTTAAAATGGTTTGTTGGGTTTCGGTTTAGCATGCAAGCCCTTAAGCTGTCTTTTGTCATTTCATAAGGGCCAAGAGCTTGTTAGCCTGGAATTTAGTGTATTTTGATAGTCATTTGTTTTTAGTTATTCTTTTCTTGATTTTTTGGAACTCTTTTCATGAGGAAACTCCACGATTCTTACCAATTAGTCATAAACTAGTTCAGATTTAGGAATTACATAATTTACTACTTTGGAACACTATATTATTCAAAGTCCAAATGGTAAAGATGTGAATATTTCACTGAATGTTGGGCGATGTGGCTGATAATTAGATCCTCAGAGAAAAAAATAAAACTGAAATTTGTGGGAGGATCAGAAATGGGGCCAGGGAAAACAAGTAGTTTAATATATAAATACTTGTTATTAGTGAAAATTAAGCATGGCCTTCTTAGGATTCAGTCCCTGTTTTTAGTGCTGTAGTCTGTGTTTTCACTGTGTTCATTAACACAAAGAACAAGTAACTTCACTAGTGGCTTGAGATTTGACTCACAGGAAAACATTAGGTAGTAATTAAGAACAAGGCTTTTTAAAATTTTTTTTTTAAGTTTGTGAAATTTTAACTATACTGCCAAATGTGGTCACCACTTGCCACGTGTAGCTTTGAGCACTTGAAATGTTGACTAGTCTGGATTCAGATGTGCTAAAGTGTAAAAAACATACTGGGTTCCAAAGACTTGGTATGAAAAAAAGATTGGAAATATCTCAATAATAACTTATGTTGAATACATGTTATGATAATATTCTAGAGATACAGGGTTAAAAAAAAGAGTATTAAAATTAATTTCACCTTTTTCTTTTACCTTTCCTACTACGGCTCCTGGAAAACTAAAAATCACATATGTGGTTCACCTTAAATTTTACTGGACAGTGCTAGTCTAATGGGTTAAAAAGATCCTGTATGTACAGTAAATATTAGCATATTTGATTCAGATTTTAACTTCTTGAAGAATCCATTTTGGGGGCGGTTTGGGAAGCCCAGTTATTCTTCTGCTCTGTGCCAGGGCTGTGGGCTGAAGCGGCTGTTCTTCGGACTTGCCCACTCTGTTCAGTTGACTGGTAGCAATCGATAGATACTTACGGAAGGAGTAAGTGCCTCTTTGTTGTCGTGCAGCCTAAATGAATGAACTGCACCTAGTGTTTCTCTCTTTTTCACCTCTCTTCCCCTGATGGCTTTGACATAGTTGTTAATAATTGGTTGATATTTATAGTAACATCAATCTAAATTAACACAGGTTTTCAAAGACCCAGTTCATATATTACCATATGCTATAAATTATGGTATGGCGCGGATTATCATGGCTTATCATCTTGTTTACAACCCTTGACTAATATTCTGCCATTTATTATGTTATTACATATTATTACTGGTGATAATGTCTGTAACCAAAAAAGAACTTTTCATATTGTGCTTTCATAAGAAACCAGCCGAAGCAGAACGTGCGTGTAGTAGGAGCTGAAAAACAAGCATTTATTAATAATCAGCCTCTCTTTTCCAGGGAGGCTTAACTATTTCCTTTGTGGGGGGGGGGGGAATCATTTAAGACTCATGTGTACTTTATTTTAAGTTCTTTAATTTATGAACTGTTTGACACCACCCTAAAAGGTTTTGGGGCACCAAGATTAGTTGAATGAGGTCACATTATGTTAGGCAGAGAGGCAGTTGAATAGGCATTGATAATAATAAAACCTGTAAAGGTCATTCTGTGCAGATAAATGTAATACTTGAATTAGTCAGTCATTTACTTTCTCTAAAAAAGTAATAAGTTAATCTTGTTCCAAAAAAAACCCTCCAAGACTGGTAGTTTTCTTTTTAATGCCTTTCATCTTAGGCAATCTTTTGTATATCATGCAAAGGACCATACAATTAGCATGAAATGAGAGAGTGCTTTTTAAATTTGATGAATAAGGGCTCTTTTTTCTCCAGCTGATATGCATGCAAGGTGGAGGTCTGTATCTCGCCAGCAGACAGACTATTTGGTATCTATCCTATAAGTAGCTCCTAGTTTATATCTGTGCCTTAATGAGGAAAGAGGTCTGGAAGTAATAAAAGTGAGCTTAAAGTGCATTAAAAATAGCACAATGCCTTAGTGTAAACGCTGCAAGATTCCCAGATTTGGACAGTTGGGCCTTTCCACCTTGCCCTGGATTCCAAAGATGGCCCTGTCATCCTATTTTTTTGGCAGTCAATTGAGGACATATTAGTAAGACCTCCGTGAGCACGAAAAACTTTTTTTTGGTGGTGGTGGGGGTTGTCTTTTCTGTCATTTATCACGAAAGCATTCTTTGTTAATTTTTTTTTTCCAAGTGTTACCTCTTTAGAAAAGTTTTTATGCCTCTATATTCTTGTGAGCTGTTTGCTCTTTAGAAATACTTGTCTTTGAAGTTGTAGTACTTACAATATGTTAATGAACATTTTTCTTTCTTTAAAAAGTGTTAATATACTGTTTCATTAGTTAGAGTGGATGCTCCTGTCCTTGCCATTTTAAATGGCACAGTTTTTAAGAGATTCCCCACATTGCTGAGGAAGTTTTTACAACTAGTCATTTTTGTTCACATGTTTATCTTGTGCTTCATAATTCCCTTATATGTAGCTCAAACATTTCCTATGGCATAAGCCAAAATGCCACAAATAAGGTAAATTGGTTATTAATTGAGCAACTTTTCCCTCTTAAGGTACTACTGTAATTAGAAGTGCCGGCTGTAGCAAGTAAAATATTGGATGCCCAAAGTTGAATTTCAAATAAACAACAGAATTTTTTAGCATAAGTGTATCCCATACAATATTCGGGTCATCCTTTGACTAAAAAAGTCATCTATATTTGACCCGGCAACCATCACCGTAACTCAGCTCTCTTATTAACTCAAAGAACTCCAGAGTTGGGTTAATTCTATGCTTGGCTGTTCTGCACAATGCTGATTGCTGATCGTTCCTGCCACAACCCAGTACTTAGAGATCACACAGTATAGGTACAGTTCTTTGAAGCTCAGAGTGCTTCAAGTGTGTTTTCTCATTTATCCACATATTTTGGGGGGGTGGGATAGAAAGGCCACACTCTGTTCTCATCTTGCCTACTTTTCATTTTAAAAAAGGAGAAGGTTCTCTCTTGCAAAGTGATGATACTACTTCTGAAAGCTAAGAGGCCACCTAGAGCAGAATTTAGAGCCTCCTTCTTACTCGCCTCTATTTTTGGTTCACTTAGCGAACTCTCTAGCAGTATAATTACAGATTTAAAAAACTTTAAAAAAGTGAATTCAGAGAGAACATACATTTCCTGTGTGCCTACTAATAAATGGGGAGGGCAGGTGAAAAGCGACTCTTCCAAAGTGAACACTGCCATCCAGGTGAAAGATTTTAACTTCCCTTCCCTCTCTCTTCTCCCACCTTGCCCTCCACATAACAGATGCTGAGAAGAGCCACTCAACATGCACGCCCTCATCCCTTGTCATCTGCATTATTACTAAGGTTTCCTAGGTGATATTTCTTCTTCCAGCCTCGCTCCCTTCCAAACTGACAGCCAGCAGTGATTTTTCTAAAACATAAATCTTACAGTAGCACTGGCTCACTTTCTGTGACTAGTTATCAGAGAAAAGTCCATGCTGATTAGCATGGCATTCAATGCCCTTCCTGATCTGGGCTCTACTTAATTCCCTTTCTTTTACTTCTTCCTTAGCACTTGATGCTACAGAAATAACAAATATTTGAAATGCCTCAAACATGCCATGCTTCTCCATATCTCCAGCTTTTTGTACATTGTTCCCTCTGACCGGAATGCCTATCTCCCCTTTTATCTCCCTAGCAAAATCCTGTTCATCTTTGAAAATCCTCTATAGGCATCATTTGCCCCTGGAGGCTTTCCCTGATCACCCTTCACTATCCTTAGAGTGCATTCTGCTCTCCTACTTAAGCTGCTGTATACACGTGGGGTATCACGTACGCCACAGTGTATTGCAGTGGTTTATTTACGCTGCTAAGTTTTCTGAGGACAAGCCATCATCATCATTATTTCCGAATCTCTGGTTTCTATCACAGAGCCTAGAAAATAGCAAGCACTTGGAGCTGTGTTGCTGAGAAAGTTTTTAGAAATCACCAGTCATCCACGAGATCAAACTTGAGGCAGATCCAGCCCCATCGAACTGGTCCTGTGCTTTAGCTGCTCCCTGCCGCCGCTTTGTCCTTTCTTTCACAGCAGTTGGTGGATAGAAAAGTGGCTCAGTTATCTACTGAACGACTAATCTACCAGTGCTGTTTATTAGTTCACAATGGAATTTTTTCGTGGGTAAATAGAGGGGTGGTTGTGGGGAGCCTCTATATAATAAAGAATTAGAAGCTTGCCTTCAGGGGCTCCTGGGTGGCGCAGTTGTTAAGTGTCTGCCTTCAGCTCAGGGCGTGAGCCTCGATCCCTGGGATCAAGCCCCACATCAGGCTCCTCTGCTATGAGCCTGCTTCTTCCTCTCCCACTCCCCCTGCTTGTGCTCCCTCTCTCGCTGGCTGGCTCTGTCAAATAAATAAAATCTTAAAAAAAAAAAAAAAAAGAAGTTTGCCTTCAGATGCTGTATCGCCTTTTGTTTCTTGTGCTTTCTACCTCTAAGGCTGCCCATCAGTGTCTTCGGGGTGCGAATGGAGGGGGGGGGGGGCTGGACAAGGAAGAAGTGAGTGTTTACTATAGTAGCCTGACATTGCTGCTTTTCTTGACTAGTCTTCCTACAGGAAAACTTATCTGTCTTTATGTCCTATCCCCTCAGGACCTACCCAATCATGGAAGTTAGTTAATACATTAATTCACAATGAGATATTCAATATTATTGATAACTTAAAGTATAACTCTTCCCAAACAACAGTTGCATTTTAACAGATGGTTCTAATCCCTATTTCCAAAGAATGAATAATACTGGCATGATATACTTTATAGCAAATATATACTTTATAATACCAAGGGGAAAAAGTGTGTTTGAAAAAACTGGAGATCTTTTAATCTCCCCTCAAATAGAATTAGCTACGTGCTGTCTGTAATGTGTATATACACGAATGAGTCAGGAATTGCACTTGATTGCCAGTAATGGACAACCATAAACCAGTGGCTTAGACAAATCAGGGTTTGTTTCGTTTTGTTTTTTCCTCTAAGAATGACCTGAGTTCAGTAATTGAGGGCTAGTATGATGGCTCCATGAGACCATCAATGTCTCAGACCTCTGCTCTACCACCTTCAATGTGTGACTTCCATACATCAGGTTGCCTCTTGATTACAAGGTGGCTGCTGCATCTCCAAGCATAGAAGGAGGGGACTGAGGCAAAAGCAAGCCCCACTTAAATAGCATTTCCAAAAACCCGATTCAACAGCTTTCACTTGACTACCTTTACCAGTAAGGATGGCTGGGAAATGTTGTTAGCTAGGTACGTTGCCGTGATACATTCCTATAATTAAGAAGGGGATGGGGCGCCTGGGTGGCGCAGTCAGTTAAGGGTCTGCCTTTGGCTTAGGTCATGATCTCAGGGTCCTGGGATTGAGCATCGCATCAGGCTCCTTGCTCAGTGGGGAGCCTGCTTCTTCCTCTCCCTCTGTCCCTCCCCCTGCTTGTGCTTGCTCTCTCACTCGCTCTCTCCCAAATAAATATAATCTTTAAAAAAAAAAGAGAGAGAGAAGAAGGAAGGGAAGGATGGAAGGAAGGAAGGAAATAGCCCACTGATACAGAACTAGTAATCTTACAGCCAAATTAGGGCAAATAATCTGTTATCTTTTGTCTTTATGGGATCATTCAAATAAAAAATACTTAGAACTAAAAGCTTATTTTAGTTAATATTATAATAGAATTTCCTTTAAGATGCAGTTATTTTTTAAAAAAAAATTTTTTTACTCAAAAATTGTTTTTACAATTTTTTTTTTTTTTAAGTAGGCTCCATGCCCAGCATGGGGCTTGAACTCACCACCCTGAGATCGAGAGTCACATGTTCTACCTACTGAGCCAACCAGCTGCCCCAAGTCACTTAGCTAATATGGGGCTCAAACTTGAATTCAGATGTATTAGACCCAATCCAAACACTTAGCTGCCAAGTCAGTGAATCACAGTTAAAAGCTACAGCTCTGCCTCAGGCTTCCAGCGCCCCTAGTCCAGAGCTAACTGCAGCTAGGTCAATCCCCAGGGACCCCATCCCAGCTGACCTCTGTGTGTCCACTCACATGCCTGCACGTGCCAGGGCTGAGGGGTTGCCACTAAAGCCTTTGATCCAGAAAAGAAAGGAGATAGCCCCTGACCTGTCTTGCCCTCTACCCTGCCTGCCTCTTGCCCATGAAGCCTTCCTAAAACCCAGCTTCCCGCTGACCCTTGTCCTCAGCACCTGCATACCCAGTGGTACAAACCCTCATTCTTCAGGAATCACTGACCAGGTTAAAACGAATTGTGACTTGAAATCAGTTGACCCAGATCATCTAGGCCTTTAAAGGCCAAATCTCAAAGTTTAACCTCTATTTTGTATAGGATTAGGAGGTCACTGACTAATAATAATAAGTAGATAAAAAGTTAGTGGTTTTCCTTCAAAACACAAAGCTGGAACATTATTATAAGGGGTAAAATTTCAATTATTTAATGACCATATAGTCCTGTCGCTTTCAAAGGAAACATTATAAGTGCATTGCAATATCTACCAAACATCTTGTTCTGTCTGTAGCAATTCTTAGCACTAGCACTAATGAGGACTTAGCTTTGGATATAGCAGCTAGCAAGTTTTTATAACAACAAATTTGGTGATAAGGGTCAATTATTTAGGAAATGGATTTTTGCTGATGAAATTTTTAAACTCATATAATGAACAGCAGCCATCACTTGACATACCTGCATTTAACAGGTAGTCTAATACTAGTGGTAAAAACTGGCTACAGGTTTAGGGAACAGGTTATGTCTATTTGACTTCAAATTTTAAATTTATTCATTCAAGTAATTTTTTAACATCTGCATTGATCATAGTTTTGCATTATCTCTGGCAGCGTGGGAGAGGTATACAAATATGCTCAGTGAGTGCCAGGTCATTTAAATCTCCGGAAAAAAATTGAAGCTCATTTTACTTTTTATAAATGTAAATGAACAGAAAAAGACAAATGCTAAAGTCTGAACTAGAAATGTAACTACAGTGCTTTAGGTCTCACATCATGGGGCTGGCTCAAATAACACATTTCATTTTTATTTTAAAGAAAGATACATTAATCTGTTATTTTGAAAATTAATTCTGTATACTTTTCAGTGATGAAAAATATTTGTGACATAAAGGGATATGTTAATTTGGGTGACACTAGTCCTAATAAAATGGAAGAAAAAGATGTAGTCTCAGGCTTCTGGATGTCCTTGGTCAGGCAGGATTTAAGGGCTTGAGTCATGGACGACTCATCCTTTTCCTCACATTTAATTATTCATTAAGTCCTGTCAGAGAGGCTCTGGTTTGTCCTCTCCTTTACCTCTCCCATGCCAGGACCGGAGAGCACACCCTTATCATCCCTCATCTGATTTATTACGGAGCCTCCTGACAGATCTTTCTTCCTCTTGACTTTTGCCTTTCTGGTCTATTCTTGACATGGTGTCAGAATTTCGTACTTGAGGGGAAAAAAGGAAAAAGAAAGAAAAAAGTTGTATTCCCACCTCCCACCACCCCCTGTGAAAAGTCTGGCATCACCTGTTAGGTAACAGAATGGACACAGCTCAGCTCAGCATTTGCCAGTGGGCCCTGTGGCTCTTGCCAGGCCCCTCCGGGACGGCCTTCTACCTCGCACTCGAAGCTAGACTCCTAACTCCGGTTCCGAAACACGCCTCCTGCTTGCACAGCTCTCTGCTTGGCTTGCGGGGCATTGGGTGGAATGCCCTTTCTGCAGCAGCCACTACGGAGCTCAGCCCTGACCTTCAAGCCCAGCCCAGAATGTCACTGTTTTCCGTGCTTCCCCCATCAGAAGTCAGGTCTCTGTTGTAGGTACTCCCACGCTATATTGATCTTTACCTCTATAAGGCATTTTTAAGTGTTTAGTTGTATGTCCTAGTGTCCTTTTCTCCCTTTTTTCCCCTCCCCCCCGCCCTTCTTTCCTTTCTAACTCACGTATCTTTTTTTTTTTTTTTTTTTCCTTTTGCTCTGGGTGCCCGGTAACTTTGGACCAATTTTGAAATGTAGAAAAACAAGTCATACTGATTCTTCCTTTTGGCATGTTTTGTTTCTCTTTTCCTCGTCCCTATCTAGTTCAGTGTTTTCTTTATTCCTCTATCGGATATTGCCTCAAAACCTCTGTCGGAAGAGGTATACTAGGGCTCCAGTAAATAGAAATAAATCCCCAGACCATGTGTCTGTGAAAGCAGGAACTGTGGCTTGCTCATCTTTGTACCCTCCAGCACCGTGCCTTCACCAGAGACGCGAGATGGATTGGTGCATACTTGTATCTCTCCATCTTTATAAGTATCTGCATAAAGAATTTCTCATCAATTTTCTGAGGTGGCTACAGGAAGATTTTTTTAATTGTCAAAAGTAAACTAGTTCTTAAAAATGTGTATTATGTTGTTAAAAATGAACCCTCCTGTCTCTCTCAATTCTTAATAGTAAGGTTATAGAAATACTAATGATATGCATTTATCAGAAAATTTATTTGTATTAAGTTTATATTTGTATTAAGTTAGATATCCCAAGCTAATGTAAATTGGGTGCTCCCAACTAGTAATCTGGTATAAATTCACAATAGTTAGAAGTAAGGTAACATTACTTTTACTGTTTTAGTTCCTCACTTCATGCCTTTATGTCCAGCATGTCCTCATCTTATAGCTCCTACAGCCAGACCATCTCTTGCAGAAATTTACGCCTCTTAAATATTTTTGAAAGTACCATTCATTGGGGATGCATTATATGATTCTGTATACCCTTTCATTATCTGTCCTATTTGGTCATAAAATCAAACCAAGGAATAAAAAGTTCTACTTGTTCCATTTTTTAAATTGAAGTATAGGTGACACATGTTACATTAGTTTCTGGGGGACAGCATAGTAATTAGGTAAGTTTGTATGTTTCACTGTGCTCGCCACCAGCACGGCTACCATCTGTCACCAGACAGCACTACTGCTTACAGTTCACTACTTTCCCTATGCTGTACCTTTTATTCTTGTGACGTATTCATTCCAGAACTAGAAGCCTGTATTTCCCCCTCCCTCTGGCAACCATCACTTTGTTCTCTGTATTTTTGGGCCTGTTTCTGCTTTTTGTTTATTTTTTAGATTCCACATATAAGTGCAATTATACAGTATTTGTCTTTCTCTGTCTGACTTCATTCATGTAGTATAATACCCTCTAGGTCTATCTGTGTTGTCATAAATGGCAAGATCTCATTCTTTTTATGGCTGAGTAATATTCCACTGTACATAGATACCACATCTTTATCCATTCATCTATCAGTGGACACTTGGGGTGCATCCCTATCTTGGCTATCATGAATAATGCTGAAATAAACATAGAGGTGCATATATCTTTTCAAATGAGTGTTTTTGTTTTCTTTGGGTAAATACCCAGTAGTGGAATTACTGGATTATATGGCATTTCCATTTTTAATTTTTTGAGGAACCCCCATGCTGTTTTCCATAATGGCTGTTACCAATTTACTTTCCCATCAACGGTGCTCAAGAGTTCATCTTTCTCCACATCCTCACCAACACTTGTTATTTTTTTTAATATTTATTTATTTTAGAGAGTGTGGGGGAGGGAAAATGAACACAAGTGGGAAGAGGGTCAGAAGGAGAGAAGCATACTCCCCGTTGAGCATGGAGTCCAGTGCGAGGCTCGATCTCATGACCCTGGGATCATGACCTGAGCTGAAATCTAGAGTTGGACGCTTAACCAGCTCAGCCACCCAGGTGCCCTTATTTCTTGTCTTTTTGATTCTAGCCATTCTGACAGGTGTAAGGTGCAATCTCATTGTGGTTTTGATTTGCATTTCCCTGATGATTAGTGATGTTGTACATAGGCCATCTGTATGTCTTCTTTGGAAAAATGTCTATTCAGGTCCTCCACCCATTTTTTTTTTTTTTTAAGTAATCTCTAAGCCCAATGTGGGGCTTGAACTCACAGCCCTGAGATCAAGAGTAACGTGCTCTACTGACTGAGCCAGCCAGGTGCCCCCTCTACCCATTTTTTTAATCAGAGTATTTTTTTGGTGTTGAGTTGTAGAAGTTCTTCATATATTTTGGTTATTAATCCCTTACTGGATATATCTTTTGCAAATATCTTCCCCCTTCAGTAGGTTATCTTTTTGTTTTATTCACTGTGCAAAAGCTTTTTATTTTGATGCAGTCCCAATAGTTTATTTTTGCTTTTATTTCCTTTACTTAAGGATACATAGCTAGAATAATATTGCTATAGTCGATGTCAAAGAAATTACTGCCTGTGTTTTCTTCGAGGAATTTTATGGTTTCAGGTACCACATGTAGGTCTTTAATCCATTCCGAGTTTATTTTTGTGTATGGTATAAGAAAGTGGTCCAGTTTCTCCACCATTTATTGAAGAGACTGTCTTTTCCCCATTGTATATTCTTGCCTGTCCTAGGTTAATTGGTTATATAAGTGTAGGTTTATTTCTGGATTCTCTGTTCTTTTGATCTATGTGTCTGTTTTTGTGCCAGTGTCATACTGCTTTGGTTACTACAGCTTTGTAGTATTACTTGAAATCTGAGGTGGTGATATCAGCCTCCAGCCTGGTTCTTCTTTCTCAACATTGCTTTGGCTATTTGAGGTCTTCTGTGTTCCATACAAATTTTAGGATTCTTTGTTCTAGTTGTATGAAAAATGCTGTTGATATTTTGGTAGGGATTGCATTGAATCTGTAGATTGCTTTGGGTAATACGGGCGTTTTAACAGTATTAATTCTTCCAATCCATGGGCATGGGCTATTTTTCCATTTGTTGATGTCATCTTCAGTTTCTTTCATCAGCATTTTATAGTTTTCAGAGTACAGGTCTTTCACCTCCTCGGTTAAGTTACTCCTAGGTAGTTTATTTTTTTGGTGCAATTGTAAATGGAATTGTTTTCTTAATTTCTCTTTCTGCTACTTCATTATTAGCATGTAAAACGTGGCTGACTTCTGTGTATTAATTTCGTATCCTCCAACTTTATTGAAATCATTCATTATTTCTAACCGTTTTTGGTGGAGTGCTTAGGGTTTTCTGTGTATAGTATCATGTCATTGGGAAGTAGTGAAGTTTAACTTCACCTCACTGATACGGATGTCTTTTGTTAGCTCCATTCGTGATGCTTTCTATGTTCTTTTCAGTAAAAGAAATCAAAGTAGCCTCTAAATCACAGGAGTTTCCACTATTCTGAAACTTGATTACCTAGTTTTGCATTGGTTTTAGCCTCATTTTTACTGATTATCTGAACCAGACTCCGCGGTGAACCTCCCTGATGACCTGAGCCTGTGTTCAGTGCCAGGGGCTAGGAGCTCCAATTCCTTTTGTGGCTTTTTGACAATTACCTAACTTTCCTGTATTTCCTCATTGACACCATTGGGATAATCGCCTTTTCATACCTCATAGGAGTATTGTGAGATTAATTAATGTTTGTAAAGTGTTTTCAGGATCATGATGAAAAGTATTAATTTGTAAGCTTGTGGTATTATTATAATTATTAGTAGTAATAGGGATGGTTGTTTAATGCAAATTTTCATCTAAGTGTAGTGTCATATTTTCAAAGGACAACCTCTTTCTTTGTGGCCAGATGTGGATACAATTAACCCTTTACCCTTTATTTTGAAGATACAATTAGCCAATTGTGTGTGCAATTAGACGTGTATGCAGTTTTTGCCAGAACAACTAATTACAGCCTTGGTAAAAAGTCCTTTTGAAAATGCTGGCCCTTTGAATCTTGACTGTCCCTATCTGTGTAATAAGCAATTTGTGCTATGCATATTTTGAGGCCACGGAGGCTCCTTGAATATTGAAGAATTGCTTTTGCGGTAACTAGAGAAAGAGTTTATTTTCTTGAAGCCATAGCATTGTATTTTGCCATCAAGCCTAAAAACCCTTTCACGTAGTTCTGGTTTCAAAGGTTTTATTGATTTTTCTTAATCTTGACATTCAGCTGAAAGATTTTCCACAGACTGCATTTTGTGAAACAGGTTTTTCTTTTGTAACTTTTTTTTCTCTCTTGAAAACTCCATTTCCCGTCTGTCTCTAATCCAAACGTATCACCTCACATTCCCCTTACTTACGAAATAGCCGGTAAGGAACAGATGAGTGCTGGTCCTCTCTTTCCAGACATGGCTTTGTGACACCCTTTTACAAGGGACTTCTAATCACTACAATGTAAATTCTATTTATACGGAAGAGTAGAAAGAATACTGAAGAGACTAGGAAGATACTGTTCTGTCTGTGGCTATCCTGTTATTGAGTGAAAGGGCGATGTTCGTGGCTTTTAATAAGTTTAACACAGCTTCTTTTAAGGGGTCTACTTTTTAACACTTTTCATCACTGATCATCCTTAAACTTGACTTTGCACCATCCTATCACCATGGGGATTCAGAGATGAGCAAAGCCCACTTGTCACCTTCTAGGAGCTTAGTATAAAGTGTTGATGGTAAGAAAGGTGCTCAGGTCTGCAGACCGCAGTTCGTGTTGTACAAACAAAGCGCTGGGGTGGGGTGTTCAGTGGAGGAGGGAATCACACTGATCCGGGCCATCAGAAGCTTTTTTGAAGCTGCATTTGAGATAGGACCTGAAGGACAGGTCAACTTTTTGGTAGACAGAAGGGAAATTTTGATAGACAAAAGGGAACGTTTTT
This sequence comes from Ursus maritimus, assembly GCF_017311325.1. Taxonomy (NCBI): domain Eukaryota; kingdom Metazoa; phylum Chordata; class Mammalia; order Carnivora; family Ursidae; genus Ursus; species Ursus maritimus. The sequence goes on along the minus strand of NW_024425563.1, from coordinate 64,428,884 downwards.
GTGTGAGCAAAAGCACCAAGTTGCTAAAACAGGCAGATTCAGGGAAGAGTGATTGGTTTTGCTAGAGTTGCAGTGACCTTGTGAAGGAAGTGGTAGGAGTTAAGACTGGGAAGGTAGCTTGGGGCCATACTGGGAGGGCCTTAAAGAGAAGAAAAAACATTTATACTTAGTTCAGCTGTCCAATTGAAGCAACTCTATGGTTTTTGCTAGAGTGAGATGGCCAGTGCTGGGCTTTAAAATGAAGCAGGCCCCACGTGCCAGATGAAGTGCAGTGGGCCGCACGAGAGGACGGGAGATGCATTCAGAGATGTTGCCAGAATGAAGACCAGAGTCATCTCCACACTGTTAGCATTGGGAGTGAAAAAGGGAGTCGTTAGATACACAAGGCATACTGCAGAGTTAGTATTTCTTGATACTGGCAACTATCCTGACGTAGAGGTGAAGGACAGGAAGGAGCTGGGTCAAGATGCCTGGGAAAAAAGAGGTGAAGTACCTTTCACTGAAATAGAGATGGGGGGGGCAGATTTAAGAGCACTAACTCTTGGGACTTGCCACACTGTGGCATGTTTATACAAACAGCCAAAGATAGCAGGATAGACGAAGATTAATTCTAGATATCCAGTGTAATGTTTTCAATAAGAATAGTAGACAAGAATATTTTATCTCAACAACAGCAAAGTCAGCTCGTATTGCTGGGGTACCTTCTTAACATGCCAAATGAGAATATAAACAGAAAGCTTGAAGAAATTAAACAAATATATTTCTTGGAGCCTATTAACCTTTATACTATGAAAAACTAACTGGAGAACTTATGTATATGCAACATGTCCAAAACACAACTCTGTGTATCTGCTTTAAAAATATTTTTAGTCACTGAAAAGTAGCTAGAATATTGGTGGTTACTTTTTCAAGTTTCTATTTAAAACATTTGAAATGAAGAGGCCAGACAAAATAGTATTCTCATATCTAATCTTAGGAAAGTCTGTTCCCCATCTCATTCTGTCAAACACTGGTTCCTAAGGAGGTTCTGTGGGTCATTTTTCATGCCATCAGAGAATGTGGAGCTCTACCCAGGTATCCCTAAAACCCCTAGATAACCTCATATAATTCTGTCATCCATAAATTTCCTATCTTCTTTCCAGCCTTTTTACATTTTCAGGCTTCCCCATGTCATTGGACAATAAATCTCATGATTCAGGGAGATATTACCAATTATTGAGAGAGAAAAAAAGTCTTCTCAACCTTCATTGGTAAAACGAAAAGTCTGTAATCCATATGCTAGATGCTCTATGCACATAATTTCAGTTGGCTTTTCCCTCAAGTAATGGGACATTCTGGAAAGACTCTGAGCTTTGGAATAATAACTAGTTACCTTCTGTATAAAATGCAAAAAAAGAAACATTATCCTTCTGGTTGCTCAGGCTGAATCTCTGGAGCTCTGCTGACTCCTCCTGTCTGTCACACCTATACCAATCTACCAGCAGATTCTATTGGCTACACCTTCACCTACGTCCAGAATCCATCACTTCTTGCCTCCTTCACTGCGACCTTGGTTCAAGCAAACATCTATCTGAGTTATTGTCGTAGCTTCTTAACTCCCTTCTTCCATCCTTATTGCTCAGCAGTCTGTTCTCAACTACATAAGGGACGTAGTGATTCTTTCCAAACATTAGGCAGATGACTTTGAAGTACAAGCGAAAGTCTTTGACCATACCTCAGGACCCTGCACAGTCTGGTCTCCTCGCTGCTTCTTCTCCTACGACCATTTCCTCTATTAATGCTCTTCCAGCCTCACTGCCTCCTGGTTGTCCAAACTCCTGCCTCAAAACCTTTGCAGTGGTTGTTCTGGCCTGGAATACCCTTCCCTCGTCTCCTACAAGTGTTTGTTCGGTTATCTTCTGATAAAATTGTAACTCCCCCTGCTCCATACCTCCTTTCAGCTTTACTTTTCTCCGTAGTACCTATCACCATCTGCTATCATACAATATATTTCACCTAATTTTATTATATGTCCTTCTCAGTGCTTATAACCATGCCTGGCATAGTGGAGGTACTCAGAAAACATTTGTTGTGAATGAAAACAGCCACACTTTTGGGCACTGATTATTACATGCAATTACATATCAGAACAACACATATTTGCTCAATAAATGTTACCTTCATTATTTTCCTTTCATTTCTCAAGGTATAACACATAGAATTGCACACAGCACCCTGAAATCAAATGTAACATCCTTTTAATGCAAAAAGTTATCGTTATTTAACCTGTGGGGCTGTAGAACTATGCTGCACTAGTGCCTTCAGAAAGCACATTCTTCCATTCTTCTGTTCGCTCATTCAGACTTATGAGATCTCCCTGCATTGTACTTGCCTGTTTGAGATTATATTACTTAGGAGGTATTAGATAAATCTGACATTTATGAAAACAGTAGATCAGTCTTAGTAATGGTTTCCAGATACTTAGACTAATAAATTCACCTAGATGAGAAAACATTTTTTTCTATTCCAAATTTTTATTTCAGTTCCATGAATTATTTTTCTAATAGCTTTTGGGGAAAAAAGTTTGTCGAAAGCTCTGTTTTTTTTCCCAATGGAATCTTCTAGTAAGTACTTTTTAGTAATTATTATTTTGATTAAATAATATATGTTTACTTAGAAGATGCTTAGTTGAGTACAAAGTTTTTTATATGCATATACAATACACACATATACATCAAGGAGGTGAATTATTCAGATACTCTGTCTTACTTATGTTTTATCTACCTAATCTATCAGAGATTATTAGAAGTATATTAGGCACGGCACGTATCATCATTGTAATTCTGTGTCTGTGTTTCTCGTTTTGTTTTCTTTTGTATATGTTGGTGGTGTTTGATGTAACAGTATTTGTGACTTTTAAATTTCATTATAGATTCTGTCTTTTATCAACAAAATAGCTTCTATATATTTTTTAAAATATTTTGCTGTTACTTTTTATATGACATTATGTTGTAATGCTGCTTTTTTGTTTGCCTTTTTATTTTTAATCTTTGTGATTTCTGGACATTCATTCATTCACTGATACAACCCATTTATTGAGCTTCCAGTAATATAGGCATGAACAAGACAACCACGGCCCTTTCTTACGAGGTTTATATTCGAGATAGATCAATCTAGATATGACCTATGTATCAGTGGATATGTCAATAGATCTATCTATATATAGCTCTACATATCTACCTGTATATATTAGTTGACCATGTATCTGTATACATCAATAGTAGATAGGTCTATCTATGTGTATACACACACGGATTATTAGCCATAAAAAAGAAGGAAATCCTGCCACTTGTGACAACATGGATGAACCTTGAGGACGTTAGTGTTAAATGAAGTAAGTCAGAGAATGACAAGGTATGATTTTACTTATATGTGGAATATAAAAAACTGAATTCATAGGAACAAAGACTAGATTGGTGGTTGCGAGGGGTGGGGGAAATGGGGAGGTGTTGGTAGAACACAGCAGTAGGAGGGAGATACGAATAGTAAGATTTTTTTCATAGATGTTATACCATATTGGATGCTAATATAAGTGACCTAGTAGAGAAGTGAAAAGTCATAATGAGGAGAAAGAAAGGGTGGTTTGAAGAACAAAGTTCTTGAGAAGTGATACAGCACACAAATGAATGGTTGGCCTTTAGGACAGTTCATCCAGGTTAATGGGGATTGTAGGAGAGTATATGATACAGTAGGTTGTTAGATTTTTGGTGGGAAGTTGAAGATGATCTCCAGAGATTTTGAGCCATAAATTTAAAATGAAACTAGTCAGCACGATTCTGAGCTTTCCTCCAACCCACATCCAGCTGCTCAAGTGCATGCACGTTTGCAATTGTTATAAAGTTGGGTTTAACTGGGGTTGAGATTTTACTAGATGAAAACCAGGTACAAACAAACATGGAAATGGAATTGAAGATGTATGCAGTGAGCTCGTTTTCAGTGATGAAACACACAATCCAAGCTGGATGAAGAAGGAAAAGACATGAGAATGTTCTGGACAACGATAAAGTGGATTTGCCATTTTTGTGGGGTCACTGAATTACCAGAGTGCAACTTCTAGAGTATGTGAGGTAGACTGTTAGGGGATGATGGTCACTGTGATGTCGGAAACAGAGTTCTGGAGTTAGGGTTTTTATTATCAGTCTCAAGGTCTACGATGACCATGGAAGTACACAGCAGTTGTGGGTCAAACGGGAGGATTTTGGGGATGCATGGAACTGAAAGTATGGAGTGTTGGGTGGGATGTATATTCATGGTTTTAAACCCCGGCTGTACATACTCTGAGGAGCTTTCAAAGAATGTCGATGCTGACCCTACCCTAGACCAATTAAATCCAGGTCTTTGTGTGTGGCTTCTGGGGAATTGCCATTTTTAAGAGCTCCCCATGTGATTCTAATGTGCATTCTGGGTTGGCATTGCTGAGAATGATCATAAGAGACATGGTGGAGAAAAGCATGGTGACCTGGCGGAGTATGGAAGGCAGGAGGGATGATTCAGAGGATCAGTGTCTCCTTGAAAGACACTTAGCTCAAGTCATTGCGAACAGTGTGTGCCCTCAATCAATAGTAGCTTTTATTGTTGTTATCATCATTATTATTGACAGCGGCGACATCAGGAACATTATCCTGGTACAAGCGTCCAGTTCTTTTATTAATTTCTCAAAGGGTCCTTACAACGGTTAAAACCCACTAATTTTAGATGATCCTCAAGGAGGGTTCCTAAAGGGGTATGGAAAAAAAACACTAGAAATTGGCAGCATTCTTCACTGACCTTCCAGAGTAATACTTAAAACAAGGAGGAGCTCCGGCCCGTCACTGCCTGAGGTGGCTGGCAGTCTGCAGGCACCAGCGGCCAGCTGGTCAGGAGCTGGATGCAACTCCCTGCCCTTAGGAGCCCAGGGATCACCTAAGAGACCCATTTTCTCTTGTCAAACCTGAACGCTAGGCAACGGATGAGAACTTAAAAGCCTTTTCGTTGTTTCGGCGTTCCCGTGGCAGGGCTGGGAATGGGGAGCAGAGGCAGACATGAAACATATAACACTCTAACACTTTATGTTTTCAAATTACTTTGTTTCTTTTACATTCTTTCCTCCTCTCCCATGAAAAGGAAGTGGATTAATCAGAATAAACAATACTATTTAAAGCTAATGGGTACTTTTAGGCACTAAAGTGACTCCTCAAGCTGTGGTCTCACTAAAGAATGCAAGAAATACTACTAGGTACAAACTGCAAATGTAACCCGATCTTGTTTCTGTGTTACTGCATACAAAAGCATGTTTTCACATAGATTCACTGAATCACTGGGAAAGCTGGCAGGCGAACATCTTAGAAAAGATAATGTCAAAGAAAGAACTGGGAAATATTCCCATCTGGAACATTCCAGCTTCATTCTAGTCTAGTTTGAAGAAGAATGAGATACATCTCTCTCTTTATAGCCAACCAAATTTTAGTTTGCTATAAAGAGACCTTGCGTCCTATGCTTTATTCCCAATCTATCTGTCCTCCATAATAGTTCCCGTCAGCTTGTATTATAAATGAATAAAAGACCTAATTTAAAAACCTATCATCTGATACAGGAAGGCATACACTTTTCTCCACTGCCCTGTATAAAAATAATGATGACAAGTCTGGATAATGATACTTTACAGTAAAGAATGTAATTTCTGTACAGTGTCTCTGTTAGGTAAGCGAAGACAGTAAACTAAACAAAAGTAGTTTGTTTTATAAACCAGTCGTCTTTTAAATACCTTCAGCTGTGTTTCTGTCCTTATTTCACACTTGAAATTCCCAACCATTCCCTTCCTACTTGCATGACACTGAGTGACTTAGCTCTACGCGCTCCAGTCCTGCCTCCGTAAAATGAGGGTAACAAACTCTTTCTCATTTTCTCTTTCTTTCTCCCCCCACCTTCTCTCTACCTTCTTCCCAGGAGTGTTATTAAAGCAAATGAGGTTATAGACGTGGAAACACCTTGTAAACTAGAAATTGCTACGTGTAATTTTTTTGTCGCCATTGTCATTCATTTTGTTGTTGTCATTGTGCTATTTCCAATCTAAAAGGTGGACCTTTACTCATTTTGGTAAGCATCACCCAGACCTAGTTCAAACTTGGTTTAAAACTTGATTTGGCATTACCAATATGAGCATAGGAACTTGGGACATTTAAAGCTTTTTACTGTGATGAAAAATTTATTCAGGTCTAAAAGAAAAATAGTATTGTATTTTCTGACAGCCTGTGGGCATTTCCCTGACGGTGCTGAGTAGAATATAGCAAGGTAAATGAAGTTGTCTTTTTATTTTTTGGACTGCTGTTGCGTGACTATTTCACTGAGGAGAAAAGTTCACTATCTCAAGAGAGCTATTAGTATCCTAGGGAAAAAATAAAAAGTGCATCTCTTACTCAATACATATCCTTCAGAAATCTTGGTTGCTGGAGGTCCATTTTCTTTTAGCTCCTCCTGAGAAATTCTTTTTTTCCACCATTCAACAAATATTTCCTAAGCACCTGTTGTATGCCAGGCATGCTTCTCAGGAATGGAGATAGAGTATAATTATGAACAACATAGACATGCTCTGGCCTCCCAGAGCCTTCAGTCTGTGGGGAATAGTTACAATAACATTAGGGGCACCTGGGTGCCTCAGTTGGTTGGGCATCTGCCTTTGGCTCAGGTCAAGACCCCAGGGCCCTGGGATCAAGCCCCATGTCAGACTCTCTGCTCAGCAGGGAGCCTGCTTCTCCCTCTCCTTCTGCCTGCCACTCCCCCTGCTTGTGTGCTCTCTATCAAATAAATAAATAAATAAAATCTTAAAAAAAAAAACACAAAAAACCCTTAAACACTGTGTCCTATGACAGGGAAGAGAAATACCATGGGCCATAATCTATAGGTGGAGACTCTTGCATTTCTTATATGTGAGTCTGTTTAAAATGGTCCGTGACATGCAGCCAGCCCTTCAAACAGCAATCTGGATGCCCATATTTAACAATCTATTATGTGAATCTACTTTGCAGAAACTAAATAAAGTCTTCTTGCCTCTTTAAGAAAAAGAATGCCATTTTACCCCCCTGTTTTTAGAGCTGAGCATTTGACAGCAAAGTCTGTGAAAGGCCAGTTGCTTTGGCATGCAGACGTCTCTCTCGGGGCCCACACTTGTCTAGTCTCAAGAGTCACTGCCAAGATGAACCTCTTTCTTGGCCCAATCAATTGCTCCTTGGGTGGTTCTAGTACTAAAATGATTATTAAAGACTGGCAAATTCTTCTGTGAGGAATGGTAAACCTTATTTTAAAATGAAAGATCTTCAGAACTTAACATACTTTTCTTCTGATTGCTTCTAGAGCTTTATGTAAACCCCTGTTTCTTTTAATCAGCCTCTGCAGGGATTGGCAATGAAGAATACGATTCTTGTTTTTACGCATAGAAAGTAAATGAAAAAAGATCAAGTGCACTGCCTATAGTTGCGGTATTTAATATCCTCTAGCATTTTATTGAGCTCTGTATTTGAATTCAAACCTATTCATGAATATGCAGCTAGTAGGCTGGAGATAACCTTAAGAGCCTATAGAAAGGAAGACTTAGTAAAAAGGGTTGCTGTCTTTTCTGCAGTGGGGACTCCTTACCACCTTATGATTTGCAGATAACATCCTTTTCATATAGAAAAAAATAGTTCTGGCTCTGGAGCCAGACTGACCTAGATTCCAGTTCCACTTCCACAATTTCCTGAATTGACATTACTTGTCCCAGGCCCACTAATGTCAATTCTATAACTCCCCAGAACCCCTTCTTCCCCCCCAACTCAAAAACTATCAGGGAGTCTCCCCCAGCACATACACGTATAAAATTTTATAAGTCTAAAATTGAGGTTTGCTTACAAGAATAAACTGAGATACTAATTCTTGCTTTTTGACAGTGGTCCTATTTTGGCTCACCGGTGGGAAGGAATGAACACATCCTTAATTCATAGCCTCCATCCACCTAACAGTAAAAAGACAGGGCTAACGTTGCTTTGGTGACACTCTGGTTCCCTTTCCTCTTAATAAGAGGCTGGCACAGCTTTCCCACGTATCCATCATGCAGATATGATTACCGCAGAACCTTCCTCTGAATCTCAAAGTGGGAACTGGCTGATGAGAGGGCCAGATTTTTGCCTGCAATAAGCTCCATGCCCCAAACTTACCATTTCACCTCTCAAGGTGCTGCTGAAGGTTTGAATTTCATTTGTCATTTAGGACCTGGTTGTTTTAAAGTGGCTTGCCTAACTGTGCTTCTTTTAGTAAGTCTTACCGTGTTTGTTAAGACTGCTTAGAGGAGCCAAGGTGCATAATCCAACAGTGACTGTGGGCGTTAATTCCTTCCCGACATCAGCGTGTCACGGCTACCATTAGTGGACGTTCATGTCAAGAGGATAGTCTTTCTTTTAGTGTGACTTCACCTCACATGTAATTACCTGGATTTTTTTCCTTTTTTTCCCATTTCACTTAGACTATAAGAATACAAGTCTGAATCGTAAGTGGGTAAATTTTTCCTTAGCTGTATACCGTTCATAGGTTTCATCCCTACTCCCCCTGCATCGTAAGATGCTAGTGATCCAAGTAATAGGATAAACCCAAACACATACACATCATGTGTTAAGGACCCTTTAATTTACTATTTACAGCCCATATGCTTCTAAAAAGATTTTCACTTTGCACTAAGAGCTTAATTTGTCAATGTGTTATCTTCTATAATTTATATTATAAACATTGAAAAAGGAAAATACCCATCAAAGATGAATTTTTAGGCTTCTGTAAATGGGGACCTTCACAGTGCTGCCATTAAACCACACTTTGTGGACAAATGCTTTTATTAAGCCTAATTTCTGCTGGTGTGCCTTACTTTTATGATGGAATAATCCTGAAAAATTTCATATCAATTACTGGAGAATATACTGTGTTGGCCATAGACATCTAAAACACACATGTGGTTACTGAGCACTTGAATGTGGATAGTCTGAACTGAAATGTGCTCCAAGCATAGAATACACACTAGATCTCAAAGACTTAAAATGCAAAAGAAACCTAAAATATCTCATTAATTTTTTATATTGATTATTTGTTGAACTGACATTTTAGATATATTGGGTTAGATAAAATATATTGTTAAAAATTCATTCCAGCTGTTTCTTCTTCCTTTTTTACTGTGGCTAGTGGAAAATTTTAAACTACATATGTGACTATTATTAATTTCTATTTAACAGGACTGATCTATAGGGTTAAAGATCTTCTAACCCAGCCCCTTCATTTTAGAGATTAGAATTCAGAAAAGTAAGTGACTTGCTTTCTGTCACATAGTGTGCTAGTAGAGTAGTAAAGTTTGAGACCAGAAATTCCTCTCCAATCTGCAGACCAGTGCCCTTCTCGGTAACACCAGTTTTTTGTGATGCTGATATTTTCATTATAAGAGGAAATGTCTACCCTTCAGAATTCTTCATTCAATCCTTCAGTTAGAGCAAAGATTTTATAGTGAAAGTAAAATTTTCTTTTAGTTTGTTTTATAAGTTTGAGATTTTACTTATTAGTTTTTCTTAAAATGGTGGTAGTTTTCCCTATGAAAACCTTATAAACAGACACTTAGGGCATTGGAAATATTTTAAAAATAGATCCAGTAAATACCATACTAAAGTTTTCAATCTCATTGTACTGTTAGAATACAAAATGTCATAAGTTTCAAATCTTTATTGGGTATTCTCAAGTCACACTATCATGATAGCATATAACCTGGCAATGATGCTAGTAAAAGTAAGGCCTCCTGGCTATCTATTTCCTTGGTAAATTGCTAGGCAACTAGTTATTTTCTCTTGCTAAGCTTTAACACTGTCAGTGTTGGTATTGTGAGAACAGCCTTTATTTGAGCTAAAGAATTGCCCCTGTGTAGAAAAGTCATTCAGAGTTCAGTTTTTAAGAGCAGTATAGTGTTCTGTGGTGTACAAACTGTGACCTTAGACCAGTTATTTAATATCTCTGTGTCTCATTCTCCTTGTCTGTAAATTAGAGATAATACCACTTATCTGTAGGGTGGTTGTACAGATTTGAATGACATATATGTAAAGCATATATAGACGGCTTAATATTCCATAATATCTCATAGTATCAATTTTGTCTTAGTTCAAAGAAAAAACAAAAGAGCAACTATTTTCTCTTTAAAATATTTTTAGCCTCTTTCCTCCCTTTCTTTCCCAGAAATCCTCTACTATTGAAGTAAAAGTTCTTGGTCAAATCTGGTTATCTTATTTTCCATACAGAAATTCTTAATCATTATCTGAGCGCTATCACAATCCTTAATAATATTTTTATCTGGATATACTCTCATTATAAACATAATATCCATTAAAATATCACATTTATGAAATAAAATATAAGAAGATGAGACTATGTTAAAAAGCTCATCTAAATACTAGTATTATTTTTCCAGTTGCATCAAAAAGAATAAAGTACCCAGGAATAAATTTAATCAAGGAAGCATCATGTTCCCTGATTTCAAACTATACTACAAAGCTACAGTGGTCAAAATACTTTATGGACATAAAAACAGACACATAGCTCAGTGGAGCAGGACAGACAGCCCAGAAATAAACCCATGCCTATGTGGCCAGTTAATTTATGACAAAAGAGCCAAGATATACAATGGGGAAAGGACAGGCTCTTCAATAAGTGGCGCTGGGAAAATTGGACAGCCACATGTAAAAGAATGAAGTTTGACCACTGTCTTACATGAAACACAAAAAATCACCTCAAAATGGATAAATACTTGAATGTAAGACCTGAAACCATAAAACTTCTAAAAGAAAACACAGGTGGTAAGCTCCTTGACATTGGTCTTGGCAATGATTTTTTTGGATATGACACCAAAGCACAAGCGACAAAAGCAAAAATACACAAGTGGGACTATAACAAGCTTCTGCACAGCAAAGAAAACAATCAAAATGAAAAGACAACTTATGGCATGGGAGAAAATATTTGCAAACTATATATCTGATCAGGGGTTAATAACCAAAATATATACAGAATTTCTACAACTCAATAGCAACCCCCCCCCAAATCCCATTAAAAAAAGGCAGGAAAAAAGTAGTTTTAATTAAAAATAAGCAGAATAAAATAAAATAAAAATAAGCAGAATAGACATTTTTCCAAGAAGACCTACAGACTGCCAACAGATACATGAAAAGTTGCTCAACATCACTAATCATCAAGAAAATGTGTCCATCAATGGATAGATATATAAAGAAAATGTGTGGTTGGGGTGTGTGTGTGTGTGTGTATAATTCAGCTGTAAAAAATAATGAGATCTTGCCGTTTGTAAATGGACATTATGCTAAGTGAAATAAGTCAGAGAAAAACAAATGTCATATGATCTCACTTATATGTGGATTCTAAAAAAGAAAAAAATTAGGTTCTTTCAATTGGCTTTTCTAAGTCATGATGGAATTTTGATGATCTTTGGTTATGCTTTGGTAACTGTACCAGATACCGTATCATTGAATTGGATTTTAAAACTTGAAGTCTATTCAGAGTTAGATTATTGAAACAAAAAATTTTCGATAATAATTGTTCCCAGATTTTCAAATATTTTAAGTTGTAAGTATGGCATTTGAGTCACGTAAGTTTACTTTAAAGGGTTTTCACTTTTAAAAACTATTTGATCATATGTGCAGTCAAAATTCATTTCTTGCTCCCCTTCTTGCCCACCACCCATTCCATTTCTTCTCATTGCCTGCTGTTCCTTCCTTATAACACTTCCCAGTTTTTTTCCTCGGGTTTTGTCTGTACTATAATCCCAACCAAAGCAGCCCCATGTTTATTCTCCACTCTGTCTGCTGCCAAGCATTGTGCCAGACACACTATAGAGACTCAAATATTGTTTGAATAGATGAATGCGGTTGACCTTCTGCTTCCTAATTCATTTCTTTCCTCTGTATTATACTGCCTTAGCCATTTTTACAATTAGGATGCACATTTTTTAACTGCAAAAATGAAGGTCACTATTTATACCCATATGGCTGAACTTCTTAAAGCCATTTGGTATCTTCACATGTACTTACAAAATTCTTAAAATATTTGTAGTAGACAATCATCTTTTGATGTATTTGAGCCAATATGAATTAAGCCCGTGAGGAATTTTTTGACTTACTACTAAATGAGGAAAGGAATTCTTGAAAGTTTCAGATACCACTGGAAACTCTTTTGAGCCAATGATATGCCAGATAATATATCATTTTTTAAATGATAATTTTTAATATTTGTTAATATTAATTGACTCAATTCTTGAAGCCTCTTTCAACTAGTCATTTATTTTTCCACAGTAACATTAACTAAATTTAACAGACTCTGTTATGCTACCAAATGTATCAAAATACACCCTATGGTCAGTCTGCGTTTTGTTTGCCATCTCCATATAAAATGACATACAATTAATGTTTTCAAAAAGAGACAACATTTTAGCAATTTTTAATGCATTCCAGTGCATTTGGTAATGGGGCTGAAGTTACACAAATGTGTGGTTTTACTGCAGGAAGTCTCCAGTTCCTAACATCAACAGTTGGTCTGGTGTCTAAAATGTTCACAGTTTGGTTAATATGCTCAGTACCAAATGTATGACTTCCACCAAGGAAGATGGAGTCAAATGACACATCTGGTGGTCTCAAAATGACAATAGAGGATATGCTGAATCAAGCTTACTGTTACTGAAATGCTTGTTAGCAGTTATTTCTCTGAGCATTGTTAAGAGAAAGGGAGAAATTTGTAACATCTTGACAGGGAATAATGCACTTGGGTTTGGAAGCCAGGAAATCAGTATAAAAATTGTAATTGCCTCTTCTTTTATTCAGTCATCAAACTTAACAGAGAAAACAACTAGAAAGTCAAGTCTACTTTTAGAATTATTAGGTCAAGTATCAGTATTTCTGAAGGAAAGTTTTTTTCAAAAGCTATATATATTCTGGCAATTCTGTCATATTTTACTGCCAGCTTTATTAAAACTGCTTTCTCAGTTTGCAAAGATAATGATTTCTCTTGGTATTTGAAAAACTCTGTGTGTGAAATTCTTTTTTTATTATGTTAATCAACATATATGTGAAATTCTTAAAATGCTATTTATTAGTCTGTTATTTAAGTTATGATTAGATTTTATAACACTTGAATTTCTTAGGATAATACTGAATATAGTAGACTTAACTAACATTCTCAAATTTCATGATAGCTGGCAAGGAAAAAGAACTAACATTTACTGAGTACTTACTGTGTTTCAAGAACTGTATTAAGGAGCCCCTACCAGTGTTATTTCACTCATTTGTCATTCGTCACAACATCTTACTGAGTAGGCTAATTCCCATTTTACAGATGAGAAAATGGGGGCACATGAGGATTAAGTCACAAAGGTACAGAACCTAAGGTGACTTTTCTAAGACAGCATAGTTGGGGAGCCCTTAACCTGTACTTCATATTGTCATTTCCACATGTTCAGCATGGTTCACTGCAAAATCGTCCGTAGCGGTCAACACGGAGAAGTTCATCCAGAATAAAACTAAGGAGCGTGGCCAAGAGGAAGAAAACAAGCCCGAGACTGTAGTCCCAGTGGATGACTGGAGGTCTTGTGAAGGAAGGGTAGAGTTAATACAACTGCATTACTCAAGCCCATAACATTCAGTCATTCAGCAGCATTTATTGTCTGTTGTGTGCCAGGTATTCTGCTACGACACATACAGTTAACTGGACAGGGACTTTGCCTCATGGAGCTTACATTTTAGTAGGAGCAACAGACCAAAAACTAATCTATTTTTTTTTAAAGATTTTATTTATTTATTCGACAGAGATAGAGACAGCCAGCGAGAGAGGAACACAAGCAGGGGGAGTGGGAGAGGAAGAAGCAGGCTCATAGCAGAGGAGCCTGATGTGGGGCTCGATCCCATAACGCCGGGATCACGCCCTGAGCCGAAGGCAGACGCTTAACCGCTGTGCCACCCAGGCGCCCCCCAAAAACTAATCTAAAATAAAAATAGGCAAAGAGATTATTATGTCAGGCCATGGTAAGTATAGTGAAGGGTATAACCTATGGAGTGAGATAGAGAACAAGTCGGGGGGGGGATCGACTAAAAGGGTTGAGAGAGCTGGCATCTATGTGGAAATGAAATTTAGGATGAGACTTAAAGAATTAGCAAGATGTGCTGAGAGCGAAGCAAGGAGAGAACTGGGGAGCAAAGGCAGATTAGAATATGGTACCTTTTCACATTCAGATAGGAAAAGATTAAAAACCCTGACAAACACCAAGTTTTGGTGGTGCTGGGCAGTAAGTCCTCACACCCTGTGTAAGTCTAAACAACTGGAGAGCATTTTGGCAATATCTAATAAATACGAAAACAATTTTGTACATATACTCTAGAACAGTTATTCTTAAGTTTTAAAAACAATGTACCCCCTTACACATTTTTAAGACGTCATAAAAACTTTCTTTCTTGACTTTAATTGTTGCAAAGGATGGAATTTCCCACATACTACAAATATTGACATTTAAACATAAAACAATTACATCACTCTTTCAAATATATCCAGTGAAATTGAGATCCCGTAGCAATTTGGTACATGACATCACCCATTTAAAAAATACATGAACAAGCTCTTTAACAATCAGAAATTTCACATCATTCCTTTTTCTACCTGAACTCAGATTTCCATCCACTTCCCCCAAAGAATTTTATCCTTTATCTTGAAAGTCTTGTATTGATCCCTCTACCTTATTTCCTGGCAACGAAAAATATTGGTATAAATTATTTTTAAAAAGATATTTACTGTGACCCTAAGGCTAAGTGTTACAATATATCTTCTGAATTATTTTATTAGTATATAACCAAAACCATATATATTATAAATTTTTATAAATAGAATTTAAAAGTTGATTTTTTTTTTTTTTAAGAAAGGCATCTCTTGATGAGGTGGAACAGCTTGTTTTCTTTAATTACTTCATGCATCTGAAGAGGACTATTACTAGAATGAAGCTAACAGTAAAATGAAGAGAAGATAGGGCTGGCTGGGGGCTTACAAAGGTGTATTAGTGTTTTTTAAGTGCATTATATCGAGTAGAATCTGTGTAATATTCCTGTCAAATACATCTAAATGAATCTAATCATCTAAATCATCTAATTCATATAGACAGGTTACATGAAATTTAAAGTGAATATCGATTTATGATATTTAAAAATATGTGGGCAAAAGAACGAAAATATTTGAGTCTGATTAAGTGATTGAAGCTACATATTCAAGTAAAAGGAATATGCATCAGTCATAGTGTTTTTTATTTTCTCAATCTGTTGGAAGTAACGTTGAACTTTTCACCACTCTTCCACTTTTTGTCTC
This sequence comes from Ursus maritimus, assembly GCF_017311325.1. NCBI lineage: Eukaryota > Metazoa > Chordata > Mammalia > Carnivora > Ursidae > Ursus > Ursus maritimus. The sequence continues at coordinate 64,413,470 of NW_024425563.1, read as the reverse complement.
AACAGATTTGCCTACTCTGAATATTTTATATAAGTAGAATAATATGTGTTCTTTTGTGGTTTATTTCACTCAGCATAATATTTTCAAGGTTCATCTGTTTTGAGGCACATATCAATACTTCATTCCTTTTTACTCCATTAATTGTTGGATATTAGTCCATTATGTGAATATACAACATTTTGTTCATCTGTTCATCAGGTGATGGACATTTGGGTTGTTTCTACCTTTTGGCTATTGTGAATAATGCTGCTATAAACATTCATGTACAATTATTTTTTTGAATACCTGTTTTTAATTTTTCTTAGTATATACCTATGAGTGAGTTAGGTATTGCTGGGTCTTTATAATTAATAAGTCTCTGTTGAACTGTTTGAGAAACTGGCCATTTTCTGCACCATCTTAGTGGTGCACCATCTTACATTCCCACTAGCAGTAGGTAATGAATCCAGTTTCTCCACATCCAAGCCAGCAGTTGTTATTATCTGATTTTTTTTATTATACCCATCCTCAGGGGTACAGAGAATCTCACTGTGGATATCTTGTGGTTTTGATTTGCATTTTCTTCATGACTAATGATGTCAAGCACCTTTTCATATGCCTACTGACCATTCATATGTCTACTTTGGAGAAATGTCTATTCACATCTTTTGCCTATTCTTCAAATGGGTTGTCCTTTTATTGTTGAGTTTTAAAAGTTTTTTTTTAATATATTCTAGATGCAAGTCCCTTATTAGATATTTGATTTGCAAATATCTTCTCCTATTTTGCTGGTGGTGTTTTCATGTTTGGCATAGTATCTGTTGAAGCGTAGAAGTTTGTAATTCTGATAAGGTCTAATCTATCTACTTTTTTTCCTCTTATTACTTGTGCTTTGGTGTCATATCTAAGAAACTATTGCCAAATTTGAGGCCATGAAGATGTATCTCTGTATTTTCTTATAAGAGTTAAATAGTTTAGCTCATTTCAGACTTTGATCCATTTTAAATTTACTTTGTATATAGTGTCGTGTAACGGTCCAATTTCCTTCTGTACATTACTGTCCAGTTGTCCTAGCACTATTTGTTAAAAAAACTGTTCTTTCCTCCATTGAATGGTCTTGGCACTTTGTCAAAAATCAGTTGACCATAAAAAAGTAGGAAGATGGTGCAATAGGAGGATCCTGAGCTCACTTCATCCCATAGACACACTGAAACAACAGCTACACCTGTACAACTAACTCTGAAAATGACCTGAAGATTGGTGGAAAAGACTTTGCACAGCTAGTCATAGAGAAAAGACTGCATCAACAAGGGTAGGAGGGGTAGAGACATGGTTGGGAGAAATTGATATTAATACAATAATAGTAGGGGACTCTAACACCCCATTTACATCAATGAATACATCATTCAGAGAGAATATAAGGGAACAGTGGCTTTGAATGACACCTTAAATCAGATGGACCTAACAGATGTATACAGAACATTCCCTCCAAACACAGCAGAATACATGTTCTTTTCAAGTGCCCATGTTACATTATTTAGGATAGATCACATGTCAGCCCACAAAACAAGTCTCAATAAATTTAAAAAGACTGAAATATTATCAAGCATCTCTTCCACCCACAATGGTTGAAACTAGAAATCAATTATAAGAAAACTGGAAAAAAATACAAACACATGCAGGTATAAACAACATAGTACTAAACAACCAGTGGATCGATGAAAAGATCAAAGAGAAAATCAAAAAACACATGCAGACAAATGAAAATGAAAGTACAAAGATCCAGAATCTTTGGGATGAAGCAAAAGCAGGGTTAAGAGGGAAGTTTATTGCAACACAGGTCTATCTCAAGAAATAAGAAAAATCTCAAGTGAATAATCTAACCTTACAACTGACGGAACTAGAAAAAGAAGAACAAACAAAGCCCAAAGCTAGTAGAAGAAAGGAAAAAATAAAGATTAGCCTAGAAATGAATGAAATAGAGACTTAAACAATAGAAAAGATCAGTCAAACCAAGAGATGGTTCTTTAAATAGATCCACAAAATTGATAAACCTTTAGCCAGTCTCATCAAGAAAAAAGGACTCAAATAAAATCAGAAATGAAGGAGGAAAAGTAACAACTGATATCACAGAAATACAAATGATTATGAGTGAATGTTATGAAAAAATTACATGCCAACAAATTGGACAACCTAGAAGAAATGGAGAAATTCCGAGGAACACACAATCTTCCAAAACCGAATCAGGAAGAAATAGAAAATCTGAACAGACAGATTACTAGTAATGACATTGAATCAGTAATCAGAAAACTCCCAACAAAAATCCAAGACCAGATAGCTTCACAGGGGAATTCTACCAAATATCTAAAGAAGAGTTAATACCTGTTCTTCTCAAACTATTACAAAAAATAGAAGAGGAAGGAAAGCTTCCAAATTCATTTCTGTGAGGTATACATGATACCATATATAGAAAACCCTAAAGACTCCACCAAAACACTATTAGAACTGATACCAAACCAAAGACACTATAAAACAAAGAAAATTACAGGCCAGTATCTTTGATGAACATAAAAGTGAAAATCCTCAATAAAATATTAGCAAATGAAATTCAACAATATGTCAAAAAGATCATTCACCACAGTCAAGTGGAATTTATTCCAGGGATGCAAGGGTGGTTCAATATGTGCAAATCAATCATAATGATACACCATATTACCAAGGGGAAAGTAAAAACTATATGATCATTTCAATAGATGCAGAAAAAGCATTTGATAAAATACAACATCCACTGATGATTAAAAACTCTCAACAAAATGAGTTTATAGTAAATATACCTCAACATAAGAAAGGTTATTTATGACAGACCCAGAGCTAACATCATACTCAGTGGTGAAAACTGGGAGCTTTTCCTCTAAGATCAGGAACAAAGCAAGAATGTCCACTTTTGCCACTTTTATTCAACATAGTACTGGAAGTCCTAGCTACAGCAGTCAGCCAAGAAAAGGGAAAAAAGGCATCTGAATTGGTAAGGAAGAAGTGAAATATTCACTATTTGCAGATGACATGATACCATATATAGAAAACCCTAAAGACTCCACCAAAACACTATTAGAACTGATAAGTGAATTCAGTAAAGTTGCAGGATACAAAATATACAAAAATCAGTTACATTTCTATACACTAATAATGAAGTAGCAGAAAGAGAAATTAGGAAAACAATCCTATGTACAATTGCACCAAAAGGAATAAAATACCTAGGAATAAATTTAGCCGAAGAAGTGAAAGATCTGTACTCTGAAAACTGTAAGACATTGATGAAAGAAATTGAAAATGATACACACAAATGGAAGGTTGTCACGGATTGGAAGAATTATTATTGTTAAAATGCCCATACCATCCAAAGCGATCTATAGATTCAGTGCAATCCCTATTAAAATACCAGTAGCGGTTGGTACAGCCACTTTGAAAAACAGTGTGGAGATCCCTTAAAAAGTTAAAAATAGAGCTACCCTCTGATCCAGCAATTGCACTACTGGGTATTTACCCCAAAGATACAAAGTGAAGAGAAGGGCCATATGCACCCCAATGTTCATAGCAGCATTGTCCACAATAGCTAAATTGTGGAAGGAGCCGAGATGCCCTTCAACAGACAAATGGATTAAGAAGATGTGGTCCATATATACAATGGACTATTAGCCATCAGAAAGAACGATTACCCAACATTTGCAGCAACATGGACGGGACTGGAGGAGATTATGCAAAATAAGTCAAGCAGAGAAAGACAATTATATGGTTTCACTCATTTATGGAACATAAGAAATAGCAGGGAGATCGGTAGGAGAAGGAAGGGAAGAACGAAGGTGGGGGTAAACAGAAGGGGGAATGAACCACGAGAGACTATGGACTCTGGGAAACAAACTGAGGGCTTCAGAGGGGAGGGGGGTGAGGGATTGGGATAGGCTGGTGATGGGTATTAAGGAGGGCACGTATTGCATGGAGCACTGGGTGTTATAGACAATGAATCATGGAACACTGCAGCAAAAACTAAGGATGTACTGGATGGTGACATAACATAATAAAAAATTATAAAAAAAACATAAATAAATAAATAAAATACCAGTAGCATTTTTCACAGATCTAGAACAAATAATCCTAAAATTTGTATGGAACTGCAAAAGACCCCAAATAGCCAAAGCAGTCTTGAGAAAGAAGAATAAAGTTGGAGGTATAATTCCAGATTTCAAGATTTACTATAAAGCTATAGTAATCAAAACAGTATGGTACTGACACAACAACATACACATAGATCAATGGACCAGAATAGAGCCCAGAAATAAACCAGTGCATATGTGGTCAACTGATCTATAACAAAGGAGGCAAGAATATACAATGGGGAAAATACAGTCCCTTCAATAAATGGTCTGGGAAAACTAGACAATTATATGCAAAGGAATGAAACCTCACCACGTTCTTACACCATACATAAATGTTGTGATGCGCAATGGGCGTTACGTGCAACTAATGAATCGTTGAACACTGCTTCAAAAACTAACTGAACATAATAAAAAAACTCAAAATGGATTAAAGACTTAAATGTGAGACCTGAAACCGTAAAACTCCTAAAGGAAAACATAGGTGGTAATCTCTTGGATATCTGCCTCAACATATTTATGGATAGGTCTCCTCAGGCAGTGGAAACAAAAGCAAAAATAAACTATTGGAACTACACCAAAATGAAAAGCTTTTACACAGCAAAGGAAACCATCAACAAAACAAAAAGGCAACCTAGTGAATGGGAGAAAATATTTGCAAATGATATAATCTGACAAAGGTCTAAAACCAAAATATATAAAGAACTTCATAACACCACCAAAAAACAAGCACTTGATTAAAAAGTGGGCAGAGGAAGGGTGCCTGAGTAGCTCAGTCAGTTAAGCATTGGACTCTTGATTTAGGCTCAGGTCATGATCTCAGGGTCCTGTTCTCATGGTCCTGAGGTCAAGCTCTGTGGTGGCTCCATGGGGGAACCTACTTAAGATTCTCTCTCTCCCTCTGCCCCCCCCCCAGCCCATATGTGCTCTCGTGCTTGCTTGCTCGCTCTCTCTCCAAAAAAAAAAAAAAAAAAAAAAGGACCTGAATAGATGTTTTTCTACTGAAGACATACAGATAGCTCACAAACACATGAAAAGATGTAATCACTAATCATCAGGGAAATGCAAATCAAAACCACAATAAGCTATCACCTGACCCCTGTCAGAATGGCTAGAATCAAAAAGACCAGAAATAACAGGTGTTGGTGAGGATGTGGAGAAAAAGAAACTCTTGTGCACTGTTGGTGGGAATGTAAATTAGTGCAGCCATTATGGAAAACAGTATGGAGTTTCCTCAAAAAATTAATAATAGAGTTATCATATGATCCAGTAATTGCACTATTGGGTATTTTACCCAAATAAAGTGAAAAGGCTAATTTGAAAAGATACATGCACCCCTATGTTTATTGCAGCATTATTTACAATAGCCAAGATATGGAAACAACCTAAGTGTGCGTCAATAGAATGGATAAAGATGTTGGGCGTGTGTGTGTGTGTGAGAGAGAGAGAGAGAAAGAATGAAATCTTGCCATTTGCAACAACGTGGATGAACCTAGAGGGTATTATGCTAAGTGAAATTAATCAGAAAAATACCATATGATTTCCCTCATATGTGGAATCTAAACAAAACAAACAAAAATACTCTTTTTTTGTCTTGAACTGATTTTCACATTTAAAATGTCTTTATCACATTGCTAAGAATTCTTTTGTTGTTTTAGTTTTTACTTTAATTCCAGTTAGTTAACATACAGTGTTAAATTAGTTACAGGTGTTCGATATAGTGATTCAACAATTCCATACATCACCCTGTGCTCATCACGACAAGTGCCCTCCTTAATCCCCATCAACCTGTTTCACTCATACTCCCAACCCACCTGCCTCCTCTGGTAACCATCAGTTTGTTTTCTGTAGTTAAAGAGTCTCTTGGTTTCTCTTTCTCCCTCTCTCCCTCCCTTTCCCTTTGCTCAAAAACAGACAGACTCTTATGTACAAGAAACACACTGGTGGTTGCCAGAAGGGAGGTGAGTGGGGGGGTGGGCGAATAGAGATTAAGAGGTGAAAATTTCCAGTTATAAAATAAGTCATAGAGATGAAAAGTACAACATAGGGAATACAGCAATAATACTGTGTAATATTGTAATAATAATAATGTGACAGATGGTGACTACACTTATTGTCGTAAGCATGGAATAATGTTGAGAATTGTTGAATCACTATGTTGTACAGCTGAAACTAATATAACATTGTGTGTCAATTATACTTGAATAAAAAATAAAACTTAGGCATCTATAAAAGTAGTTCATCATAGACACGTATGTTTATTTCTGGACTTGTAATTCTATTCCAGTGATATGTATCTGTCCTTATGCCATTACCACACTATGTTAATTACTGTTGCTTTGTAGTAAGTTTTGAAATCAGAAAATGTGAGCCCTCCAGTGTTGTTCTGTAATGTTATTTAAGGATTATTTTGGCAGTTCTGGGTATTTGGGAATTCCATATGAATTTTAGGGCCAGCTTGTCAATTTCTATAAAGAAATCAGCTGGGACTCTGATAGGAATTGCATTGATTCTATATATGAATTTGAAGACTACTGCCATCTTAATAATATCATATTCTGACTCATGAACATAGGATGTTTTTCCATTTAGATTTTTAAAAAATTTCAGCCATGTTTTGTAGTTTTCAGAGTATAAGTTTTAAATTTATTTCTAAATATTTTATTGTTTGATGCTACTGTAAATGAATTGTTTTCTTAATTTCATTTTTGGATTATTTATTGCACATGTATTGAAATACAACTGTATATTGATCTTGTATCCTCCAACCTTGAACTTACTAGTTCTAACAGTATTTTAGTGGATTTCTTAGATTTTTCTATATGCAAGTTCATGTCATTTACATATAGAGATAACATCCAGATTAGAAAGGAAATAAAACTGCCTATTATTTATTTTTAAAATCTGTTAGTGATTAACTGCCTAATTGCTCTGGCTAGAACATCTAATAATATGTTCAACAGAACAGAATAATATGTTCATCAGGCAAAAGTGGACATCCCTGTCTTGTTCCTAATCTTAGGGGGAAAGCATCTAGTCTTTCATTGTGAAAAATGACGTTTGTTTGAAGATGTCTTTTAATCAGGTTGAGAAAGTTCGCTTCAGTTCCTAGTTGTGTGAGTGTTTTTATCATGGAAGTGTACTCGATTTTTTAAAAAATTTTTTTCTGAGCCTATTTAGATGATCATATAGTTTTGTTATTCAATTGATGTGGTAAATTACATTAATCAATTTTCCCTAAACTCAGGTAAACCATATTAGTGGACAGTACAAAGCTCATGCTACCAAAAAAGCATAATATTTTACATATATTTACATGTATAGGTCTCTTTTCAAAAACAAATTAATTTTTTGATCTATGAGAAAGGAAACTGAAGGAAAAGCATAAATTGAGTAAATTTTTATGCAAGTGAAAGTATTTTTGTTTTCCTCTGTGATTACCTGCTCAGAATTTTAAAATTATTTTGAAACTTGTGATTTGCTTTACTTTTTGTAGTTGGTGATCCAGATTTTTCTATATAGCTTTTCAAGCAATCAGCGTAAAATTTTTATTTTGAACTGCATCACTTTAATCAATTTTTGTTTAGGTTTTAGTTCAAAGCAATTAAACAAATAGGAAGTAAAAAAACACACAAGGCCTTTTAAAAATTAACTGTATGCTTTGAGCATGAAAGCACTACTTTCATTTGTGCTACTCTGGGCATAAATAGTGATGATGTACTTCCCCTTTTTTTCGACATTTACAGGTCCACCCAGAAATTTGCAACTATATTGAGTCCCGGAAATGTTCTCATTCTCTTTTCTTGCCTGTGATATAATCTCTTAACATAGTTGGTTCAAGAATCATGTTAAGTCGATCCAGATCATGTATTTGAGCCTTTTAAAGGCAAAGTATCTTCTCTATTTCCTGAGAACAGACTGTAGCCTAGGTCCCAGCACCAAGTGCCATTAGGCTAGGGAATGTGGGCAGTTGCATCCCGTCCATTCTTGTCGCTGGACAGTGGGCCACAGAGGGCTTGTCTCAGGAAGTGTCATCACTATGTGGTCACTTTACTTTTTTAAATTTAACTAGAATATATTTGGTTAAGGTAAAAAGGTTACTTTAGAAATATATTATTCAGGCATCACAACACTGCTTTTTAGGGATTAAAAATGTCTAAATAGTCTGTAATTTCAGGGTGTCTACAATCCACATAGAATTAGCTGGATATAAAAATGACAACATGCAATGTTTTCCCTTGTCTTTGGTTTTTGTTTAAAAAAAAAAAGTTATCGGGGCGCCTGGGTGGCACAGCGGTTAAGTGTCTGCCTTCAGCTCAGGGCGTGATCCCGGCGTTATGGGATCGAGCCCCACATCAGGCTCTTCCGCTATGAGCCTGCTTCTTCCTCTCCCACTCCCCCTGCTTGTGTTCCCTCTCTCACTGGCTGTCTCTATCTCTGTCAAATAAATAAATAAAATCTTTAAAAAAAAAAAAAGTTATCTTCCACCTTACATGTGCTTTTCTTTGTTTAGAGAGAAAAAGAAAGTAGGATTATTGGAAAAATATTCCATAACTCTTTCTGAAGGAGAAAATACTTTTGAAACAATTTGAAAAAATCTTTAGAAACAGTGCACTTACAAGTTATGAAGCGAAGTTTCCTTAGACGGTGTCAGGTTTGCGGGGCAGCATAGAATAGTGAATCAGAGTACAATCCCAGAGTTAGACTCAATTCTTTGGGTTTCAGTATTCCCCACCTGTTAAAAGTGGTATGTACATCATAAATAAAAAATTAAATAGGAGAACACAGGTAAAGAACTTAGAGCAGTGACTGGCAAGTCAGTGCCCATTTACCTATTAACCGATGTCTGCGGCAATAGACGTAGGTACACTGTTACAACCTTAAGACTGACTTAAAATAAAGCTGATAGAATTAGAATTAGTAATACTAATATAATTTACTTATTAGTATATATCAAAGCTCATCATCTAAATCCTAACTTCCACTCTCACGGGTAGACCATAAATTAGTTTCTTTAATGAATTTACATTATCAACTCACCTACAAAGTAGGCATGGGAGAAAAAACAGAAGCTCTATTGGACTCTTGAGTATAGCTTCCATACATTTAAGAACACTTTTGGAAATTATAAGCATTGGTTTTTAAGCCATTTTGGCAGTTGATGCCATAGCAATTATTTCTAGAAGACTAAAAGAAGATCTGCACTAAGTTCTGAAAATCAACTACCTGGAAATACCTGACCTTTGAAAACTAGTGCTCAGATTACCAAGGACCATCATGTAAATGGCTGGGTGCCAGAGAGTTAACTGCTGCTGCTGCTTCCTTCCATGAGGCCTTTCTCTTCCCTAGTTCAGCCATCATGAACACCACACTGACCTATGGTGAAGTCACTGGTTGGCCAAAAGGCACCTAGGTGAGCCTCTTCCTTCTCCTATCCCATCTTCCATTTCTGTCAGGAGGTTAATTATGTTTACACTTTGACTTCTGATAACCAGTCATTCCCACCTCCAATGAATTATTTTTTTGTCCTACACATGCATCTTTCTTAATTTCTTTCTTTTTACCAGATTTTACTACTTATCTGCTTTGTCACCTTGCTATTTATGGGATTGAAGCAAAAAATCTTGAATACATCTCTCCAGACTTCCTAGAGCTATTTCTAATGAAAATACCTGACAATGCACCTAGGCCAGCAGTCTTGAAAGTACTCCAAAGTACCTTCCAGATTCTCTACCAAAGTTCAGCTCCTACAACTATATTTGCTTTTTTTAAGCACTGACAGTCAAGACAATTTTAAAACGTTTAACCTGGCTTGTTGTTATTCTGATTTTAATATTAATAATTTCCCTACATGTATTTATTGCAAATATATAGGATTTCATCTCTATTGTGGACTCATTGGCCTGAGAAAATACATTCTGAGTTCTTAATAATTGTAACAGTAGTTTTTTAGGCCATAACTTGATAGAAGATTGGCACCTACATATATTTTTTTTTCTTTTTTACTCCAAAGTGTTCGTTTTTTATCATAATGAAGAGCAGTGTTAGGTATTCTTCCATGGTAGGAGTCCTTTTCGTAATCTTTGGAGTATCGTTCTAAGTTTCTTCTCAAGATACATAACTATCAATTGATACTTTGTTTCTATAGTTATTATTTATATTAATTTAAGTGCTATTTCATTAAGAATTTTTACTAGTGCAGAAGATTTGGAGTCTAAGTCTACTTGGAATTATGGTACTTTACAGCTGGATCACTGTTTCATATTCTCAGATGAATTAATTGAAACACAGCAAGCTTAAATGATTTGTGTAAGGTCACATGGTATAGATGGAGACAGTTGTCATTGTGACTTGGATCTGGTGCTCTTTCTAAGCCTTGCAGCTTAATTTTCAACTTGAAGTACAAGTAACAGTATATAATCTGATAATTAACTTCTTTTTCCCTATAAACTTAGGAATTCTGAAAAAGGATGTCCCTAAGAATTGATTCTATACTAAGCAATTATTCTTCCGTTCACCTAAAAGCACTTTTCAAGCACAAGTGTGTATTTTTGTTACTTTGTTGAGGCATTTAAAATTTTAAATTAAAAATTAAGATACGTGAATTTGAAATTTTCCTGTAAATTTGGGCATGATTGTGGCTTCTCATTTTTTTAATCGATTCTTAGCATTATTCACTCTGTATTTTGTTGGGTATACTTTCCCCAAAAGCAGGTAATAACATCTCATACCCTTAAAATAACACACAAAAGAATTACAGTATAGAGTTCCAGAGTGGGTGGAAGGTCTTAGAGATTATGGTGCTGCTTCAAACAGGACTGAAATACCATCAATTACACTCAAATTTTAATCCATAAAATATTAAGTTGGCAAGGCTTACTTTAATTATGATTTTTAAAGCTAAGCAAAGGGTGTGTTATAAAAAGGTACATACAAATTTATTATACCTTTAAAAATCATAATTCAAAATAAGCAGGAAACATATTTTGTTTCCCTCACTTCAGGCTCTTGCTAACTTTTCTCCATGTACGTAAATACTCTGTATTCCTATATTCATTGAATCCTGACAGTCCTTTTAGAATTATTTCCTGATTTCCTACCTTGTTGATTGTACACTAGTTTAAAAATACTGTGCTACAATAGCCAAAAGGTAGAAACAACCCAAATGTCTATTAACAGCTGAATGGATAAACAAAATATGCTATATACATACATACAATAGAATATTATTTAGCTGCAGAAAGGAATGAAATTCTGATACATGATACAGCATACATGGTCTCCAAAACCATTATGCTAAGTGAAAGAAGCCAGTCACTACAGGATAACATTGCCGGATTCCATTTATAGGCGGGACCTAGATAGGCAAACTGATAGAAAGTATAATAGATAGAGGTTACCAAGGACTGGGGGAAGGGAGGAACGGAGAATTGTTTAATTGGTACAGAGTCTCTGCTTGGGATGATGGAAAAGTTCTAGAGACAGACAGTGGTAGTATCTAAACACCACGGTGAATGTACTTCATGCCACCGAATTATACACTTGAAAATGGTTAAGACAGTAAATTTTACACTGAATATATTTTACCACAATAAAAAAATATTATCCTGAGCTAGCCATAAAATAAAATAATAGCACTGTCCTTTGGTATACACCATGAAGGGACCATGCCTCTTGCCATTCCGAGTAGCCCCTTTTATTCTCACACTGGGGTGGAGAAAACACAGCTGTATTTACTTTTCCATCCCCATCTTCTATTTTGAAATACAACCTTTTTTTGCAAATGAGAGCCAAGGTCAAGTGACACAGCTCTCTACTCACCATTTTAGTTTGCCAAACATTGTTTTTCTAGCAGAGTGCTGGGTTAGGTGCAGCAAGTGTGCGTAATGCTACCACTCGTATGCCCTCAGAGTGGAATTTAATTAGCCTACCTTCATAGTTTCTGTACTCCATTTGGTATGATGCATTTCCCTTCACTTTCATCTCTATATGAAAATGTGTAGTTGTGTATTCACTACTATAGTATTTCCAAGTGTGTGGCCTATCCACACATCAAATTCAGATTACAGAGAAGATAAGGTTTTTCCTATCCAATATTTTCCCATTTCTTAAAGATTTTTTGTTTGTTTCCTGAGATTAGAAAGATGTATATATGCAAGGTGAACATGAGGTCCTATTGATAATTGTTTTTGAATTCTGGCTATGGACATGGCAATTCTGTGTACATACTATAAAGTATATATTTATGTCTTCATATAATATAAACTGACAAAATACAAACTTTTCAGTGCAAATTAAGAGCAGCAGAACAGATTAGCTGTCTTCAAACAACCTTAACATGACATAATTGCATTTTTACTGTTTATAATAACATCTAAATGTTTGTTCTTAAAAATACATGTTATACTTAGGTTATGAATTTGTTAAATGTTCATTCCATCAAATCACATGCCCAAAAAACCCCAGCAAGCAGCTATTACTTAATATCTTTAGACTTACTTTTTTATATCCCACTACTATAGTATGCTCTTTATTTCTATTCAATCAATATCATATATGTTATGTCTATTTATCTAATTATATAAAAAGTATAATAAAATATTTGTTTTCTTACAATCTTTAAAAATAGAAAGTATTCCATTTCCTTATTGTCTGTGCAGGCAGTTGAAGTGATTTACTGTTTTACAAAATGAAAATCCTTCATTGGAGTGAAATTAATATTTAGTGTGCTGAGATGTACAAGATCATTTTTCATTGTTTTTCTTTTGAAATTATCTGGAAAAAACATGACCTTGTTGCATTGCGTTCTAAAGGAGTTGAATAGATATTTAAAATAAATAAAGCTATATAAATGGGAAGTAGAATCCAGTGCGACTAATAAGGGATATCAAATTCATCAGACCTGTGGTATACATAATAATAAGCTTAAAGAATTCATGTACAGAAGGCTAAGCCATTGTGTAGCCGTGGCTGTGATCAGATGCTATCGTTTTTAAGTTATTACATATTATATCCAGCTTACCATATTAACCAAGTAACAAGATGCTTAGTTGCACCGATCCTTTGAACTCTATTTCTGTAGTGGCACAATCTATACTTTTGGACCTTCATTCTCTACTCCAGATGACACTTGTCCATAGAGAAATTGCTAAGTCCATAAAACAAACAAACCAAACCCAGACAAGTTAAATTATTTCCCTTGACGATGGTCTTTACATTGAAGGGGGAGCATTGGATTGTAAATCAGGAGACCCAGACTACACATGTCTGCCAATTAGTAGTGATGTGACTGTAGATAGTCATTAAACTTTGAGCCTCAGAAGATGAGAACTGAAACAGTAGCTTCCCTATCAAATTTAACAGGTTGTGAGGCTCAAATGAAACAAAGTATGTGAAACTACTTCAAAAACTGTATAAAGCACTAATGTCATTTTCCTAAGCTTGTGATTAAAACTTTTCTTACCCCACCAATTTAACTGAATTAGGAAATTGATAAAATCATGCCAGTAAATTGTTTCATAAATTTTGTTTGTTACAGTTTTAATTCTGAGATCATTTAACATCTGCACGACTCTGTTTTTGTTTGTTTGGTGTGGCTAATATGCCTCTCATTTTGGTATAAATGGAAGACGTGTGGGAAGTAGAAATTGGTGGTGTCATAATGTCCTAATAAAGGGCACTCCTTTTCCTCATCTGCATCCTGGACCAATGGAGAAATAAGACTAAAGAGCCAGCAGACAGAAAAACAAAATGCCCCCCTTTTGACTAATAACAGCCTAGGCTGAAGGAGGCAGCTTCATGTAGTAGCAGAAATGCACTTGCACGCTCCCAGTAACCCATATGTAGACCTGTGGGGAAAGTTTAAGTCAGCACAACAGACATTCTTAACTCTGGTAACTTGTCTCCCCCGGTCCAAGTAGAGAGCAAGAAAGAGACTTTCTCCAGGCTTCAGGACCTTGGACGGTTTAGTGTCCTTCATCTAGAAACATGGACCCTTGGCCATCGTCCACCAACTGGTAGCTCAGTCTGCTTCCTTGGGGAGGACTAGGGGGTATGGCAGACAGCCAAGGTGCCTAGAGAAAAATCCCTTTTTATGGAAACCAGAAGAGAAAGAGAGAGGTTTTCTCTATAACAGAGGTGAACAGAAATTAAATAAGTGGAATTTACCTACCCATCCCCTCTCCTATTTAGCTCTCATCTCTGAGGCTTTCCTCCCCTTAGAGTGCTTACGTAGTCCTGCCACCCTGTTGCTGGTCCTGTTCCCCACACCGCTGCCCCAAGGCATAGGCTCCACTGCAGCCCCTTTAGACTATACCAGAAAAACTGGTTCCTGGGAGAGGAGAGCTGCGTAAGGCAGGTTGATGCTATAGACTGAATGTGTTCCCCCGAAATTCATATGTTGAAGCCTGATCCCCAATGTGAGGGTATTAGGAGGTGGGGCTTTTGAGGGGTGATTAGGTCATGAGGGTGGAGCCCTCATGGATGAGATTTGTGCCCTCGGAAAAGAGGTCCCAGAGAAAGCCCTGGCCGCCTCTGCCATGTGATGTTTTAGGGAAAAGAGGGCTGTCTACGAACCAGGAGCAGGCCCTCAGCAGACACGGAATCTGCCAACACCTTGATCTTGGACTTTTCAGCCTTCAGGACTGTGAGAAATATTTTGTTGTTTTTAAGCCCACCCAGTCTATAATATTTTGTTACAGCAGCCAGAACAGACTAAGACGGTTGATTGGGGCGAATTTGGAGTTGATGAGGTTAGCTTCTCCTCTCTCTCTGTGAAAGGTGGATCTATGATTTAAAGAAAAAAAAAAAAGTTGCCACAGTCTCGTCTACATTGTACAGAACCTTATTGAACTTCTGTTTGGAGACACATTTGTGAAGTTCATTTGGCAAGTCAAGAACAATCCATCTCATTCTTTAGGAAACTAACTAGTTTTAAGTTCTATCTGTAATTAATACCATCCATGGTTCACCATGTAGGTGATAATGCAGTGGGTAAAATCTTGTTAGAAAAGAAAAACAGGTGTGGAAATCCAGCTTGACATAATAATTCCTGGCTTATTCTGAATAAATCTGAATGTAAAGTTCATAAGGAAACTGAAATTAGTCATTCAGTAAACATGTAGTGATCACCTATTATGAGTGGCATTGCTCCGATTGCCAGGGAAATGGAGATGAAAGCTATTGTCCCTGGCTTTGAGCGGCCCACGGTTTTATGAGAGTGACCGAGAATTCTAGTCCAGTATGATTTGTGCGGTGAGAGAGGTATGCACATACTGTTATGGGAATACACAGTAGGCACTTGGCCCAGGTTTGAGGAGTTACTTGGGGAGTTCTTTCTGAAAGAATCCTGGAGTGCATCCTGAAGGGCAAATTGAAATAGGCAAGATGAAGGAAGAAGGGGAAGAGAGAAAGATGTCCTCATTAAGGCAGAAGTAATCAAATGAGCCAAAGTTCAGAGCTAAAGGGAGAGCTTGGCATGTTTGTTTGGATAATGGTGAATAGCTTGGTATGGATGAAGACGTTAGGGAATAGTAATAAAAGAAATCAGAGGGGTAAGCAAGGCCAGATCATACCTTCTGTGCTACAACATGGGGTGTGTGTTTTTGTGCAAAGGCATTGAGAAGCATTAAGCAAGGAAGAGCATGTGTTAGATACGACCAGCGAGAGGGAAAATGTAGTATAGGGGGAGTAAGGCCCTATGCAGGACACTCGTGCAGCATTCATGACACAAGGCTGTAGTGGCTTGCATT
Source organism: Ursus maritimus (assembly GCF_017311325.1). Lineage (NCBI taxonomy): Eukaryota > Metazoa > Chordata > Mammalia > Carnivora > Ursidae > Ursus > Ursus maritimus. The sequence goes on along the minus strand of NW_024425563.1, from coordinate 64,397,590 downwards.
AAGAGAACTGATAGTGGGATTGATGAGAAATGATGAAACTTGGGGAGACATTAAAAACCTCAATCAGTAGGATTCAAGCATTTACTGGATGGAGGAAGTGACCGGGAGAGAGAAATCAAAGATAATTCAGGCTTCTGTGTTTGGCAATCATTATATAAAAAATATACAAAAAAAGAGCATTGCGTTGTCTAGAGCTGGGCAGCACTTTGAGAGTCAGGTTCAGAACATACGGAGTTTAATATTCCAAAAGGAAAGAAAAGGTATAATAGGAGTTGAACATGTGGGTCAGGAGCCCTAAGTAGAAGTGTGGGTTCAAGATGGGTGTGGCAGTGTGTGTGTGTGTGTGTGTGTGTGTACGCACTCGCATGCGGGTACACACATGCATGCATCTCCGTATTTACCTACTTTCGGGGAGTGGAGTGACAGGGAAGTAGGAACCATGGATATGGATAAGCTCCTCCAAGGAAGTGTGTTGAGGAAAAATAAAGGAACAGAAGTGAAACCCTGGAGAATATCATTTCAGAAATAGACAAAAGAAAAATCAGCTAGACAGACAGAGGCAACACTAAGAAGTGGCACAGAAGCCAGAAAATAAAAACTCAAAGGGTCACCAGTCTTAAGTGCTACAAAGGAGTCATATAAGGTTAGCAATTCAGAACGTCTTCTCAGTTTAGCACAGTGTGATTGTTAGTAACCTTGGACAAAGCAGTGTCGGCACAGGGGCAGAGATAGAAGGCAGATTGCAGTGGGTGAGGAGTGAAACAGACAGCGAGTGTCAACAATCATCTCGGCCTGGTTGTGAAAAAAAGGAGAAAGATAGTGTGGGCGTTCAGTGGGTAAGACGCCAGTGGGTGTGAAAGACGTCAGCAGAATTTTCTGTAAATGGTGAATTAACTTTATAAGAGATCAGTAGTTGGGAGCCACGTCCTAATGGATGAAGCCACGTCCTTGAAGAGTAGAGACGGGATGGATGTGGAGTGCCAGGGAGAGATTTGCTTTGGGTAGGAAGAGGGCAACTTGCCTGTGGTGGCAGGAGGGAAGCGTGGAGGGGTACAGATGCAGAGAATTCTTTTGGGCACGGTAAGTAGAAGAGATCCTTGCCTGATGATTCCTGTTTCCTCTGCAGAGTGGGATGCTAGCCCACCGGCTGGCAGCGAGGAGCCAGGTGGTGATGTAGGGCGAGAGGAGAGCAGGGGTGAAACGTGTGCTGGCAAGAATGAGGGGGAAGGCCTACAGGAAAATAACAAGATTCCTGGATAGCTTAAGGTCAGAGATGACGAACTTCTATAAACTAACTTTTTTAAAAATATTTTTAAAAAATCACAAGAATAGCCTTTTTTATTTCCCAAACCATTATTAAACAGGATCCCATGCTGAACATACTATTTCTTGCTGGTTCCTTTCCTAAAATGCTTCTCTTTCCTCTTTCCACTGCTCCCCCACTCTAGTTGGCTGTACAGAAGATTTTCCGGCTTCAGTGAAGCCACTTTTCCAAGAATGCATGGAACAGATTACAGAAGCAAGTGCCAGCCTGCTTACTTCCCCCTCTTCACTTGCATACGTTCAGCTGGAGTTCTGAAAAGAGGAAGTCAGGAGAACTTTTTTTATTTTTTTATTTTTTATTTTTTTTAAAAGATGGAAGAAGCAGGAAGCACAGGCAGGTGGAAATACTGAGGGGGGGGGAAAGAAAAGGGAACAAATACTGAAAAAAAAAAAATCATGAGCCAAGTTGTAAGTTGAAATGATGTCAGAAATCAGAAAGGAAAGGGAGCAAAGAAAATACCTACTTTCTAACCTGGCCTCTGAGTTTGCTACTTAAATACACGGCGTCCTCAGACTGGGAGGCCAGGCCATATGGGAAACAGGCATGCAGTGAATTCAGCTTTCTCTCCCGCCTAATTTATGTGTATCGGTGGTCAGGTGTTCCGGGCTTTTGTTTGTTTCTTCGGCCTAACCCGTCGATGTAAAAAATCAAGTCTGGGGTGCCTAGAATATCTCAGAAATAAGGGGACCGATTCAAGCGCCACAAGTGAGCACTTGTGTGTGCAGGTGTTATGTTCTGCAGACGGAGGATTTGCAGAACAGCAGCAAACGGTCGCTAGCTTTGCCAAGTAATTTCTCCCTAGTGAAAGGAGACTATTGCTTAGGACTTACCTAGGTATACGACACCAGTCCCCTGGCTTTTATCAGCTAGCCAGACATTTATTAGCAACTAGCCTCTTAGAAAAAATAAATAAATAAGGAGCCTGAGTACTGCCTTAACTGTGCTGTTGCTTCTCTCACCTTCTAACCTCTTGTCCCCTGATGCTTCTGACTCAGATTTGCCCCCCAACCCACCCCCATCAAGAAGCTGATGTAATGCAAGCAGATACCAGCTGAAGCCAGAATAGAATGGATAGTTATCTGGGGAGATAAAGTGACAGGGTTGCTTGTTCAGGCTATTGTTCAAAGGAACATGTCTTTTATTTATAGATGTTAGAATTTAAAGGCATAGACAGCCAGAGCTTGACATTACCTCTTCTTACTGTAACTCGCTTCCTAGAAATACGCTTTAGCACATAGCTACCTCCTTTGCATGTAAATTGAATGTGTTAGATGTGTGTTTTATACCTGGCTTCATATTCTTCTAATAGGTTCTGTGGCTGTTTTGGTTAAGGTTGGTTTCTAAATTTTAATGCTTCAATATTTTGCTTTTATAGGACACTGTTTTATCTCTGCTTATCTGAGGCACGGGTTGCCTTAAAAAGCAGGAGGTTTAAAAAGATGCCAAATATAGATGATGTTCGTATTAATAAAATATTCATACTTTGGTCGGGTATGGCTAAGTAGATGAAGTCTCCAAATTGTTAGCGGGTTTGCAAAATTGGCACCCCTTAATAGATTTCATGGTGGTTTGGGGGGCGTCTGTGCCAGGAAAAATGTAGTCTGTTCTTAAACCTGCATTTCCTTGCTTTCAAATACCCAGGAGTGAGGTTCACAGGATGCCACTAACCTTCTGTTGCTCCAGGGAAGTGACTTCATTTTTCTAAGCCTTTACTGAAAAGTGTTATGTGCCTTGTATTCTTGGACTGTGTTTTTTTCTGAAGCTCTAAGATTTTACAGATTGAACCTCATGAATCTTTACAGCCTCTCTGCAAGAAAGGGAGGAATAGTGCCTATAAACCTTTTTGATTATTTGAAACAAAGATAATAGCATGTGAGGAATACAAGATAAACTTGGCCAGCCCATTTTTTAACAGGTTAACTGATGAACAAGAAATAATTTTTATACAAACATAAAAATAGCTAATTAACTGTAAACTTTGTTTGTTGTAATGATATAGAGAAGGAAATTTATCTTCTCCCCAAGATAAAAAAATTCTGACACGGCATACTCCTATTTAAACCATGTAAGGACAAACATGAATTTGAAAAAGAAGTATTAAAGCTAGATTATAAGAAGGAACTTATACTCAAGAACATTGTCATAGCAGCCCTTCTGCGAACAGGATTAATCACAAAAAATAACGAATATGCTTTATGAACGTAATATTTGAAGTAATTTTTAAAAATTTGGCTATTAACCATAAGGTTAATTGATTCTTTTCTTCTTGCTCCATTGTGGTTAACATACTCATTCTTCTCTTTAAAGACCCATTTTATTATGCAAATGAAAAAATTGAAAGACTGTGTGTGTAAGAGAGAGGGCTGCTTTTTGCCAGGGAACTCATGCACCTGTTTCAGCCCCTCAGCCCCCACCTCTGCTTCCACTGGCTGCCAAGCTAGACTTCGCGATCAGAGAGGCGGGTGTGGGGTCCTTGAATTTTGACTCACATTTTCTTTGTGACTTACTCTTGTTTTGCCTTATAATTTCTCCCCTTCCAGCTCTCAGCATGCCAGCAGCAGCTGCATCGTGGCACTCACCCTGCTGCCAAGAGGGCACGCAGCCTCCTTGGAGACTGTAGTGTCGCACTCGAGCCAACTGTTAAGAGATAGATGTTGGAGGAATACATACAGCACAGCTGAAATTCAGAGCCTTCTAGGAGGCATTTGGTGGAACACTTTGTCCATGCTATTTTTAAGTTAATTTTTGGAAACTTTTTAGTTTGGACAGTTTTCAAACATGTACAAAAGTAGAAAGCCTACCGTAGCACATTCCCCTATACCTTCCACCTCTCCATTTCAACAATGATCAACTTATGGACAATCTTGTTTCACTGACCCCGGTGTTTCCCTGTGCTTTATCCAGACTACTGATATATTCATTTCCAGGGATAAGTATTTCATAAATTACAGTTACTTTTCTGTCTTTCCTCAGTCACCTTAATGATTTTTTCAGTCCTTTCTTCCTAATGGTAAAAGATATTGGAGTCTTTTTTCCTTCTAAATTAAGCCAAGATATGCTGTGTTGGCACCTGTCATATTTCGTAATACCATCCCCTAAATTTTCAGTGCTTGGTTCATTCAGTTGCCCGCTCTATCCAAAGCTGAGGTGTGCGGGGTCTTTGAATGTGGAGCATTAAAGGTCACCAGGTTTGATTCTCAGTGTTACCACCGACTGGCTGTGTAACCTGGGACAACTTCCTTCACCTTTGTGTGCTTCTGTGCCCTCTTGTTTTAACATAGGACTAATAATGGCACACACCCCACAAAGCTGTGGTAGGACTTCAGTGAGTACATTTAAACAGCTCAGATGGAGACTGGCACAAAGGAAGTGCCCAGTATGTGCCTGTTGCTGCCATCCTCCTCTTCTCCTCATGATTATTTTCTTTGTCCTTCATCACTCATTTTATAGACTAGACAAGTGAGGCCCAGGAGGGTGAAGTATACAGCAGTTTTATCGGGAGAACTTGAACATGTCTCAATTCCTTTGTTACCCAAGATGCAGTCTGCCAGAGAGTTAAACCTTAGAAGTTGGGTGTTCAGAAAGTAAAGTGGTATGGATAATATACCTTCTCATTAGTGGAGAAGGTGAGATTTCAAGAATGCTTTTGTTTAAGAAAGGAGATGAGTTGGTTAATGAAACTGGAGAACATTCTGTACACAAGAAAGAGAAGAAAGTTGAAGCACGGGATGCTATGAATGGATAGCTCTAGGGAACATTTATGTGTGAGATGGAGAGAGAAGGCAAGATCTAAGAGAGGAGGGTAAGGTAAGATTATTTGAACCGTCGGTGAATGTCAGAAACAAAAGAGGGGTGCCTGGGTGGCTCAGTTAGGCATTCGACTCTTGATACTGGCTCAGGTCATGATCTCAGGGACATGAAATCGAGCCCCGCGTGGAGCCCTGCATCAGGCTCTGCACTCAGCACAGAGTCTGCTTGGGATTCTCTCTCTCCCTCTTCTCCTATCCCCCCCCACCCTGCTTGTACACTTTCTCGCTCTCTCTCAAATAAATAAAATCTTAAAGTTTAGGATTCACCCATCTCTCTTTATCTAAAGCCAAGTGGCAATGGCCAAAGTTTTAATTTATTCACTCACTTTGAGGTGTGCTCAGCATTATGCTACTTACTTATGAATATCATTTCATTAATCCTCATAGCAATCCTGTGAAATAGGTATATTATTGATCTCATAATACAGCCAAGGAAACTGACACATGGAAGAGTTAAATAACTTGCCCCCAGACAATAAGCAGGAGACCTTGGATTTGCACCCAAGCCGTGTGGCTCTAGAATCTGTGCCCTAAACACTCCATGTGCTGCTCCAAGGTAACCAAAGGCTCGGGGCATAGATCATCTTGCAGAAAGCAGCGACAGATAGGTGATATCCTCTAAAGAGGCTGGAATTGTGGCAGCATTGCTCACTGATACCTGTGCTCTCATCTGACCCAGGGATCCTTAGTATTTAAGTCTCACTCGGGTTTCAGGAGGCAGGCTCTGTCCGCTGCATACATGGACCTTTCTAATAAGCTTTTCATGGCAGGGTGTGGTTACATCGCTCTAGTTGCAGTCCTAAGACAGTACTCTGGTGTTTTCACATGCAGTTAAGATAACTGTTGCTAGGGATGTGTTTGGTTAATTCAAAGTCATTTACTAAACAAATATTTCTTGAGGGCCTCTGTTCTAGGTGTTGGGGATGCCTTGTGAAGAGAGCAGTTCCTCTCCTACAGAATCTCCATGGAGTTTTCCTTTCTAGAGCTTCTCATTAGCATGACAACAGCTGACAACAGCAAAAGAAAAATCAAGAGAAACCTCTCTTGACCCCACATCCCTTTCCAGCTACTGGCCCCTATATCTTTTTCCCATCTGTAGTACCATGTCTAGAAATGTTGTCTGTTCTCATATTTGTCTTTACTTGCCTTCCTCCCATCATCTTTTTAAGATTTATTTATTTATTTTAGAGAGAGTGCATGTGCAAGCAGGGTGAGGGGCAGAGGAACAGGGAGAGAGAGAAGCAGCCTCTCCACTCAGTGTGAAGCCTGACGCGGGACTCGATCCCACGACCCTGAGATCATGACTTGAACCCACACAGAGTTGGATGACCAACTGACCCAGGCGCCCCACCTCCTATCACCTTTTAGACACAGCACCAAGCAGACTTTCTCCTCGAGATCTCCCCCAGCTCCAGACTCCTATCAGATCCCCCTACCTAGTAACAGCTCCACTTGGATATCTCCAAGTCACTTGGAACGTCCAAAACAGCTCCTTGTCCTCTTGCCACACCTGCTCCCCTCTGACACTCTTTTCCCATCCCTGTAAATGGAGAATGGAGGCTCCATCCTTATTGCTCAAGCCACAAACTTTGACTCCGCTCTTGCTCTTGCACCCCACATCCATTCCATCAGCAAATCCTGTTGGCTTTCTCCTTCGACTATCCACAATCCAACCATTCTGTCTCACCCTTAGTAGCACCACCTAATAGTCCACAGTCATTTCTCATTCCCAGCTGGTCTTCCTGCTTCCTTCCCTGGGCACAGTAACCCCCCACTGGCTATAGTCAACACAGCAATCAAAGAGATGCTTTTGACATCAGTAAGAATTTATCTCCTCTACAACAATATGTTCTTCAAAAAAAATTTTAAAGCTCCCATGCAACAACATGGATGAATCTCATACATAAAATGTTACGTGATAGAAGCCAGAAACAAAAGTTCATGCTGTATTATGACTTCATTTAAAATGCAGGTAAAACCAATCTGTGCTGTTAGAAATCAGGATGGCGACTGAGGGGCAAGGAGTTGACTAAAAGAGCACCCGGTGGGCCTCTCGGGGCAGGTCCCTTCTGTTTCTTGATCTGGGTGCTGGTTGCTCACAGGTGTTTGCTTGGTTAAAGTTTAGGAGGCTGTACACTTATGTACCCTTTTCTGTATGCATTTTCCATTTCAATAACAAGTTTTACAAAATTTCTATTTCTTCCACAGAAAATCATTCTCCTCTAGACTTAGAAGGAATTTATCAGCACTTATAATTATTATAATGTGAACCCCATGCAGGCAAGAATCTTTTCATCCATCCAACAAAGAGTTATTGAGCACTGGGCACTGAGGGGATACAGCAGTGAACATGGGAAGTGAAACTCCCTTAAGCTTCCAAGGGGTGATATCAGAATAACTTATATATCATATAACAAGTTGCTGAGGGCTATGAAGCGAGGGCTTCAGGAGAGGCTATCTCCTGAAAGCAGGAGAGGGAGATGGAGTTCTGGAGTGCGAGAGGTGAAGGATACAGTTTAAAGAAGGTGGTCAGGAAATCCCTCCTTGAGAAGGATGTGACAGAAGGAGGCCGGCTCTGTCTGGGAGAAGAACCCCCTGGGCACAGGGACTGGAGAGGAAAGGCCCAAGGCAGACGCAGGCTGGGTGAGCACGAGCACGAGCACCAGCCGGAGGCAGTGGGACTTCAGGGGAGGGAGCCAGGACAGACTAGCTGGGGGTACTGTCAGAGAGGTACCCTGAGGCCAGATCAGGAAAGGCCCCCTAGGCCTCTGTAAAGACTTTTATTCTGCATGAGACTGCGTTGAGGGGGTGGGGGAGTCAAGTTTTGCCTAACCTGCTTTGAGGTGGGTTTCAGCTGCTTGGAGCAGCAGGTCATTAGTTCTCATTTTTGTAAATACACTTCAATTTTTTTATCCATTCTCCTGTTGATGGATCCTCAGGTCGTTTCCAGTCTGGGGCTTGCATAGAGTACTATGAACACCCCGGTGCACATCTTTTGGTAAAGTACTATATGCAAGGTATACCAGTCTTAAAGAAATTGAACGAGATACATCATCTTATTTGAATACCTTGGGTAATACCACATGCTAATTCCAGTGAAAGTCCGGCAATCAGTCAATACTTATGGTTCACATTCAGGGTAAATGTTCAAGTATGTATTAGGGCGTACAAGGTGCAGGATCCATGCATATGTACAAAGTATGCAAGGTAAGTTATGCAAGCTGGAGAATACAAAGAAATGTCAAATCGATTTCTTGCCCTCAAGTACCCTCGAGTCTAGTTGGGGATAAGACATAAGCATATGGAACAGCCACTAGCAAGGACATAAACAGGAAATGCCAAATGGTAGCCTAGGCAATTTGCCCCATATTCCTCTCTGAAGCAGGCAAGGTCACTTTGGACTGTGTTGATATAAGATTTCACAGGGAAGCTGGGAATTCTGCAGAGCTTGAAAGCATACATCAGATTTGTGGCCAGCCTTTGTAGGCACTGTCTGGGCTAGGGAAATAGCAAAAATGCCAATTTGTATTTGAGGGGGCCATGGGTGGTCCATCTGCGTAAGAGTAGGGTTTAAGATTCATTTCAAAGCCTAGAGATTCAGATGCATGTATTTCGCAAGTAAAGTAAATAACAGCATTCTAATCTGGGAATATTTCTGTATTCCACATTTCTCAATCATTTTGCTGCATTAACGCCACATTTACCATTACTAAACCTCGAAGTCCACAAGGTCTAAATGACTTAAATATATATGTATTTTTAGACTGACAAAGAAAACTCATCCAGTGTGACTGTAGCAGGCCCCGAGATGGAAAATAAGGCAGGCCAGACTTTGGAAAACAACTCATTAATGGCCGAACTCCTGAGCGACGTACCCTTCACCTTGGCCCCACACGTGCTGGCCGTGCAGGGCACCATCAGTGACCTTCCAGACCACTTACTCTCCTATGATGTCAGCGAAAATTTATCACGATTTTGGTACGATTTCACTCTTGAAAATTCAGTGCTCTGTGACTTGTAATCTTTACGTCTGTTGGCACCGTAACAGCTTTAAACAAAAGTGTGCCTATTTTATTTAACCTGTTTGATGTTCTTTGCCATTTCACTGCTTAAAGAAGCACAGAAAGGCAAGGATCCTAAAGCAAAGAAAACAACAGTATGTTCGTTACTCTATTTTTTTTAGAATAAAGTATATTTGTATCAAAGTTGGACTTAAGTTCTGCTTCCTTTCCCCCAGATAATAAATATAAAAATTAGGCTATCAAAGTTTTATGAAAGGGGCAGATTCCTTCGACCGGTCTCAAAATGTAACACCTCAAGCTTACCTTAGCAGAACTGTGAGAAAGAGCTGTGGCACTTTTCTTAGTTACCACAGCTCCGAGGTCTGTGCTGAGAATGAGTGTGATTTCTCTTCCTCGGGTTTGGAGGAAGCTTGAATTAATGTTATTCCCTTTCTTCTTCCACAATGTTGATGAATGAATTCGGGGAGCTTAATTTCTTCAGTCCCCATTTCGACGCCGAGGCGGAAATGTCAAACTTTTCCTACAAGGCAGTGGTGGTTCGCTGACCCACGAATGCTGTACCTGCTGTGCGTGCTGTTTCTTTTGGGTGCTGCGTGGGACGCGCTGCAGTTTCCTCAAAGCCAGGGTAGCCCTTCCCAGCCTGAATGGTTCCCGCATGCCTGCCTTTGTTTTCTGCCTCCCTGTGCCCTCACCGGCTTTCCAGAGAACTTCCCCTGCTCCTGCTTCGGTTGGCTCCCCTTACCCCTTACCACATATGTTCCCAGTTTATGAAGAGATCCGCGTTTCCTTTCAACCTCTCTGCCTCCTGAAGAAAAACATCTCATGATGATACATATTATTGCTGATCACACCCTTATTTAGAAATTTGTTGGCCACAATACAGATGGAAATGTTTTGCTGCTAGAAAAGCTGAAATCGACTCATTTCCAATTAGAGTGTAGGCAAAACACCTAACTATGACTTTTAGTTCTTGGCTATCCATTATTTATTCCAATGAAAGCAGCAAAGAACTGCCATTGGTCAATAAACTGTAAAGGGAAGCAGCACATTGTGATAGAGTATTTTCCATGGCATGGAAAATTTAAGTCACATCTGTTTTGATTAGGAGCAATACAATTTATTGATTCTGTGCCAAGTTTTAAGTATATTTTTCACAAAGATAGAGTGCCATAGCAAAGCTAAACACTGTGCATAAAGGTACGTGAATCATTCAAGTTTTACTGTGTTGTGCATGTTTAATAAATGTAGCATTGTCTTGATAAAAATGCCATATTTAAAAATTAAATGAACATTTCTATTGACAAAAATGTTTCATTTACAAATAATGTTCCTACATGAGGTGAATGATTGATTACATTAAATCTTTACAGTTTTCATAAAACATCAGTCTAGAAAATGTGACCTATTACTAACACAAATGTGAACATTTTATAACTTTAAGCAGTTTTTGTGAAAACATCCTTTTTAACATTCATGTTAATGTACCTTGAAGCTAAATGTTATGTCATCAATTTGTCTATTAAATTTTGTCTAAAATGCATTTCATTTATATTTATGTCTACCATGTTATAAATATGCTTGTATTTTCATTTGTCTAAAATAATTGTTATATTTAAATAAATGTGAATTAAAATAAACCGATATTTTGATTATTTTCAAATCCAGAAAAAAAATAGTTTTCTTTACATTCGTATTTGAAGGCAAGTTATTAGTTCTTTGTTAGGCAAATATTTAAGTATATAGTTTGTGCAGTGCCGCAAAAATTTGAAATTTCCACTTATATGTAAATTTTAGGGAATAACATATGAAAATAATAGTAAGATCACTTGTCCTGCCTTAATGAGACTGGAGAGATTTGGAAGAAATCACATGAATATCTAGCTCTAGATAGATCCCCATCATTACAAAATTTAGTAAGGGCTAGTGGTCACGACCTTCTTTTAACAAAACCTTTTTGGTTTTCTTAATCCTGTATATAAATCAATATTATTATTTTAAAACTGGAAGAAACATTAGAAATCAACCAGCCAACTTCATTTACCCAAGAGAAACTTGAAGCCTAGAGAAGTCCAATGACCTAACTCACCTGGTTAGTGATAAACACTGAAATTAATAGTGTCCATAATTATAAAGTATAACAAAGCTGTATGCTCTGGTGGAAAGAGTTCAGGCATTTGAGGCAGCCAGACAGAGTTTGTAATGGCTCCCTCGCTTACAAGCTGTGGACTTTGCTCAGTTCCCTACCTTCTGGTGTTCTTAGTTCCTGCACTTGTTAAATAGTAAAAGTATGCACCTTGCAGAGTTGTGTTAAGTTTTAGATGGTGTTTGGCAGATGCTTGGCAGCATAAAGCTTGACACACCATAGGTGTTCTGAGAAAGGGAGCCACTATAATTCTCATTACTTACCACACATGCACCCTAGTCTAACAAAATGCAAAATACGTATTAACTGAATTGAACATATTAAAGAGACACATAAAAAATAGCAACCTACGTTTATTGTTGGTCTCTCCTGCCCCATTATTTTTTTCCATAGTAAATATCTAACTATAAAAAAATTTCTCAAATATGTTGGTTGACTCTGCAATTCCTTAGTTAAGAATTCCCTTACAGAGCACTTTCTTTTCTCTTACTCTCAAGCATCATGGCCATTTTCCTTAATAGACGTTATCATTGGAAAAAGTACAGTAGATAGATGTACAAGTGCTTATACTGAATCTTATTTTTAGCCCCGAAATACATTCAGGAAGTTGCATGTATTTTTTTTTTCCCAGCTTTTTTTAATGGCATTTGCATCTTTTCCTAAAAGCAGAATTAGGTAATTCTGACCAACTTATTATGGTTAAATTTTGATTGAACTTTTAAAACTGTACTATTAAGTATTAACAAAAGCACATTTCTTATTAACAGTTCTGGAAATCTGTAATAGTTTAAACATTCAGTGACACCACCAACACTTTTTGCCCCTTTTCAAAGTAAAATGATAAATTGGAAACAATATGAAAGAAATCTTTTCTCATATTCCCAGAATCCTGTCTTATAATTCTAAAGGACAGATACGGAGTAGCAAAGAAATAATCTCATCATATTCTAAAACAGTGGTACATCAGACCTTACTCCCTTCCTATCATAACAAATGATCAATAAATAAACACTGCCCTCAGTTATCTAGCAAGGAATGTTACTTTCAGAGGAAATAGATTATCTTATTAATATGTCAGTAGTAACATTCACATGAAATACAAGTATATTGGATAGGTGGCTGAAGGATGTTACATCTTTTAAAGCCATTGAGAAATAAGGGTTTGTGGACGTTATCTTTTGAGCATCTGTGTCATTCCACTAAGGGCATGACCTAAATATTATTGAAAAATCTGAAACTCTCAAAATAAGGCTGACTCCACTGATACTACATTGGCCTGAAAGATGAAGCATTCTTATGTGTCAGGAAAATGACTCTTTATGCCATATGGTTTGGTGCAGCCGCGTGGGTGAAAAAGAGAAAGATGGGGTGATTGATGTGTAGGAGCTCTGTTACAGTCAATAAAGCAGTATGTTAAGCATCGTTAAATAAACTTTTTATGTTAGGGTAGCTTCAGATTTATAGAAAAGTTACAAAAATAGCACAGCGTTCTGATATACCTCCCACTTAGTGTCCCCGATTGTGAACATCTTACATTACTACAATGCACTTGCCACAACTAATGAACCAGCTTTGGTACATTACTATTACGTCCACACTCTATTCTGATTTCATGGTTTTCCTGTCATGTTCCTTCTTCCCTTCTAGCATCCCATCCAGTAGAACACATTACATTTAGTCATCGTGTCTCCTTAGGCTGCTTTTGGCTCTGACAGTTTCTTGCTTTTGATGACCAGGGCATTTTTGTGGAGTACTGGTCGGGTATTTTGTAGAATGCTCTTCAACTGGGGTTCATCTAATGTTTTCACATGGCTAGATTATGGTTTTTAGAGGTAGATTACAAAGATGAAGTGTCCTTCAGTGAGATCATATCATACCAAGGGTACATGCTGTCAACATGATACTCCTACTGAAGTTAACCTTTATCACCTGGCCAAGGTAGTGTTTGCCAGATTTCTCCACTGTTAAGTCAATCCCTCCCCCACTTCTATACTCTACTTTTTAGAATGAAGTGATAAATCATAGCCCACATTCAAGCAGCAGGAAACTAAGCTGCACTTCTTAAGAGGCAAGTAGCTACATAAATTATTTGGAATTCTGCCACATAAGAGATATGCCTCTTCTCTCCAATTTATTTATTTATCATTTTCTTATTTATTTTGGGATTCATGAATATTCCCTCTTCTTTTTTGCAAATCTAAGTGGGAGCCAAGAAATATATTTACACCTTTATAAAAGTTAATAAAAGAATTTTGGCACATTTTACATGGTGCACATGAATACCATTTGTTGTTGGATATAATCTATTCTATAATTTCCTCAGACTTCATCTTCCTTTAGCTATATTTCTCCTTAACTTGCCATGACTGTAACCGTATGCACAATAGACTTTCCCTGAGAGCTACGAGTGTTGCATTGTAAGTGGAGCCCTCTTGCATACTTGGCCTTTTCCTACCTCTCATTCCCATAATGATTGCATCTTACACATAATGTCATTCTTCAGCAAGTGGTGTAGAGGCAAGATTATAGTGTGATCATTTTCCTCTCTAAAGAACCAAGATAACTCATGATACACAGAGCTCTTCTCTACAATAGATGACTTTTTTTAGTAATCACAAAAACAAAGTTGCAGCTCCGTAAGTTTCTAAAGAAAGAAATGTTTCATTTTCAACCTTTAAGAAGTAGTTTTAAGAAGCAATATAAGGAAACTCAGTCTTCTTTCGGAGGGGGAGGTGACTAAGAAACTCTTATTTTTACTTCTGATTAACCAGAACTGTGTGCTAAAACATAAAGTCGATCTCCAATTCACTGGGGGGAAAAAATCAAAGCAAAAAGCATCTTATTTTGTCCTTGGAAGAAACCTGAATATAGTTCTTTGTCAAGAACTTGCCCAGTCCCAATTTTAACCCCTACCAAGGAAATAAATTCCTTACAATCAAAGGTAAGGCAAGGGATAATTGCATCCAGAACAACCCATCAGTACGCTAACTCTGAACCAGCTCCACAGACAGCTTTTTAGTTACTACCCAGGCCAGAGAGAGAGAGACAATAGACTGTTTCAGAGGTCAGTTAAGGAGACAGCCTCCCACTTAGGACTGCTGCCAGGGACGTACAATCCAGTGTCTGACATCTGGGTTCTGCAGCTGCCAAGTCTGCCCCTTGTGTGGCCACAGGTGTTGGCTATAACTCTGAGACACGTGGGGAAGAAGGAACAGGGTAATGTCAGTTTCACTGTATGTATGTGTGTCTTTGTGTACAGTTTTAATTTTAATCCTGTTTTTCAAAACTTTATGTAATTTATTTTGTTTCAAAATTAATGTATTTCTGCATAATGGCAAGGAACATTTGGGAGGCTAACAAAGAAGAAGCTTTTGTTCAAGAACAAGGGCAAAACAAAGCCAAGTTCTTACACCTGTAGGGTACACCATACACTACTATGCTGTGTGTGGCGTTCTTAGCTTAGTCATTTGAATAGGCCTTCTCAGGACTGAAAAGAAAGAAGATGGATGCCAAAAAGCAAACAAGCAGTTGGTTTAAGATAAAACCTAAATACTTATCCTCTCCTAGTAGCCACCCCTACCCCCGACACCCCTGTTTGGGATGTTCACTAGAATTTGTGTTTATCAATATGTGTATAAACACAGCCTTGGACACACTATCTACTTTTCTATTTCACACCATATCCGCTGTAACCATCAGTTAACACAGCTTAAAGAGGTAACACAGGAGACTTATCTCCTACTTGGGGGGCAAATCTAGAAGTTCCTACCTCAGGTAAGTATTTGAGGTTCCTAACCCTAAAGATACGGGCAGTAGTAGAAATGAGGATGATTAAGAGAAGGGAATGACACTGGTACAAACTATAAAGAACCAATAGTCAACAGCATTTAAAAATATAGATATGTCTATACCTCCATAATTAAATATACACTTCCTCCTCGTTTTCCCTACTTCATAGTCTGAAATTCAATTTAATGGTAAATTGAATATACTTTTTCAAAGTACAGCCACAACCCCATTTCCGTTAAGAATCTGTGCTCTTATTGATGTTCCATCAGACTTGCGCTTGGCACATAAATCCTCCATCGGGCTTTGTTGAATGAATGAGTGAACCAATGAAATAAATCATTAAATTCTCTATAAAGGAGACTTCCCAAAAGCAAAGGAATAGAATTTCAAAACTTTTATAGTTTTTCAGGCCCCAGTAAGTTCCCCAAATTATCATGCTGTGTTTATGCAGCTGAAAATAATGCTTAGTTTACCAAGCCTCTACAAATTGTGCCTTTTGTCTGTTTTGGGTATTCTCCATGTTTTTCAGGTTGTGTTTTCCTCTGCCCATAATGACTATGTATGTTCTCATGATGAGTAAGAACTGATTCTAGACAATACAGTATATTTTGGTGCTGTGGATTAACTCATTTGAGGTTTTATCTAGCTGCCAAGTTTCCCTTGTGTGTTCTTGATTATTTTTGCATATATTCCTGCCCTGGAATTTATTAATCCTATATGACCTACCCTTGAAAAGGGTCGTCTTTCATATGCTTTCCTAAGTACACTTGAATATTTCAAATGCACTTGGTTTAGATAAAGACATTTTTCTAGGATCAGTAGACCTTTCCTTTAGAATTCTTCTGTATCTCTGTCTTACATTTCCTACCCAATCAATTTTCTTCCGTCATATGAACATGTTTAGATCCTTTCCCCTCTAACTCCAGCTGTAAACTCTTTTTCCATCCATTTGGAATCAAGTTTCTTGAGTGGTCTATTTTTGTATCTGCACTTCCTTACTTTCTGTTCACTCATTAACCCCCTGTAACCTGATTTCCTATCCTTGGTTAGAACTCCACTGGACTGCTTCGTACGGAGCCACCTCCAACCTGCCAAGTGCCTTATGTCTAGTTCTTTCAGGCAGTCCTCACTATCGGTTACTTCCACTGTCCTGAAATTGTCTTCACCCTTGATAGCTGTGACACTTGCCTTTCTGGTTTCCCTTCCAGCTCTGTGACCATTCCACCTCATACCATTGGGGACTTCTTTTCCTCCATTCCACCCCTAAAATGTTGTCTCTCTTCTGTTCCCTGTCTTCTCCCCACACAGTCATATTCATGCCTGTCTGCTACCGTTGACACCCAAACTGATCTCTAGCCCAGAACTCAAGTTCTGCATCTGTATACACAGCCTGTTATCAGACATCTCTCTCGACACTTCCTCTCAGCGTCTTGAGCAAGAGCAGGGTAGCTGTTGTTTGCATCTGCTCTGTACTCTTTCATATCCCTCCTCTTCTGCTTCCATTTACTTTGGGGAATTCCTTCTTCACTCCATATGGTCCTGATGGGAAATAGCACACTTGTTCCCACTCCTGGAGCCCGAAGGGACAGACACATACCCTGACCTGGTTCAGTCAGCATCTCTCTTACCCACTGATAATAACGTAAGCAGAAAGCGGCACCTCTTCTTGCCAGAGTACTGACAGCCATCCTTCCCCTTGTGTTTCCAAGTCCTGGCATACCACCTGAGGCCCTGCGTTACCCAAGCAGGAAGTCTAGGCATCTATCCATTCTTCCTTCTTACTGTGCTCCATACTCAATTGCTGATAAACTTCTGTGATATCTATCATAAAGACTTGTCTCTCCAATGTGTCTGTCTTCTCCATACTGACTGCTCCTACTCCAGTCTCTGTCTTCATGATTTCTCCTACCTGATCTCCCTGCGTCCTCTATACTATAGCCAGAAAGAACTTCCTAAAAAAATAGATCTAAAACCCTCAGTAGCTCTCTGGTATCTAGAGAACTGAGGTGCCTGAAGGCAAATAAGGGCCCTCAGTTGCCTCTCTAGCCTCATCTCAAATCATGTCCTGTGTGCTCTTCCCTCGTGAGCAGAACAGGCCATGCCTCCTTCACCATCCTCACATTCCGGTCTTTGCGCTTGGAATGCCCTGATCTTCCCTTCTCATTTTTTTATTTTATCGTTGTTTGTTTGTTTTCCTGGTCATAAAATATTTACTAAGGTTTACTTTAGGGAATATAGCGAATATAAAATTCAGGATAACAATATGAAGTGATTTCATTTCAATCCTTTCAAAGTCAACCCAGCCCTCAATGCTCTGCAGATGTAAAACCACTGGCGAGACTCACTAAAAGCAGTTTGACTAACTCCAGAAGAGGCCTTTCGTGAACATTCACAACTAGAGCATCTGAATACCTCTTTTAAGTGCAAAACCACACTACACTTACGCAGCAGCAATGCATCCATATGGTTCTCGTTAGTCATTAGTAGTCAGATCGCATAAAACACCAGAAAAAACACACAATGGAGCTCACAAAATATGCTTAAAAATGAACCTGTCCTTGCAAAATACACACCGTAATGGAAGAAGAGAAATTTTTAAAAGTACTATGCACACTATAGGGGTTGTCCCAACAATCTCTGAGCTAATCTGTGGCTAAATTATTTTACAAGGTTTCACTCAAGTATCACCTCCTCTGGGAAACCTTTCTTATTCCTCCTAAACTGGATTGGATGTCCTTCCACATTCCTTTACTATCCTTTGTTCTCCTCTTTCAAGGTTCTAGACCCGCAGTACTGGCATTATTTGTCTAAGTTGTAACTGTGAATGGATCCTAACCTACATTTCCATGCTTAACATGACGTCTCACACATAGCGTGTGCTTGACAGAAGTCGGTTCAATGCGCAAATCATTGAACTACCACTGATTGGAGGAAATGGATAAGGTTCTTATCCCATCTACATCAGAATTTGCCCTTGTGTTGTGTTGGAAGCCTTTAGGCAACATTTTAGATGTTCATACTGGAATACGCGATTTCCTTCGTGTTCCCAAATTTGTATCGTAAATAATTTAGCTTCTTGAATTTTTTGAAAGTAGAAATGTACCTTTTGTTTGGTTAGCTGTATCAGTAACAATACAATAAAACTGTTTTGTATTTATCATAACCTTTTAGACAGTGATTAACTTCTTAAATTTGGGGGGTATAAGTGACTACAACTCTATTGTAACGGGTTTTATTTTTTGGTTTTCTTTAATGTACACATACAGGGAACTTTCTTCTGCCTTCTATTAAATTGACATTGATTAATCCTAATTAAATTACATGGCTCTTTTTAAATTATGGATTTTTGTAGAATTAAACATATAAAAATTGAATGCCTGATGTTTTAATGGGGTGTGGCATTTTGCTTTCACGTAACCTAACCTTACTGAAGGATGTGGAAATATTAACCCTTTTGATAGTGGTCTGCATTCTTGAAGAATAGCTCATTTTACTTTTGAGGAAAAACAAATAATTATCTGAGGAAAGAAGACTACCATGTTGATTTTTCATGCAACCAAAGCAGGTTCTAAAATATTCTTTAACTGGTCCGTTCGTTTGGTAGCCAGTTTACTGCAGAAATTCAACTTTTTAATTTCTGTAATGAATTATAATGATTTTGTACAATATTAATCAATTGAGTTTCTAACCAGTGTGGTCATGTTAGTAATTGCAACCTCTAAACTTCCCTATAGATACAAAGATGCAGATTTACATCATTTTCAAAAAAACAAGGAAAGCATTAGGAGCCAGTCTCTTAAAATTTTCATTCTGTCTATAAAAAGAAAAATAAATCCCTGTTATGTTGGCTAACAAAATTCTGCATTTCTGTTGTCTAAATAACAACTTACAAATATTTTATAACATCAAGTAATAAAATATTTCATGAGATAAGCTTCTTAGCAAAAACAGTCTCCAGAACTAAACTCAAAAGGAAGTTCTTAATCTTTATTACCTTCCTATTCTTGGTTAAAACATCTTGTTAAATGAGTATCAAGGGTCAGTAGTTTCTCTCCCCACCCCAACTGAAAAACTATCTGCGGAAACTATCTCTACTCACGTTAGGTTTACCACCCTATACTTTTAAGTTACTCTAAGTTTCTACACTTAACAATGTACACCTATCAGAAAGGGACTGTAGGAATATAAGCCCTTGGTAAGCAAAGCAGTTGTCTCCTGGGTGTGGGTTATTTCCATTCAGGCTTTTCTAGTGTTCGTGGAGATACACTTGAGGCATTATTTCTTTTTTCATGTTGATTGTGATAAAAGCCTCATTTCCCAGTGCCATCTATCACTACCCTGCAGGTCGGAGACCACTGTGCTTGCTGCTTTTGTTGTGCCGAGGACAGAAGATGCGATATCCTTCGGCCTGGGTGTGCTTTGTTACGCCTGTTAAGTAGAAAATGCCAGAAATGTACCCAGTGCTTGACAAAACATAAAACACAAAAGACAAGAGCTCTAGCCTTACCACCTTTCGTTCCAGAATGTAAAATAGCAGGGAGTGATAACGGTATCAGTCTGACCACCAAAGACAGGTTTGATTGTCATGAAATGCCAGGTAAGTGAGCCAATTTAAATGAAAATCACGTACAGAGGGGACTCAAAGGGCAGTGGAGAGCATTTTTTGAGAGCTAGTTTATTTTTTGGGAAAATTAATAGGTATTCACCTTGCCTAAAGTGTGTGCTATGAAACACATGATATTAAAAGACTGGGCGGGGTGGGAGGTGGACCAGAACGAGAATCTACAGCACCTAGAAATGAAGCCATATTCTCCTGTGACTAGCCTGGAAATAATGAGCTACTTAGTACTCGCACTACCTGGCACCACTCTTGCTATTAAACCTCATTTCCCATGAGTACCCAGTCAGGCCAACGTCTCTACTGCCCACTCAGCCCCCTGCCTCCTATCTAGCGCCATGGCACCCCTCTACTGATGCTATTTCTCTCTCTGGCGCTCTTCTGTTCTGCCTATACACATTCTAGCCCCTGCTCAGTACAGCTCAATGGCTACCTCCCTCACGAACATTCCCCAAAGGTGGAGTTCACCTGCCATCTCAGAGCCCCAGTGGCATTCTGATTTTCCCATTGGTCTTCCGCTTGTTTTCTGAAAAGGCTGTGGATGGATGAGTGAATCCTGACTTTCATTTTATTATTAAACACATTTCCCATAGCAGGTGCTCCCTAAATACCTGACTTCCAAACATTATTCCAGTTGTTGATCTTAAATGATTGACCATCCACACTTGTCTCAAAGATCTTCAACACCAAACTAAGACATGCTGTCACCACTGTCATCAGAGACTTTTTACCCTTTTTTCCCACTTCTTTCCTACTTGCTATTTTCATGTGTTCTTCAGTATACACACCCTCCCCATACCAGATCTTCTCCCCAAAATGTTTCTCCCACCAGCTAAAAAGTTGATTTGCTATGCTCCTCTGCTTTGGACAGACCTTTTGGCTCTGTACTCTACCTTTCCCTGTTACTTGGAGGGAGGAGTTTCTTTCTCCCACTTAGAAATGGCACTCTTCCTGGTACCAGCCATGATAGTTACTAGATGGAACTTTTGTTTTGTACCTCTGTGAATGCAAACTTAGGTGCAAAGGATGAAAGTCAACAATATTTATGAATCAGTTTAAAAAGTACATAGCAGGATGGGGGACTTCATAAGGTATGTGTCTGGTTCATTGATAATTTAGACAAATGACACGCCCCAGTCTAAGAGATTTTTGAAGCTCATGATTGATTGCAGAACTGTTTCATCATCATCAGAAATGTTTGTTAAGCACCTCCTTTTCTACTTTGCTATTTGCAACAATTTAATCATGTGTCATTTCAGCTTAGATTTGAAGCATAGTATTTCTCCCACTTGAGGTGCTTAATACATTCTGAATGGATGGACAGAAGGATGGAAGGACGGAAGGATGGATGAATAAGTGAAAATGCCCATCATACCTGCTGATAGTGACTGAGGAATGAGAATACTATTTGCTTTGAATTGTACCGTAGGTCCTGATCATGGTTTTATGCCAGTGCACCCACATACTGCTACATTCCTCCTTAGAACAAAAGACAGTTGACAGGGTGAATGTGATGAGATGCTATTCAATGTTAGCAGTAATAATTTTAACTTACATTTGCTGAATTCTTCTTAAGTACTAAGTACTGTTCTGAGTACCCTTACTTTTTAATTTTCTTTTACCTTTTAAAACTCTAGTATTGCCGAGAGGTACAAACAATTCAAATGCCCATCAACAGAGGAATGGATAAACAAAATATACATACAATGGAATATTATTCAACCATAGAGAGGAATCAAGTTCTGATGCATGCTGCAATGTAGATGAATCTTGAAAACATTATACTAAGTGAAATTAGACACAAAAAGACAAATATTGTATTATTCCACTTATATGAAATATCTCTAACACGCAAATTCATAGAGACAGCAAGTAGATTAGAAGTTACCTGGGACTTTAGGGGTGGAAGAGAAAGGATGGCAGTTATTGCTTAATGAACACAGTATTTCCGTTTGGGGTGACAAAAAAATTTGGAAACAATGGTAATGGTCACATGACATTGTGAATCTAACTGATATCACTGAATTGCATCCTTAAAAATGGTTAAAATGGCAAATTTTATGTTATATATTTTTCCACAATAAAAAATTTTGGGAAAACCCTATTAACCTAATTTGAAATTTTAGTACATCAAGAATGTTTAAACAAATGGGACTTATATATTCTAACATAACAAGAAGTATAGGAGGGTTATATGGTATTGATTCGTGGTATCAACAATATCCAGGCCACCCTTTCTTTGAATCTTGGCTTTCCCTAATGATAGCAACATGACTGCTGGAACTTAACATATTGCTTTCATGTTCAAGGTAGAAAGATGAAGAAGGGGATGACAAGTCTTATCTTTTTCTTGTATCTGTAAAAAAACAAAAGCTTTCCTCATGTCCCCAATAAATTTCCACCTATACCTTACATGGCAGAACTGTGCCTCGGGCTATCTCTGGCAACAAGGCACGGAGGCTGCCAGAGGAGTATCTAGCTTCCCAGACTCTACCAGGGAGGCAGCAAGGAATGGGCTGGAAATTTCTGTTAAGGAATGAATGCTATCTGGCTCAATGACAAAAATGAGGAGTGGAAAGGTTAAATCAGAATTTCTCAACCTGGCAGTTGACATTTTAGACTAGATAATTCTTTGTTGTGAGGGGGTGTCCTATGCCTTGTAGGATATTTAGCAGCATTAGATGCCAGTAGTTTCCCCATCACCCCCTGCCCCCAGTTGTGACAATCAGAAATGTCTCTAGACATTGTCAAGTATCTTGGGGGAGAGAGCACAAATTTGGTAGCAATTGAGAACCTCAATTAGAGGTTAGATGATTGGTCAAGGTCTCATTGCTGAGAGGTGGTGGGACTGAGGTTTGAACCCAGGACAATGAATTTAGAGACTCCTCTTGGCCATTCTTCTGACCAGCCTATGCAGTTGAGCAAATGGCCTTGTAATTAACAGGAGCAATATATCAAATGAATTAACTAGCCACAGTCTGGGTTAACGAGACACCCATGAATTGCTATGCTGACTTTCCACATGCTTTTCCTAAGCACCTGCTGTTTAGCCACTACCCAGTTTAGAAGGTAATAGCAGGGAGTGCCTGGGTGGCTCAGTCGTTAAGCGTCTGCCTTCAGCTCAGGGCGTGATCCCGGGGTCCTGGGATCGAGTCCCCCATTGGGCTCCTCCCCTGGGAGCCTGCTTCTTCCTCTCCCACTCACCCTACTTGTGTTCCCTCTCTCGTTGTCTTTCTCTCTGTCAAATAAATAAATAAAATCTTAAAAAAAAAAAAAAAGAGAAGGTAATAGCGGGTATATGATGGAGAAGCAGGGATCAAGTAGCCATCCCAAACATTCTCAATAGAGCAAATTGGTTCCTAGGAAAGCAAAAATGTCTTAGGTAATTAAATGGTTTGTGGCCCTCTAAAACTCAGCCCTACCCAACAGATCTTGTCTCAGTATTTAATTTCTCTATAAGGGAGTATTTAATTTTTTTCTCTTTGAGGGAGTATAATGGAAAAACTTGTTGAGAAACACTGCTCTAGGCTAAGGAACTAGGTGGAACTAGGAGTATGTTTCAGAAAAGGTGGGAAATGCTATTACCTAAAATGAGATGGTGTGGGATATCTAGAATGTGAATGGTGAATGGATTTTAGGAATCCTGTTGGGTGCTTTCATTAGATGCATCCCTTTAGAGATTGTTCTAGTCACTAGTCATCCCAATTAATTCACTTTCATGTCTCTCTATTCATGAATGTAATCAACTTTTATATTTATCTCTTTTTTACCATCACATTAGTTTCATTGGGATATGCCTTTCCAACAAGTGAATTCTCCCCTCTTCTTCATGTCTTTATTCAAAGAGGCATATTTCTAATGTTTTCTTTAAGGAATAAAAGTGTCTAGAAATACAATCATGGTATTAAAATTTCTTTGGATCATCAGCTAATTATTCACACCATAGAATAATAGGTAAATATAGGGAAGCAAACAAATTTTGGCTTAAAATTCGGCTTAAAAATATGGCTTAAAAGCAATAAAATTCAATAGATCTAGGGTTGATCCCCTGACTTTGGACAAATTATAGAATCTCATTGAATCTTCATTTTCTTTTTTTAAAAAATTTTTAAAAAGATTTTATTTATTTATTTGACAGAGAGACAGCCAGCGAGAGAGGGAACACAGGCAGGGGGAGTAGGAGAGGAAGAAGCAGGCTCATAGCGGAGGAGCCTGATGTGGGGCTCGATCCCACAATGCCGGGATCACGCCCTGAGCCAAAGGCAGATGCTTAACGACTGCGCCACCCAGGCGCCCCTGAATCTTCATTTTCTTATCTGTAAAATGGGCATAATGTTTACTTCCTAGTGTTGAGATGAGAATTAAAGGAGGTACTACATGTCAGCTGCTTGGCAGAGAGCCTGGTGTATAATAAGTGCCCAGTATGTGGCAACTCCTGGAATAACATCTGTAAATAATACTAAATAAATCTATTTTTTTTCTGATAGAAAAAAAAAAAAAGGATAGCAGTACGAGAAAGTACTGGCTCAAAACAAAGTGATCTGAAAGGTTCCTCTTCAATCAGTGTTTGGCTCAGCACAGTAGGCCAGGATTGACTGTACATGCTCTGAACCAAACCGTGGTTCTTGTCTAAAGTTCCTCCAGGAGAAAGGCAACAGTGGGCTCTATCTCCCTGATACTCCCTCCTAGAGCTGATGCTGTCCAACGCTTAGTAACCATCCATTCATCAGCACCCTCCTTCAGCAAATTAGGAAGATGGTACCTGCTTCTCTCTCCTCATGCTATTGTGAAGAACAAATCCATTCATTCCCTTTTTATCTATTCCGTGCAAGGCAGAAGAAGACACAGTCCCTATCCACATGGAGTTCACATTTGACCCAATGCCATAAGATCTTATTTATTTCAAACCCTTTGCTTAGTGCTTAATACCCAGTAAACACTCTCAGTGCGGAAAAGCTGGAAGCCTTTCCCTTAAGATCAGGAACACGACAAGGATGCCCACTCTCGCCACTACTATTCAACATAGTACTAGAAGTCCTTGCAACAGCAATCAGACGACAAAAAGGGATAAAGGGTATCCAAATTGGCAAAGAAGAAGTCAAAATGTCTCTCTTCGCAGATGACATGATACTCTATATGGAAAACCCAAAAGAATCCACGCCCAAACTATCAGAAGTTATAGAGCAATTCAGTAATGTGGCGGGATACAAAATCAATGCTCAGATATCAGTTGCATTTCTATACACAAATAATGAGACTGAAGAAAGAGAAATTAGGGAATCCAACCCATTTACAATAGCACCAAAAACCATACGTTACCTTGGAATTAACTTAACCAGAGACGTAAAGGACCTATATTCTAGAAACTATAAATCACTCTTGAAAGACATTGAGGAAGACACAAAAAAATGGAAAAATATTCCATGTCATGGATCGAAGAATTAACATAGTTAAAATGTCCATGCTACCCAGAGCGATCTACACTTTCAATGCTATCCTGATCAAAATACCAATGACATTTTTCAAAGAACTGGAAAAAATAGTCCTTAAATTTGTATGGAACCAGAAAAGGCCCGAATTGCTACAGGAACTGTTGAAAAGGAAAACAAAGCTGGGGCATCACAATGCGATTCGAGCTGTACTACAAAGCTATGATCACAAAGACAGCATGGTACTGGCACAAAAACAGACACATAGACCAACGGAACAGAATAGAGAGCCCAGAAATGGACCCTTGGCTCTTTGGGCAACTAATCTTTGATAAAGCAGGAAAAAACATCCAGTGGAAAAAGACAGTCTCTTCAATAAATGGTGCTGGGAAAAATTGGACAGCTACATGCAAAAAGAATGAAACCTGACCACTCTCTCACACCATACACAAAAATAAACTCCAAATGGATGAAAGACCCGATGTGAGACAGGAATCCATCAAAATCCTAGAGAGAACATAGGCAGCAACCTCTCGACATCGGCCAAAGCAACCTTTTTCATGACACATCTCCAAAGGCAAGAGAAACAAAAGATGAAATGAACTGTGGGACTTCATCAAGATAAAAAGCTTCTGCACAGCCAAGGAAATAGTCAAAAAAGCTAAGAGGCAGCCCATGGAATGGGAGAATATATTTGCAAATGACACTACAGATAAAGGACTGGTATCCAAGATCTACAAAGAACTTCTCAAACTCAATACACGAGAAACAAATAAACAAATCAAAAAATGGGCAGAAGATATGAACAGACACTTTTCCAATGAAGACATACAAATGGCTAACAGACACATGAAAAAATGTTCAAAATCATTAGCCATCAAGGAAATTCAAATCAAAACCACACTGAGATACCACCTTATGCCAGTTAGAATGGCAAAAATTGACAAGGCAAGAAACAACAATTGTTGGAGAGGATGTGGAGAAAGGGGATCCCTCCTACATTGTTGGTGGGAATGCAAGTTGGTACAGCCACTCTGGAAAACAGTGTGGAGGTCCCTTAAAAAGTTAAAAATTGAGCTACCCTATGACCCAGCCATTGCACTACTGGGTGTTTACCCCAAAGATACAGACGTAGTGAAGAGAAGGGCCATATGCACCCCAATGTTCATAGCAGCATTGTCCACAATAGCCAAATTGTGGAAGGAACCGAGATGCCCTTCAACAGATGACTGGATTAAGAA